>NC_059338.1:56190183-56496016 GCF_018350155.1 Leopardus geoffroyi | reverse complement strand
CTCCATCAGTTCCCTTCTTCCTAAAGAATTTCTTTTAATAAGTCTTGCAAGGCAGCTCTCCTGGCAACAGATTCCCTCAACTTTTGTTTATCTCAGAAAAATCTTCATTTCTCTTTCACTTTTGAGGGCTAATTTCACGGGGTAAATAATTCTAGATTCGTAGATCTTTTCTTTCAACACATTAAATATCTACTTTCTCTCTACTTTCTTCTTGGTTGTGTGACTTCCGAGGAGAAGTTTGATGCAATTTCTACCCCTGCCCCTCAGTAGGTAGGGTGGATTCCCCCCCACCTTCCTCTGGTTTCTTTCAAAATTTTCTCTTTATCTCTGATTTTCCACAGTTTGTATTATAAGCCTTTGTGTAAATTTTTGGTTTTTATCTTCCTTGGTGTTCTCTGAACTTTCTGCATCTATGGTTGATGTCTAATTTTACAAAATGCTCGGTCATCATCGCTTCAAATGTGTCTCTGTTCCCTCTGTATGTATGTTACGTGTTTTTTATATGTAGTAATATATATAAAATTGGCAACTGCCCCCATGGTTCTTGGATATTCTGTTGTCTTTTTCATTCTTTCTCTTTGCATTTAAGTTTTAGAAGCTTCTATAGACGTGTCTTCAATCTCACTGATTCTTTCCTTGGTTGTGTCTGGTGTATTGAAGAGCCCATCAAAGGCATTCTTCATTCCTGGTGCAACGTTTTCACTTCCTGGTACTTCCTTTTGATTCTTACTTGAAATTCCCACTTCCCTGCCTCCATCACCCATCTGCTCTTGCATCCCGTCCACCTTTTCCATTGCAGCCCTTTCCGTAGTGACCGTGGCTGTTTTGAATTTTCAGTCAAACAATTCCAGCCTCCTTGCCATGTCTGACCCTGTGGTGCTTGCTCTGTCTCTTCAAACTGTGGTTTTTGGCTTTCAGTATGCTTCGAACATTCTTTTTTTATTGAAAGTTAGACATGATATACGGGGTAAAAGGAACTAAGGTAAACAGGCTTTTTGTGTGAGGTTTTACATTTACCTCACTAGGAGTTAGGTTGTGTTTAGTGTTTGTTGTATCTGTAGGTGTCAGAAGCTAAAATTTCCACAAGGTGTCCTTGTGTTTGTCTCCCCGGCTGACTTTGGGTTTTCCTTCTTAAATAACATCTGACGAAGGCTGTTCTTTCCATTGTATTCCCCACTTATTATACATGAACTTACTGGTATGGTGGTAAGGTGTGGGGAGTGGGGAGGGTCTTGTAGTCCTGTGATTAGGTCTCTGTCTTTGAGTGAGCCTGTGCCCCTGGGCTGTGACCTTCATAAGTGCTTCTCAGTCAGACCCTCCCCCCACTTAGGTAAGTCAGGAAGACAAGAATGGACTGGGTTGGGAATTTCCCTTCTCCCAGGCCATTCAGTCTCCGATAAAGACCCCACTTAGCTTGGGGGAAAATAGTTTATTTTGAGGGCAAGTCTTGTTGAGAAGTACAGAATACTCTGGGTGAATTTCAAAATGGTCCATTTTCCTCTCCCTCCGCTGAAAACACAAGGAGAATCTTACTGGATCTTCACTGTGAGAACCCAGCAGGACTGCTGGAGGTAAAACTCTCAGAAGTGTGAGGGATCCCCTGAGATCAGGCCCCCTGGAGTTTCTAATGCTCAAACTTGCCACCAAGACTAAGCCTTCAACGATTTGTCAATTACAGTGTAAACTCTTATGCTGCCACTTGTTCTCACAGAGGTCGTATGCTCCCGGGCTTCTGCTCTGGTAAACTGTGATTCTCTGTATTCACTTGTTACTTCAGTTTGGGGGACAGTGGTTTGCCCTGTGACGTTAATTTTCTGATGGATCTAAAAAGAGTTGTTTTCAGTTTGTTCAGCTTTCTCCCTGTCGTGAGGATGGGAGTTGTGGTTTCCAAGCTCCTTACATGTTGGACCAGAAACTGGAAGTCTAATTTATGATACATAAAATTACAAATACATGCTTGTTACAGTTGGCTAATTGTTTGTTCCTGAGATAACAGTGAGCCCTTATTTATCCATCTGTGCCCAGATGACATTATTTCTGAGAGGTGAAAAAATAATATTTCAGTGTTATCTGTAATTTCATCTTAATTTCAGTTCCACTGCATCAGACGAATACTTTTAGCAACAGTGCTTATATCATATACACTATGATGTCAGAACAGAGATTCTAAAGTCAGCAACTCTTTAACAACTTAAAAATGGTTCGTTGGGGGGCGCCTGGGTGGCTCAGTCGGTTAAGCGTCCAACTTCAGCCCAGGTCATGATCTCACGGTTCGTGAGTTCGAGCCCCACATCAGGCTCTGTGCTGACAGCTTGGAGCCTGCTTCGGATTCTTTGCCTCCCTCTCTCTCTCTGCACCTCCCCAGCTCATGCTCGCTCTCTGTCTCTGTCAAAAATAAACTTAAAAAAAAATTTTTTTTTAAATGGTTCGTGGGGCACCTGGGTGGGTCAGTCAGTTAAGCGTTGACTCTTGATCTCGGCTCAGGTCATGATCTCACAGTTCATGAGTTCCAGCCCTATATTGGACTCTACACTGACAGTGCAGAGCCTGCTTGGGATTTTCTTTCCCTCTCTCTACCCTTCCCCTGCTCACTTTCTCTCTCCCTCTCTCTCTCTCTCTCAAAATAAATAAACTTAAAAAAATTTAACAAGACGGTTCTCATTCTGGTGAGTCAAATGCTATGGAATGACTTTTTCTGGTAGACAATGAAGCAGCTAAGGAATGTGTGGCTTTTGGAGGGAAAAGTATGGAATAAATGAGTGATCCTTATAAGGCCAGCATTCTTTGCATACACACACACACACACACACACACACACACACACACATCTCACACCTTTCACAGGGTGACTCCAGTGCAGACTGAGACATGCAAGTCTGAAAAGCAACTGTAATTTCCAAATTACTTCTGTTTTTACCGGAAAATCTGATGCTTTGATAGAATGGAGAGTATTCCATTGGCCCATCCTTTGCTGATGCTATGACCAGGATGTCAATGGTATACAAGTTACACATAGAGTCTAGAAAGTGGGGTCTCAGTGAAGCACTGGGGAATTCCGGAGTCACCAGATTCTAAACTGAAGGGACTTAGCACATGCTCAAAAGATGAAAATAACTATTGGTAGGTTTTCAATTAGGTCAGATTTCATTGGTCCTTACCCCAGCGAGACAATAAACAACTTATTGGCTAACTCTGGATATGATCTCTTTCCACGATGTTAGCTTTCATATTAGTCTTGGTTGTCACTTACCGTGGATGACAGTAACTGGATTGAAAAGCCTGTGCCTTAATTGTGTACCTAGAATAGTATTTTGTGGTATTAACTATTTTTTTCTCTTTCCATTTTCCACCATTTCTTCTCCACATTCAAGGTTGCCCTGTTTTCATCACTTCAGGGGAGATGACACAGAGTAGGGAAGGAACCAAAAATGGGCCCAAAGGCATTTTGCTTTTCCAAAAGCCTACCCTTTAAGAGAATTGATTGGTTATGGAGTTTTATGAGGAAGTGGAAAGAAGGAAATTCAAGGGCACAGAACAGCATGGTGCAATGGAAAATGATTTCCACCAAACTGAAAATAATCCTCTCCCCCCCCTCCCCCCACACTGCAAGCTAGGGGATGGAAAGAGAAGACAGAGATTTGTGAGCCCACAGAAAAAGGATCTACATTCTGCTTCTCAGTAGCAGCACAGGGAACGTGCTGATAGCTCCCGAGAGGGAATGGCTGGAAGGTGGAAGAACAGCCCACCTCACCAAGAAAGAGGTACACCCCCCAAGATGTAGGGGAGCGGTAGGAATCTGCTGGTACTTTCTGAAAAGGTCATGCAGCCATTTCAGTGGCTATCAGTGAAGCGGAAAGACTGAAAACCAGATGCCCCCCCCCCACCCAATATCTTCACTCTATATAAAATTTAAGAACAAATATAACACAGGGTGGAGAAGTCCAGGTGCTTATGTTTTCTGCCTTATGGAATGGAATCTGCTTAAGACATGAATTAAATTGATTTATGATGAGGGAGAAGGAAGTAGCAACATTTCTTTCTGACCTGAATTTGTAGACATATTTACACTTTTATAAGATCCCTATGCTCTTGTTCTTTAAAATAAAGGTACACATGGGGCGCCTGGGTGGCGCAGTGGGTTAAGCGTCCGACTTCAGCCAGGTCACGATCTCGCGGTCCGTGAGTTCGAGCCCCACATCGGGCTCTGGGCGGATGGCTCAGAGCCTGGAGCCTGTTTCCGATTCTGTGTCTCCCTCTCTCTCTGCCCCTCCCCCGTTCATGCTCTGTCTCTCTCTGTCCCAAAAATAAATAAACGTTGAAAAAAAAATTTTTTTTTAAATAAAGGTACACATCTAGCATGTAGCGAATAGTTTCAGAAAGTTGTTTATCTTTCTTTTATGCAAGATTTTTTAAATGTTTACTTTTTGAGAGACAGAGACAGACAGACAGAGCGCAAGTAGGGGAGGGTCAGAGAGACATGGAGACAGAATCTGAAACAGGCTCCAGGCTCTAAGCTGTCAGCACAGAGCCCTTCGCGGGATTCAAACTCACGAACTGTGAGATGATGACCTGAGCCGAAGTCGGATGCTTAACCGGGACTGAGCCACCCAGGCGCCTCTCTCTAACTTTCTTTTTACAGGATTCACCATTGTCAGAAAAGTAATAAATATGGAACACAGAGGGCTTCAGCAAAGTAGACTTTATTTCTACAAAATCCCCTTTGGATTAAACCCAACCTAAATTAAATCAGTGTAAAGCTATAGGAAGGAGCTCAAAAGAAACAAGAAAAAAACCAAACAACCAAATTATAACCAATAAGGAACTCAAAAGGGTCAAACATGCTAATACCAAACGGTATTGTCATCTCCTAATTATGAACAGTGCCACAACTTGGCCTTGTTTATGTCATTACTACCACAGTTCCTCCTCCTGTCCAACGTCTCTGCCCCTTCAAATGCTCTTAACCCAAACATTACAGGGGCTATGTGCATCACATAAAAAGTTATTGTAATCACTGCCATTTCAGCCCAGGAATTATTCCAAATTTCTGATCATTCTGAACTCTTTGAGCCCCCTCGCAAATTGGCTATCTTAAATCTCAAATCTCCCCTTGCCTTTGGATCTGGGATTTCTCATCTGTTGGTCACCTGACATCAAACCAACCCTCATTGTGTCTTTGTGTTGCCCCCTCCCAAAGATGTGTTGGAGTCGCGTCTCCCAGTAGCTCAGACTCTGACCTGATTTGGAGAGAGAGTCTTTAGAGAAGCGATCCAGTCAAAATGACTGGTGTTGACCATGACTTAGTGTCCCTACAAAACGGGAAAATTTGGACACAAAGACACAAGTGTATGGTGGGGAGATGATAAGAGACACGGAGGGAAGAAGGCTAGCTACAAGCCAAGGAGGAGCCTGGAACAGAGCCCTCCTTCCCAGCCCTCAGAAGGACTCAGCCCTGCCAACACCTTCATTTCAGACTTTAGCTTTCAGACTGTGTAGGCTACACAATTTTGTGGCACTTTATTGAGGCAGCACTAGCAAACTAACGCACCTGTCTTTATCCGACATCACCTTAGGATGCTGCTTCTGATAACTTCGTTTTTTTTTTTTTTTTTTTGCTCCAGGCACAGAAATCAGATGCAGGATGCCTCCCAGCCCACGAAACACAGCAGCACAACAACATTCCTTAGGCTCCCACTTATCAGGAAAAGTAAACTGAATAACCACACCTTGGGCTTCAAAAGCATTTTGCTTTATGCCTACTTACTACTGATAGTGACAACTAGTCTTTTTCAAGACACATGACGGGCTATTGTATTTACTAGCAACTGTGGTCGAAGATGTTGTTCGCCCATCACCATTATCCACATGAAATCCCGTGTGAGAAACTTGGGAAATTTCGTGCTTCACAATTTGGCAGTATCTATAAAAATGAAAAATGTGATGATAGTCTATGAGCAAGCAATTCCTCGTGACCCTCACGGTGAATACAAGTTTGGAGTGTGTGAAGATCAGGGAAAAGGCCAGTCTTCGTTTTTAGGTGTGTCACGATGTGAATCTTTCAGAAACGGTCCGCTCTTCCCCTTAGTGAACGATCAAGAGCAGAATGGAGTGGAGTGAGAAATATCCCTAAAACGTCAAATATGTTCTGCTCGACCCTTTTGGCTCCGCGGAATTTAGAAGGTTTAGAATGAAGCCTCAGTTGAACGTAGACCTCTCTCACACCAGGTAGCTGTGACCTTTCACTTTGCAGTTCCTCAAACATGAGAGGAACGATGACGCTGAGATAGGACTGAAATGTTCAGTCCCAGACCCCCATTGGGTGTGTGTTTCGAAGGAGTTCTATCGTGTAGCTAAGACAGCACTCACCCCACACATATGACAGTAATGATAGGCTTCTCATAAATTAGTAATAGAAAAACTCAGAGGCCTTATTACACACCCAGAAGAAACAAATAGTGTGCACCTGCTTCTGTAATCCTTACGTAAGTGAGGGAAGAGCTGTGATTTAGACCGTTTTGTGGTTTCTTTGGCCTCTCTTTGCCCCCAAAGAAAACAAATACACACACAGCTGTTATAGCACTTGCTTTCTGCTCCAGAAAAGGGTAAGCATGGAATAGAAATTTTGAGTGCCTGCAGACATTGCCTAATAACTAAAAAGTGACAACACAGCAGGTCTCTCCTGGTTCCCAGTAAGGAGGCAGTAATTCATTATAAAAGCATCTCTGCACCTGCAGTGATGGCTGTTTCATGTTCATTTGTGCAGTAGAAGCTGTCCTTGCATAACTGCGTGAGTCTGAAGCTGAGGAAATAACATCACTACTATAGACCTGGACATGGAAAGCACAAGGATGATCCCAAGACCAAAAGAGGAAGGCGTCCCAAGCGTCTCCGGTTCAGAGGTAGTGAGCTGAGATGAGGTCAGTGCAGCTTCTAAGAAATTAAATATAAGCCAAAGATTTGAGAATTCTAGACCGTGACCAATTTCAGTCCTTTCAAAGGGCTGTACAACTGTGATACAGTATGGTACTTGGCTAAGATCGGTGAAGTCAATGAATTTAACCTTTATTTTGACTCTTATTTCTTGTTGCTTTTGGTGGTATTGGTCAAAGACTATGGATGCTATTTTAACAAATCCCATTGATTATGGAGAAATGAAATAGCCTTCGAAGATTCCTTTGGAAACCTCTTGTCTTTTTTTCCTACTATGAACTAAATAATCTTGTGGCGGTTTTTAATAAGAATCACTTGACATAAAATGAAAGTTTAAGTCACAGTGCCATGAAGCATTTCAGAGAAATGCATTTATGCATTCATCCAATCAGCTCCAAACGATCATTGAGGGCCAACTATATGTTGTGCTAATGATGGGGAAAATAGAGATGAATGAGAGCCATCTCTAGGGGGAAAAAGACATGTGAATTAATAAAAAGCAATTGAATGATAGATTCTGAGAAGACGGTGAACTGTGATTCAGCAGGACACAAAGATATGCATAGTCAACACTACCAGCTTTTCTAAAGAAGTAAAACTTAAACCCAGTCATGAAATATGACCATGTATTCATCAGACTTTCCAGAGAAAGACATGAATGGTCCAGATGGAGGAAACTGAACGTGTGAGGGTAGAGGCTGAAACAGCTCAGCACATTCAGAAAGCTGAAGCTAGTGCCATTTAGAATAAGGGCTGATTCATTTATTAAACAAACTCCTTAAAACAGTGAAGAAGATGTGTTCAGCCCATGCCCACCCAGATTTTAAAAGTACTATGTAAATAAATATGTAAAATTTTAAAGCACTAATTATAAGTGCTTATAAAGAAAAAAAGTGAAGGCTAAGGTGGAGAATAGAGAGGAGATGAGGAACAGAAAAACTCTTTGAAGTCCAGGAAGTACTCTTGTGAGAGGTGACTTTGGAACTGACACCGGAAGAACGATCAGAAGCTAATCTTAAGCAAAGTAGGTGGGATGACCATTACGGATGAGTAAATGGCTTAGGTACTGATATGTTAAATGGAGGGTGGGAGGTAAGGTCAGTCTAGTTCATGAAAGGAAGTGCATGCAATCACTTTACTAAGGTGTTTATCCTCCCGTAGGTAATAAGGAACCACTGGATAATGCCAAAAGAGGCAAATATGATCATATTTGCAATTTAGGAAATTCACTTTCTTGGCAGAGTAGAGGGGTATTGGCCACAAAATAACCAGTAAGGAAATTGCTGCAATGGTCCAGGCAGTGGAGAAAGGATGAAGACAAATGATATTAAAGAAAGAAAGGAAAAATAAACAAAAAAATAAATGAAAAATAAAAAAGGAAAAAAAAAGGAAAGAAAGGAAAACTGACATTACTTAGTCTCCTATAGCTATAGAATGGCTCCTTTCTATTTCCTTTATTTGCCTTTTGTGTTTTGTTTATAATACAAGAAATATATGTAATTTTGGAAGAAATAAACAATCAAACAAAAAATAAGACAATTAAAATCACTAAAAGATTCCGGCACTTAAAGATGACCCTTCAATATCTCGTGTGCTTTCTTCTGGTCTCATTTTTATGCAAACAGAGATTTGGTTTATAAATATTTTTGCCTAATTTTCACAAGACTCCTGCATTATGGAGAGAGGCTTGGGGCAATGATGGAGTAGGAGGACCCTAAGCTCACTTTCTCCCACGGTGCCAACTAGATATCACTCACATCTGAGTAAATAAACCAGACTGCGATCTAAACACTGGCAGAACAAGGGCCACAACTAAAGGTAGAGAAGAAGCCACATGGCAGAGGTTAGGAAGGGCAGACACAGTGCTCGAGAGCTGCCCACAGACAGGAGGGAACCGCAGGTGCAGAAAGGGGAAAGCACCAGGGAGCCCACATATGGAAAGTGAATCCCCATAACATCTGGCCTTGAAAACCAGAGGGGTGAGTTTTGTGAGCTTGTATATCCAGCGGGACTTGGAGCCTGGAGCTTTATTAAGTCAGCTGACATGGCACCAGGCAAGCCGAGAGGGTGAGTGATCACTGGCTCCCTCCCATAAAGAGACAACAGCCTGAGGAGAGGCAATGTGCAAGCCATCGTTTACACAATGGGCAGGAAAGCTGTTTATACAGATTTCAGAGCAGGTCGGGATAACCTCTCCAGGAGCAAAGTTGCTGGCAGGTGCCATTTTCCTCCCCCACTCCCCTCCATCTGTGGGAGGTGGCACTGCACAGACATGAGCTAGTAACCTGCTGGTGCACCCCACCCACGAGCTCCCACCCACTCCAAGCCTGCTGGCCTTGACCCTTAGGCTCAGCACAAATTTTGTTAACGCTGTGTACTCCCCACCTCCTTGCTGCCTCCATGTCATGCCCCTGGTGGCCGTTGTATTTCAGGGGATCTGGCCTAGGACCAGTGGCTCATCGCACACACTGCACACTGCCTGCCCAGCCACCAGGTGCGAAGACACCACACACGCCCCTGCTGCCGATGCTCCTGGCTGCCAACACCAACACCGAGTGCTGTGCCCGCGGCAGCCACCAGGCTGTGGAGGATCTGACCTAGGCTCAGCAAAAATTGTTCTACACCACCACCCTGCCTCCAAGCTCTTTTAATGTCGCACCCCCTCAGAGCTGGCCTGCCTGGGTATCACTCGCAACACAGCAAGCACAGCCACGACAGGCAGAGAGTCAGTGCATATGCCTGAACTGAAAGGAAAAGTGACTCAGGCACAGTAGCGGGACACAAGGAACACACATATGAGACTTTCCTGAAGTGCCAGGTTCTAGTGAGCAAGGGAAACTGCACCCCAGGGCATTACAGGACCTCTTCCTCATAAAGCCACTATTTTCAGGAGCAGACGATGTAGCTGACTTTCCGAACACACAAAACAGAGACCTAGACAAAATAAGGAGACAGAGAAATATGTCTCAAATGAAAAAAGAGAACAAGGGGCGCCTGAGTGGCTCAGTCGGTTAAGCGTCCAACTTCGGCTTCGGTCATGATCTCGCAGTTTGTGAGTTCTGAGCCCCTCATCGGGCTCTGTGCTGACAGCTCGGAGCCCGGAGCCTGTTTCGGATTCTGTGTCTCCTTCTCTCTCTGCCCCTCCCCCACTCGTGCTCTGTCTCTCTCTGTCTCTCAAAAATGAATCAATGTAAAAAAAAATTTTTAAAAAAAGAAAAAACAGGACAAAATCATAGCAGAAGATCTAAGCAAAACAGATAGAAGTAATCTGCCTGATACAGAATTTAAAGTAGTGAACATAAAGACATTTGCTGGACTTCAGGAAAAGGTGGAGGATATCAGTGAGACCTTCACAAAAAGATAAAAAATATCATTTCAGAGATGAAGCATTCAATAAATAAAATTAAAAATACAATAGATGGCATAAAATGTAGGCTACAGGAAGCAGAGACATATTAGCGACATGAAGAATAGCGTAATGGAAAGCAACCAAGCTGAACAGGTGAGAGACAAACAAATATTGCATAACGAGATAGACTTAGAGAACTCAATGGCTCCATGAAGGGTAATACATTTGTATTATAGGGATCCCAAAATAACAGAGAGAGAACGGGGCAGAAAATGTGTTTGAAGGAAAACTAAAAACTTTCCAAATCTGGGAAGAGAAGCAGAGATCCAGATTCAGGATGCACAGAGATCCCCAAACAAATACAATCCAATGAGGTCCACACCAAGACACATAGGAATTAAAATGGAAAAAATAGTGATAAAGAAAGAATTTTTAAGATTGCAAGAGAAAAGGAGCCAATTACATACGAAGGAAACCTCATAAGGCTATCAGCTAATTTTTCAGTAGAAAGTTTGCAGGCCAGAAGGGAGTGGCATGATGTACTCAAAGTTCTTAAAGGAAAAAATCTGCAGCCAAGGATAGT
Organism: Leopardus geoffroyi; assembly: GCF_018350155.1. Lineage (NCBI taxonomy): Eukaryota > Metazoa > Chordata > Mammalia > Carnivora > Felidae > Leopardus > Leopardus geoffroyi. The sequence goes on along the minus strand of NC_059338.1, from coordinate 56,485,154 downwards.
CTATCCAGCAAGACTATCATTCAGAATAGAAGAAGAGATAAAGAGTTTCCCAAACAATACTTAAAAGAATTCATGACACTAAATCAGCCTGATAATAAATCTTAAGGAGGACTCTGTGAGTGGAAAACAAAAAGCAGAAGTAAGAGTAAGAAAAATATGGGGCACCTAGGTGTCTCAGTTGGCTAAGCATCCAACTTCAGCTCAGGTCGTGATCTCGCGGTTTGTGGGTCTGAGCCCCACGTTGGGCTCTGTGCTGACAGCTCAGAGCCTGGAGCCTTCTTCGGATTCTGTGTCTCTCCCTCTCTCTGCCCCTCCCATGCTCATGCTCTGTCTCTCTCTGTCACTCAATAATAAATAAACATTGAAAAAAAATTTTTTTAAGTTTAAAAAAAAGAGTAAGAAAAATAGGAAGCAGAAAATCAATAACAACAAAAACAAAAAAAATTAAGTATATCTATAAAAGTCAGTCAAGAGAAGCACAAAATAAAAGGATGTAAACTATGATTCCAAATATCTGAAATGTGGAGGGGAGAGAAGTAAAAAATGAATTCAAAATTAAGTGACCGTCAATATAGATTTCTATACGCAAAAGATGTTATATATAAACTGAATGGTAACCACAAATCAAAAAATTAGTATATATGCATAAAATAAAAAGTAAGGAATCCAAATATATCACTAAAGAAAATCAGCAAGTCATGAAAGAGAGAAAGAGATAAAAGGATCAGAGAAAAACTATAAAAACAACCACAAAGGAAGTAACAAAATGGCAATAAATACATACCTATCAATAATTACTTTGAATGTAAATGGACTAAATCAAAAGACATAAGGTTAAAGAGTAGATAAAAAAACAAGGCCCATCTATATGCTGCCTACAAGAGACTCATTTTAGACCTAAAAACACCTGCAGATTGAAAGTGAGGGGATGAAGAAACATTTATCCCACAATGGAATGTAAGAAGAAAGCTGGAATAGCAATACTTACATTGAACAAAACTAACTTTAAGACAAAGGCTTAAAAAAGAGACAAGGACAGTATATAATAATAAAGGGAACAATCCAACAAAAAGATATAAAAATTGTAAATATATATGCATACAACATGGAAGCACCCAAGTACATAAAACAGTTAATAACAATATAATAACAACAACAACAATAATAGGAGGAGGTTAACACCCCACTTACATCAATGGACAGATCATCTAAGCAGAAAATCAATAAGGAAACAATGGCTTTGAATGACACACTGGGCCTGATTGATTTAACAGATATATTCAGAACATTCCATCATAAAACAGCAGAAAACACATTCTTTCCAGGTGCAGATGGAACATTCTCCACAATAGATCACATATTCAGCCACAAAACAAGCCTTAACAAATTTTTAAAAATTGAAGTCATACTGTGCATCTTTTCTGACCACAATGCTATGAAATCAGAAATCACCCACACAAAAAAAAATCTGGAAAGAGCAAAAATACATGGAAGTTAAATAATATGGTACTAAACAATGAATGGGTCAACCAAGAAATCAAAGAGGAAATCCAAAAGTACAGGGAAACAAGTGAAAATTAAAACAGATAGTCCAAAACCTTTGGGACAAAGCAAAGCTGTTGTAAGAGGGAAGTTTATGGCAATACAGGCCTACCTCAAAAAGCAAGAAAAATCTCAAGTAAACAGCCTAATCTACACCTAAAGGAGCTAGAAAAAGAACAAAAAAGAAAACCTAAAACCAGAGAAAGGAAAGAAATAATAAAGATTAGAGCAGAAATAAATGATATAGAAACTAAAAACAAAGACAAAATAAACAAACAAACTAAAACAATAGAACAGATTAATGAAACCAGGAGCTTGTTCTTTGAAAAGATCAATAAAATTGATAAACCTTCAGCCAGATTCATCAGAAGAGAGAGAGAGAGAGGGAAAGTACCGATAGAAAGGAGAAATAACAACCAACACCACAGAAATGCAAAGGATTATAAGAGAATATTATGAAAAATTATATGCCAAAAAATTGAACAATCTAGAAGAAATGGATAAATTCCCAGAAATATATAACCTACCAAAACTGAAGAAAGAAGAAATAGAAAATTGGAACAGATTGATCGCCAGTAATGAAATTAAAGCAGTAATCAAAAAAACTCCCAAGAAACAAGAGTCCAAGACCAGATGATTTCATAGTCAAATTCTACCAAGCATTTAAAGAAGAGTTAATACCTATTCTACTCAAGCTATTCCAAAAAAAATAGAAGAGAAAGAAAAACTTCCAAATTCATTTTATGAGACAAGTATCACCTTGATATCAAAACTACATAAAGATACCACAAAAAAAAAAAAAAGAGAGAGAGAGAGAGAGAACTATAGGCCAATATCTCTGATGAACATAGATGTGAAAATCCTCAACAAAATACTAGCAAATATACTCCAAAAATACATTAAAAAATCATTCACCAGGATCCAGTGGGGTTTATTCCCAGGATATAAGAATGGCTCAGTATTTGCAAATCAATCAACATGATACATCACATCAACAAGACAAAGGAGAAAAACCATATGATCAGCTCGATAGCTGCAGAAAAAGCATTTGACAAAGTACAACAACCATTCATGATAAAAGCCCTCAACAAAGTAGGTTTAGAGAAAACATACCTTAGCATAATAAAGGCCATGTATGAAAAGCCAACAGTGAACATCATAGTCCGTGGGAAAAAACTGAGAACTTTTCCCCTAAGGTCAAAAACAAAACAAGGATGTCCACTTTCACCACTTTTATTCAACACAGTACTGGAAGTCCTAGCCCCAGTAATCAGACAACAAAAATAAATAAAAGGTATCCAAATTGGTAAGGAAGAAGTAAAACTTTCACTATTTGCAGATGACATGATACTATATGTTGAAAACTCTAAAGACTCCACCAAAAAACCTACTAGAACTGATAAATGAATTCAATAAAGTTGCAGGATACAAAATCAATGTGTAGAAATCTGTTGCATTTCTATACACTAATAAGCAACAGAAAGAGAAATTAAGAAAAACATCCGATTTACAATTGAACCAAAAATAATAAGATACCTAGGCATAAACTTGATCAAAGAGATGAAAGACTTATATTCTGAAAACTATAAAACATTGATGAAAGAAATTGAAGACAACACAAAGAAATGGAAAGATATTCCATGTTCATGGATTGGAAGAACAAGTGTTGGCAAAATGTTGATATTATCCAAAGCAATCTATGCATTTAATGCAATCCCTGTCAAAATACAACAGCATTTTTCACAGAACTAGGATAAAAACAATCCTAAAATTTATATGGAACCACAAAAGACCTCAAATAGCCAAAGCAATTTTGAAAAAGAAAAGCAAAGCTGAGGGAGCCTGAGTGGCTCTGTCGGTTGAGTGTCCAACACTTGATTTCAGCTCAGGTCATGATCTCACGGTTTGTAGGATCGAGACCTGTGTCAACCTCATCGCTGACAGCATGGAGCCTGTTCGAGATTCTCTCTCTGCCCTTCTCCTACTTGCACACGTGTGCTCTCTCTCTCTCTCAAAATAAACATTTAAAAAAGAAAAGAAAAGAAAACCTGGAGGTATCACAATTTCTGACTTCAAGTTATATTACAAAGCTCTAGTAATCTAAATAGTATGGTACTGGCACAAAATAGACACATAGATCAATGGAAAAGAATAGAAAACCCAGAAAGAAACCCACAATTATGTGGTCAATTAATCTTTGACAAAGCGGGAAAGAATGTGCAATGGGAAAAAGTCTCTTCAATAAATGGTATGGGGAGAACTGGTGAGCTACATGCAAAAGGATATTGGACCACTCTCTTAACACCATACACAAAAATAAATTCAAAATGGATTAAAGACCTAAATGTGACACCTGAAAGCATAAAAATCCTAGAAGAGAGCACAGCCAGTAATTTCTCTGAAATGGGCCATAGCAATTTTTTTTTTAGATATGTTTCCTGAGGCAAGGGAAACAAAAGTAAACTATTGGGACTACATCAAAATAAAAAGCTTCTTCACAGCAAAAGAAACAATCAACGAAACTAAAAGGCAACCTACTTAACGGGAGAAGATAGTTGCAAATGACATCTGATAAAAGGTTAGCATCCAGAATATATAAAGAACTTATACAACTTAACACCAAAAAACAAATAATCTAATTAAAAATGGACAGAAAACATGAACAGACATTTCTGCAAAGAAGACATTTGGATGACCAACCAACGCATCAGCATCAAAAGATGCTCAACGTCCCTCATCATCAGGGAAATGGAAATCAAAACCACAATGAGATATCACCTCACACCTTGCAGAATGGCTAAAACCAACAACACAAGAAATAAGTGTTGGCTAGCGTGTGGGAATGCAATTGGTGTAACCACGGTGGAAAACAGTATGGAGGTGCCTCAAAAAGTTAAAAATAAAACTACCCTATGATTCAGTAATTGCACTACTATTTACTCCCAAAATACAGAAACACTAATTCAAAGGGATATATGCACCTCGATGTTTATAGCATCATTATTTACAATAGCCAAATTATGGAAGCTGCCCAAGTATCCATCGATAGATGAATGGATAAAGAATGTGATATTATATTCAATGAATGTACTATTCAGCCATAAAAACAACCATAAAATTTTTTATTCAACCATAAAAAACAACGAAATCTTGCCATTTGTGATGACATGAATGAAGCAAGAGAGTATATTCTAAGCGAAACAACTCAAAGAAGGACAAACGTGAAATGATTTCACTCATATGTGGAATTGAAGAAACAAAACAAATGAGGAAAGCCAGAGAGAGAGAGAGAGAGAGAGAGAGAGAGAGAATGGCAAACCAAGAAACAGAATCTTAACTGTAGAGAACAAACTGATGGTTACCAGAGGGGAGGTGAGTGGGAGGATGGGTGAAATAGGTGAGAGGCATTAAGGAGGACACTTGTGATGAGCACTGGGGTGATGTATGGAATTGTTGAATCACTATATTGTTCACCTGAAACTAATATAACACTGTATGTAAACTATCGTGGAATTAAAAGTTAAACATAACAAAAAAAACCCTCCTACCTTGTGAACATCATCCCAAACTAGTGTACTCCAATGACTTCATTATTTTAATAGCTGCATAGTATTTAATAAATTTATAATGTATTTAATCATTATCCTATTACTTAGTTCTTTTCACATTTTTCCATTATAAAAAATACTTTTATGAATATTCTTGTATATACATTGCTGTGCTCCTGCCTGATTATGTTTTAGAAATTTATTCCTGGGGCGCCTGGGTGGCGCAGTCGGTTAAGCGTCCGACTTCAGCCAGGTCACGATCTCGCCGTCCGTGAGTTCGAGCCCCGCGTCGGGCTCTGGGCTGATGGCTCAGAGCCTGGAGCCTGTTTCCGATTCTGTGTCTCCCTCTCTCTCTGCCCCTCCCCCGTTCATGCTCTGTCTCTCTCTGTTCCAAAAATAAATAAACGTTGAAAAAAAATTAAAAAAAAAAAAAAAGAAATTTATTCCTAAAAGCTGAATTTATTATATCAAAGCATACATTTTTTGATACAATTTGCCAGAATACACTTTAGAAAATTGGACTTGTATCTTTGTTCTAGCTTAACTCTAAAATAATTTTGGAAATTGAAAAAAAAGTAACTATTGTTGCAACTACATTAAATTTACTGATTTATTCAGGACTCGTCAACATTTTTAATTTATTTTTTTAATTTTTAAAAGATTTTTAATGTTTATCTTTGAGAGAGAGAGAGAGAGTGAGCACGAGTGCGGGAGGGTCAGAGAGAGAGACACACAGAATCTGAAGCAGGCTCCAGGCTCTGAGCTGTCAGCACAGAGTCCCCCATGGGGCCCAAACTCAGGAACCACGAGATCATGACCTGAGCCAAAGTCAGATGCTTAACTGACTGAGCCACCCAGCGTCCCCCCAGGACTAATCAACATTTTTAACATATTGAGTATTTTCATCTGGAGATGTGCTATGTTTCTCCTCTTCAAAGCAAGTCTCCTTTGATTTCCTTCAAGAGTGGATTATAGTTGGCCTTTTGTAAGTCCTATACATGTCTTTTTCATTTTGTCATTAGGCATTTGACATTTTATTACCATTATGATTAGGGTATTTTATTTAATATTGTATATTGTATCTGACTATACTTGAAATGTGGGAAAACTATGGAACTTTTAAATTTTAATTTATAACTCAAAACAGTATTGAACTCATTGGTTCTAAGGGTTTTTTTCTGTTGATTTTCTCAGGCTATTCAGGTGGACAATCATATCATTTTATAACACTTGATAAGTGTGCTTCCTCTTTCCAACATTACACAGTTCTCTTATTTAATTGTGTTAGCTGGCATTTCTTGGACAATCCTACACAACCTTTGTGATCATAGGCTCTTTTCATTATTCCTGACTTTCTGTAGAGTTACATCATCATAAGACATGATATTGTTCAATTATTTTAAGCTGTGTATCTTATCATGCTAAAAAGTTACTCTCTAATCTTATTTTTAAAGCTTTTATGAGAATAGATGTTGAATTTTATTAACTGCCTCTTCAGCATCTCTTCTGATGCTTTTCTTTCGATGAATGATAGTAATACATATCCTAATATCAAACCACTCATTTCTTCTTAGAACAAATCCTGCTTAGTCATTATAGCTTAGTCTTTTAAGAAATATTTTAGGTTGTTTGGGAAATTGGTGAGTCCTTTGGTTTTTGCACTTCTCTATAAAATTTTGGTATCAGAATTTTGTTAGCTATCAAAAGAAAAAAAAATAAATTGGGAATATTCCCTCTTTCTCTATGTTCTAGAACAATTTAAAAAGCCCAGAATTATTTGTTCCCTGAATGTTTGGATAAATGCATCCATAAAATTACTTGGCTCCAGTGTCTTTTGAAGGGACAATTATTTAACAAATGTCTTTATTTATTCCATGAATTTTGATCCAGTAAATATTTTTACCATTTCTAGGGGCGGTACATTTTATTTTCATTTTCCTGAAACACTTTGCTTATTTACTTTCAAGTTATAGGATAACATTATAGGATGTATTCTCTTACAATGCTTTTACATTTTTTAATCAATGATTATAAGTTCCTTCTATCGTTCTTTATTTCTTAAATAACTTATATAATTAATATTATATATATATCTGGCACATAGAATATGTTCCTTGATAATAATGTTCCTATTATTACTACTTTATTAAATAGTGTATTCATTATTTTAGTTTTTACTTTTTCTTAGGATTTGGCAAAAATAAAACATTATGAAGTTGAAGTTGTCTTTGTTTCTTGTTCCATGATAATTTTTCTCCTTTTCACAGAGGCAATCATCATCATGAATTTGATATGACTGTCAATTCCACACCTTTAAATTTACAAGTCTACAAATTCATGAATAATATACATATACATAACATAACATACATAAAATAATACAGTATTATTTTATGCTTTAAATTTTTTTTTAACGTTTATTTATTTTTGAGACAGAGAGAGATAGAGCATGAACGGGTCAGAGAGAGGAGACACAGAATCTGAAATAGGCTCCAGGCTCTGAGCAGTCAGCACAGAGCCCGACGCGGGCCTCGAACTCCGGACCGCGAGATCATGACCTGAGCCGAAGTCAGCCGCTTAACTGACTGAGCCACCCAGGCGCCCCTCTTTTATGCTTTTAAAGCACTTATTAAAGTAGTTATAATACTACCATACCGATGTATACTTCTGCATCTTTTATATTCAATTTTCAAAAACTATACTAATGGACCTATATAGATTGATTGATATATTGATACATCTGGATATGGAGAGCTCATTTGTTTTTAGCTGCTGCATGGTATTTTGTCATGTGACTAAACCAGCGTTTATTTAATCCCTTCATTTATTAATATTTCCATCCTCTTATTTTTTAGTCTTTAGGTATAATCTACTCTTTTAAACTGAAGTATAATTGACTCATAACACTGTATATAGTTTTAAGCATAAAACATAATGGTTTGATATAGGTATATGTATTGTGAAATGATTAAAATAAATTTAGTTAACATCCGTCACCACACTTAGTTACATTTTTTTTCTTCTGATGAGAACTTTAAAAATCCACTCTCTCTTTCAAATATAAAATTTAATATTGTTAACTATGGTCACCATGATACCTTACCTGCCCTGGACTTACTTATCTTGTTAGTGCAATTTACTTTAAGTGTGTCTTTTGTTGGTATCATAGTGCTGGATTTGTCCTTTAAATATTGTCTGACCAATTTGGACTTTTAATAATTAATTTAAATCTGTTTGTAATATTTTGAGTATTGATATACTTGATTTTGTGTTTTATATTTACCATGCTTCTCTCTATACTCCCCCCCCCCTTTTTTTTTGCTTTCTATTGATTTTATTGAATTTTTTAAATTCTTTATTTTCCTCTAGTGGTTTTGGAATTATACATTCCATTTATGTTCTTTTAGTGGTTAACCTCAAATCTGTAACATTAATTTAATTTAATTTAATTTAATTTAATTTAATAGTTTAAAGTTTAATCATTATCTATATCTTCCTATTAAACAGTCTAAAAAACCTTAGAATGATTTAACTCCACGCTCTTATTTTCCATGTAATTTTTGCCTAGATTTTTGGTCAAGCTTGATTTTTAATTATAACAATTTAGTGATTATTTTTATATTTACTCATAATAAAATCACAAACATCAAAAATGAGCAAACCAACTTGAGGGAAGGCACTGGATGCATAAGTGGGAATTTTTTTGCCTTAACGAAAGATAATAATCTAAAAGAGATTAAATAAATATGTTCAGAGTATTTCAAAAAATAAAAGATGTGTTAGAAGTCATTGGGCAAGAATAGGACAGAATGGAAAAGAATCAATTAATGTAGGCAGTCATTGAAATAAAATAACTCAGATAGGTTGAACAACAAACCAGACCCTGCTCAAGAAAGAGGTCAAGAACTGGAAAATAGGGGGTGCCTGGGTGGCTCAGTCGGTTAAGCATCTGACTTTGATTCAGGTCATGATCTCATGGTTCCTGAGTTCAAGCCCTGCATCAGGCTCTGTGCTGACGGCTTGGAGCCTGGAGTCTGCTTCAGATTCTGTGTCTCCCTCTCTCTCTGCCCCTCCCCTGCTCATGCTCTGTCTCTCTCTGTCTCAAAAATAAATAAAACGTTTTAATAAAAAAATAAAAAATTAAAATTAAAAAAAAAAAGAATTGGAAAATAGGTCTGAGGAAGTCAAGTTTCTCAAAACACCATACCGAGAGACAGAGACAATATAGGATAGAGAAGTTAGGAACATGAAGGATGTAATCACCAATTCTGATATATGTTGCTTAAAAAAATTCCAGACAGAGGGCACAGAGAGAATGGGAGAGAGCCAATTATGGTAGAGATAAGAACTAAAAAATTTTCCAGAATTGAAAAAAGACATGAAAAGGAACATATCAAATCCTTAGCAGGAGCTTAAAAGAAGCTCACACATATTCAAACAGTTGTGAAATTTTTAACAATTACAGCAAAGAGAGAGGATCAAGGCACCAGAGGAAAACTCAGTGTAAGTTATTTTTCAGGAGCCTCCTTCAGGGTCTCCTTTCTGACTCAGTCATTCCTTTCATTGGTTTGGCGTTTGCCTACTCAACTTGCCATGTTTACCAGGAGTCTATATAACTTTCTAAATATTTTATAATTCTAGTTTTCATTATGCTTAGGTTCATGTATTTTTACAAATTTAAAATGTTAATTTTCTGCGGCGCCTGGATAGCTCAGTCGGTTGAGCATCCAGCCCTTGATTTCGGCTCAGGTCATGATCTCATGTTCCTGCGATTGAGCCCCATGTAGGGTTCCACACTGAAAGCACAGATCCTGCTTGGAATTCTCTCTCTGCCCCTCCCATGCTCTTGTGATGCATGCTTGTACACACTCTTTCAAATAAGTAAATAAATAAATAAAATTTTAATAAAGATTAGTTTTAATTGTCATAATTTATGTTATACTTTTATAAATGTAATTTTTAATTATATTGTCTTATTGTCAAAAAGGATCTGTTCTATTTCTGCTTTTCTATGAGTTTCTGTTTGGCATAAACGATAGTAATAAATGGCACCTGATTGTGATAACTACAGCCAGTCCAACTCTTGTTTGTTCACTCAATCACAGAAGCCAATGGAATATTCTTTGACTGTTTTATTAAACTGATAAGAACAGATACTACACTTGATCTTAGCCATAAGGCTGAGAAGCAATCTTTGACTGTTTTATATAATAGCATATAACATATTATAAAACTACAAATATGTAATCTATTTTAAATTTCAGAAGATGTATAAATATACATAATATATAATAAATATGAAAATGTGAAGCTTTCTTGTTATATTTCCATGAATGTAGCTTTCTAGTTATTTAGCGATATCCATCTACTGGAGATACCAAACAGGAACAGCAAAGAAAGAGGTGATATTCAATCACTGGCTACCCAAAATGGGATTTTTGAGTAATCTTTACGACAATATTCTTAGAAGCCAAGCATTGTAGAGGGAGCAAAATAAACCTCTAACTTTTTCTACTCTTTAAAAATCATCAAGGGCCAGGAAAGGTTGACCTGAGCATCAAATTCCCACGGGTAGAGAGAATTCAGAAGACACATGTCCTTTCCATATAGGAAAGTGAAAAATCCCACCTTCTGGAGTAAGAGATCGTGGGAAAAAAAAAAAAAAAGAAAAGAAAAGAAAAAAGAGATGGGAGGAAGTAAATGGTCAGAATCCGTTTCTCAGGCATTCTCCCATAGAGATTCCCCCCCCCCCCCCCCCCATCGCTCCAACTCCAAGGGCTTTTCTATTTCCTATTTGGAACTTCAGGAAGAGATGACCTCACAGAGTTTTATCCTGTATCAAGAAAAAACAAACAAACAAAACATGGAAAGGCTTGGTTTGCTTATGAGGCCTGAGTTAGCCCTCTGAAGGAAGACTCCCTCAATTCCTTAAGTGTATAGAAGAGACCCAGAGGTTCACATGCCAATGGTGTGGACGATGGGGGGTAAGGAAAGTAAATGAGTTGAACCATTGCACCTGTATGGTATTGTTGTGGCAAGTGATGAGGAGACTTGTAAAAAGGATCCCAGTGCTGGAGAGCTGAACCCACGGGCTGAAAACTGAGACAGGTGTGCTGGATTGCACCAAAGTGTGGCTTAGGAAGCCATGGTGAATATTGGCCTACCCATCTAAGACCAAGAAATCATACTTTCATCAATAATACCTGCAAAAGGGAAGCCAGGAATTGGTCCCAACCAGAAGCCTTGTCACAGAAGACCTAGAAATAAAAACGGGACTTATTTATGGATTGTGGATCTTATTTGTGGGTCTTAGGATCTCTCTCCTCTTTGAGATTTGAAGCCCCTCCCTGATGTGCTCAGACGCTATCCTAGAAGAAAGCCAGGGGGATGGAAAGCAAGTGGAAAGATTGAGTATCAACATCCCCAAAGAGACTGAGTTATCTTTAAGAGACTATTTGCTCCCCAGGAGTCTGAGATACCATTAAATGTTGAATTTAAGTTTTTCTTTTGGCCCTGCTGGATGAAGGGCGGGGGACAGAGGGGTGGACTAGGGAAATAGATAGATTTTATAAATTAAATAAATTACTTTTTTATTTGAAAACTATAGTTTTCAGAGGTGCCTGGGTGGCTCAGTCAGTTAAGAGTCTGACTCTTGATTTTGGCTCAGATCATCCTCTCATGGTCACGGGAGGGAGCCCTGCATTGGACTCTGTGCTGGGCATGGAATCTAGTTAAGATTCTCTCTCCTGCACTTGACCTCTGCCCCTCCCCACTCATTCTCTTTCTCTCTCTTTCTCTCTCTCTCTGAAAGAAAGAAAGAAAGAAAGAAAGAAAGAAAGAAAGAAAGAAGAAAATAAAGAGAAAAATATAGTGTCCAATCATCAACTTTGCCACACGAATAAGTTTTTAATTATGTGTTTATATCTTCTGTTTGATAGTGAGCACACTGTAGGCAGACCAGTTTTTTTGTTTATCTGTTTATTTTAATCCTCAGTGTTAGTAGGCACTCAACACATGCTGAGTGAGTGAGTGAATGAATGCATATTCAATGCAGAAAGGCCTGAGAAAGTGTTTTAAAAGTACCTATTTTGTTGGCGAGGATTGAGATAGGCATGAAAGGTACAATGAAGACAGACATCTTATCGGGAAGTGAAGGTCAGTTCTGGGTGAAGAGGTGAATAGACTCTGCAGATATAGCAAAATCAAGCCTTGCAAAAGTCACTGTGTTGAATTCTATCAAACCTTTAATCTCAAATGCCATGAAAAGCAATATGAGCGAAGAAGAAGGCTGGAATCTTCACTTAATGTGCTGCCTGACTCTCTATACTTTTTATTTGATTTTCAATAAAGGTCTCTTTGTTCTCATACATGAGTAATGGGTTCAAGGTTTTTATTAGTACTCTTGCTACAGCGGGGTGCAGGAGCTGAAATTCTTCTTCAACCTATGGAAGTGCAGATTCATTTTTCAATGAGACTGTTATCTTCAGAAAGAACATATTTCACCAACACAGTCCAAGGTCATGATAACACGTCCTTCCTACTATCTAAGGACAGGAGTCTGAGTCCCGGCAACTGAGGAACATGGGTATGACGATACTCTTCCCAATGTGACACGACAAAGGAATCTTTCATTAGACACCAAAGATTGGAACCTTTCAAACAAGAGCTGAGTAAAACGGTAAAAAGAAAAAATAACCTAAGTACAAATATCCTTTGATTTATAGACTATCTAAGCATACGTTTTGTCATTCTGAATGCTGCTGTACAACTTTTCTCTTTACTCCATTCCCAGGAGAAGAAAGCAAAGACAAGGTCCAAAGTGCTTGATGATAACCCTGTTTGGGGATATGGACCCTTTGGTGAGATAAGCAAATGAATTGAGGGCTTCTTCCTCATGATATATCTAGGTTTTTTTTCTTATTACTGCTATAGTATCTCACGAGGGTCAAGTGAGAGTAGAGGCCAAGGGATGGGAAATAGGTACTCTTAGGGCTAAATTTGTACTAAAACTTACATTTACAGTTTCAGACCATTGAATTGACACTCCTTTAAATCACTGCTACACACGCCAACATGATACAACATTTATCAAGGGAGTTACCAGCAGGCACCTGACCATGGTCAGAGTCAACCAGATTCTAATCATGGCTGAGTGACCTCTCCTGCCCTGGAAAATGATTTAACCTTGGCAAAAAGGATAGTAAAACCTACTTTCTGGGATTATTGTGAGGCTTAGCTGAGGTAATGGATATAAACACTCAGCACAGTATTTGGCACGTAGTAAGTATTCATCTAATGATAGCAATTATTACTATTACTGCAGGTCCAAAGTTATGATATCGAGATCAATGTGAACACTCATATAGCTGGAGAAACTCTCATGGCCTGTATGTTCCAGATATCTGATTTCAATGCTATATACTTAGTATATCACTTAATTAAACACACAAAAATATAGTTAAGATCCTGCTAAATGTCAGAAGGCAATTTGAAAAATATTTGATGCTTGTTAGACCAAGTAATATTCAGTTTTAAGTATTGTTTTTTACATGTTTCTACTCATCCTTACAGAAATTCTCGGTCAAAGACAAATGATAGATAAATGACACCCATTGGGCCTCCAATTTCTTCCTTGAATTATAGTTTCTGTGGAAATGTAACAAGGTATGTCTTCAGCTTGGGAAGCAGAATATGAAGGGAAGCAACTTTTTAAAAAAATAAACAAACAAAATCTGTTCTTTGTGCCTGGCGTTTTTTTACCAACATGATCTCTGTAAGACTCATTCATATTGATGCATGTAACAGCAGGTAATATTCAATTATATAAACCTAACACTATTTATTGATAACACCATTGAATATTTGGGTTATTTGCAGTTTGAATCTGTTGCAAAGAGTATTGCTTGTTTAAGAGTGTGTTTTTTAATTCGTCAATTTTCCAGTTTTCTTCTGTTGTTGAATTTTAATTTCATCCCATTGTGGCTGGAGAAAAGGATTCGTATACCTGTCTTTTCAGATCTATTGAGACCTAATTTGTGGCTTACATATGGTCCAACCTGGAAAATGCGCTATGCACATTTGAAAAGAAAGCAAGTGCTTTTGTGGTTGAGTAGAGTGTTCTGTAATGTCTGTTAGATTTAGCTGCTCTCTGATGTTGTTGAAGACCTCCATCTACTGAGAGTTAAGTATTAAAATCTTTTATTATTATAGAGCTATTTCTCCCTTTAATTCTGTCAGTTTCTTCCTATATTTTGCTGGTCTGTCATCAGGTCCACAGTGTTCATAATTGTTATATATTCTTGCTGTATTGAAACTTTTATTAATATATAGTGTTTTTTATCCTTTTAACCTGTGTTGATATAAAGACCATTTTGGCTAATATTCCTCTAGCCACTTTTGCTCTCTTTTGGTTACTATTTGCTAAAGGAACCAATTTCCATTCTCTCACTTTCAGTCTGTTTGTGTCTTCGGATTTAAAGTGAGTCTCTTGTGGGGCGCCTGGGTGGCTCAGTTGGTTGAGCATCTGACTCGATTTCTGCTCAGATCATGATCCCAGGGTCATGGGATTGAGCCCCCAGTCGGGCTTCACGCTGGTCATGGAGCCTGCTCAAGATTCTCTCTCCCTGTGCCCCCTCTCTGCTGCTCACGTGCTCTCTCAAATTAAAAAAAAAAAAAAATTCTCCTGTAGACAGCATATGGTTAGATCACGCACTTTAGCTTTTTCACCAATCTCTGTCTTTTGTTTGATTGGAGAGCTTAATCCATTTACTGATAAGGAAGGACTTCTGTCATTTTGTTATTCATTTTCTTTAGACCCTACAGCATTTTGTCCCTCATTTCTTGCATTACTATCTTTTTTTTGTGTTTAGTTGATTTTTTTTTGTAGTAAAACATTTAAATTTATTTCTCATATCCTTTGTATATATTCTATAGCTATTTTCTTTGTGGTGACGATGGGGATCACACTGAACATCCTAAAGTTATAGCACTCTAATTTGAATTTATAGCAGATTAACTTCAGTTACACACACACACTCCGCTCCTTGACAGCTCTGTCCCTACCTCTCTAGTTGTGGATGTCACAAAATTAGATCGTTTACATTGTGAGTCCCCAAACCTAAACAAATAATTCTTTTGAATGCATTAGTCTCTTAAACTATATATAAAACATGTAGAGTTACAAACCAAAGTTACAGTGATACTAGCTTTTAGACAATAATTTTTTAAGTTGATTTATTTAAGAGAAAGAGAAAGAGAGAGAAAGAAAGAGAGAGAGAATCCCAAGCAGTCTCTGCAGTGTGAGCATGGAGCTTGATGTGGGGCTCAAACCCATGAACTGTGAAATCATGAGCTGGAATCAGGAGTCAGATGCTTAGCCAACTGAGCCACCCAGGCATCCCTAGACAATAATTTTTTTTTTTTTTGAGACTAAGAGACATTAGTCTCTTAAACAATGTAGAACAGAAAAAGTGAAATTGCAAATAATACTAGCTTCCATTTAACTTTATATATATAATTTTTTTTTCCTTTAAATGGCTTCAGTTTACTGTCTAGTTTCCTTTCATTTCACCTTGCAGGATTCCTGTGAGCATTTCTGGTAAAGCAGCTCTAGTTGTAATGAACTCCCTCAGCTTTTACTTGTCTGGAAATGTCTTAATTTCTCCCTCACTTTTGAAGGACAGCTTTACCAGATATAGGATCCGTGGTTGGCAGGTTTTTTGTTTTTTATTTTTCCTTCAGGTGCTTTGGATATATTGACCCTCTGCCTTCTGGCCTCTAAAGCTGCTGATGAAAAAATCTGCTGATCATTGTAGTGAGGCTCCCTTGCACGTGATTAGTTGCTTCTCTTGGGCTGCTTCCAGATGATCTCTTTATCGTCGGCTTTTGAAAGTTTGATTATAACGTGTCCTGGAGTGAGTCTCTTTGAGTTCATCTTATTTGCACAGTGTTGAGCTTCTTAGGTGTTTCTATTCATGTCTTTCCTCAAATATGGGAAGTTTTCGGCCATTATTTCTCCAGAAAATGTTCCCTGTGCCCCCTTCTCTTCTCCTAGAACTCGTATAACATGTAAAGGGCCTGCTCGATAGCACCCCACAGGGCACTTAGACTGTATTCACTTTGCTTCTATACTTTTTCTTTCTGGTCACATGTGATAATTTTCACCTTCCTACCTTTAGATTTGTGGGTTTTTTCCTCTGCTGGCTCAAATCTGCTTTTGAATTCCTCTAGTGAAGTTTTCATTTTAGGTATTGTGCTTTTCGGCTCCAGAATTTCTTTTTGGCTCCTTTTTATGTTTTCTATCTCTTTGTTAATGTTTCCAGTGTGCTCATATATCTTTTTTTTTTTTCTTTTAACTTTCTCCACATCTTTCTGTAAGTCTTTGAACATCCTCAAGGCAATGATGGTTTTAATGGCTTTTCTAGCAGATCTTCTATCAAATCTTTTTCAGGAACATTTTGTGTTCATCTATTTTTTTACTTTGAACAGGCCTTACTTTCTTGTTTCTTTGTATGCCTTGTGACTTTTTGTTGAAAGCCAGACCTTCGAATCTAATTAATTGGTAATCCTGGAAATCAGATTCTTCCCCTTTCCCAAGGTTTCAGTTATTGCTTTTGTGTATTGTTTTTTTTATTGTTGCAGGCTCTCTGTTCACGGATCAGCCTGAGGTGCAAACTTAAGATCTTCTCAGGTCTTTCTTGAGCTTGCACCTTTCCTTGGGCATACATGGTCACTTTCTAATTTTCCCCACATAGGCAGCTGCTTTTGAATGTCCTCGTCTTTAAAAACTGTCTATCTCCCAAATGGGGAAAAAGAAAAATGAAGGGGGAGAAAGGGCACTGGCCACTTAAAACCCCTAGAAATCACTTTAGTTTGAGGGGAGGGGGCTTGCAACAATGCGGGGAGTGGAAAAATAATTGCCACCCGCCCTCTTTGTCTGCACCTCTGTGATCAGAAGCCACAACCAGCAATTAGAGCACAAATCCCTGATATTGGAGGATAGGGTCCAATAAACTGTGTGTAGCTGCTCTGGGAACATGTGCACAGCTTCCTGCCATGGGGCTGAGAAACTGACTGAAATTAACCTCAATTTACCATCCAAGCCTTACCCCTGGAAGTTTCAAGCCTTTAATAGACTCTGGAGTTTTAAATTAATTATATTAGACAGATTCTGCCAGTGCAATTGTTGCCTAGGTGGAGAGACAGTTTCTGGTGTTTCTGACTCCTCCAGTCTCCCAGAATCCTCTCTGCTTCCCAGTATTTATTTCCCTCCATGCCTCAGTCTAGATATTTTCTTCTGGTCTATTTTTCAGCTCATTAATTCTCTTTGGAACTGTGTCAAATATCCAGTTAAACTTATTTACTGGGCTTTCAAGTTCAGTCATCTTTTTCAGTGCTAGAAATTCTATTTAGTTTTTACAATTCTAGTGGTGCAATTCTCATCTTATATGTTCCTTTGGTTATATGAATTATTAATGTTTTTAATTTAAAGATTTATTTTTTTAATGTGTTTATTTATTTATTTTGAGAGAGAGAGTGCTAGCAGGGGTGAGGGGCAGAGAAAGAGGGAGAGAGAATCTTAAGCAGGCCCCATGCTCAGCACAGCGCCCAATGTGGGGCTCGATCCCACGACTGTGAGATCATGACCTGAGCTGAAATCAAGAGTCGGGCACTTAACTGACTCAACTACGCAGGGGCCCCTTAATTATTAATCAAAATTTTAAGTCCATGCCTGCTTTCCCTAATACCTGGGCCACCTACTTCTGTTGTACGTGTCGTTTCTCTTGGTCTTGTCTCTTAATATGTCTGGTTTTGCTTCTCTGTTTTAGGATCAAATGCTGGACATTTTGTATGAAAATTACGGTGACTCTGGATGTGATATTTCTTCATAGAGGATTCAACCTATCTTAAAGGACAACAGAGAGGCAAATCAGCTCAATTCATTTTGTGACTGAACTCAATGTTGGTAAGAGTCAGCCTACATCTAATTTGTTTTCTTTCTTAGGATATAGTTATCTAGATCTCCTAACAGAGAGCCTGAAGTGTTTCTCATGGATTCTCCTTGGTATGCCATGAACTTCAATTGTGGTCTTCTTGGCCCTTGTCAGGTTGCCAGAATCTCTGATCTGCTTTTTATTCACATTGCCTCTTAACCTTTGGCCTTGTGCAGCTTAACTGGCAACTACCTCGGGGCGGGGGGCGGGGTGGGGGAGAACGATTGTGAATATTGGTCTCATTTGTCTCAGTCTCCCTCTTTTATGAAATCTCAACAATCCCGGATTCACATGTATCTTCCTTTAAGGTCATACAATTGATAAAGCTCTGCCCGGACTCAAGTCCTTCCCTCTTGTTGCTCTATGCCAAAAGGTGGCAGAGAACCCAAGGATAAAGAGAGAATGGATCAAGTTTGGTTTACCACAGAAAGCATTCTTTCTGGAACATGATTACTTCCATGAGCCAACCACTGAGTTCTGGTTGCCTTAGAAGCCCTCTGATATTTAAGGTGAAGACGACATAAGTAGTTCAGATTTTTCCAGTTGCTCTCCGAGGGAACAATGTTGGTCTGCTACAAACTACCATGTCATAGCCCAAAGTGGAAATGCTGAACTATTGTTGAGTATTTACTATTTGCCAGGCACTCTGATGGATCCTTACCTGTGTTGGCTCACATTTTTTCAGCAGTTCTTTGAAATGCTGAAGCTCGGACAGACTAAGTAACTTGCTCAAAATTTTTGAGAGGCAGAACCAAGGAACGTACCTCCACAGCCTCTAAAGCTCTACTCTCTCTGTCACGCTAGGCTCAAAATAGCCTGTCTGGTAATGGCTAAAGATTAGTGGTCATTTGGTCCAAAAACAACATAAAATTGGATATCCGAGATTCTGTGTACTAATTTTTAATGGAGAAACTAAGATACCTGACAAATTAGAGCGCTCAATAAACCACACCCTTCAAATTTTGAAGGAAATGATTCAGACTTCTGGCTTAAAGAGCAGAAGATACAAGAAAAATTTCAGAAAGAGGAAAGGATCAAAAGGTGAGTGTTTTTGTTTTGTATGTTTTAAATATGTTCTGGTGTTTTAAATATGAAGCTGGACACCAGGTTCCTGAAAAGCAAAGATATGTATTGTGTAAGAGAGGTGAATAGTGACTTTAAGTGAATGGGTCCTGAGCTGCAAAGCGTTGAAATAATACATTATTTCAGACTTTAAAATTCAAAAATTCATAAATCCCGCTCTATCAATTCTTCCTTCTGTAGTGATGAAAATGAGAAAAGAGTGTCAGGAAAATGTGAGAACTAGAGGTATTGGTAGCTACAGCTGGCCTTATCTACAGTCATATCTTTTATATTAAGTTCTTCACACACCTGCTATCTCACGGTACCCTTTCGAGGTGAGCCAGGAAAAAAAAAAATGTCGCCGAAATGTGTTGCTACTGTTTACTGTAAACTTAAAATAAGGCATGATAAAAAAAAAAAATAGATATGATAAAAAATAGAAAAAAAAGAAGATAATACATATACACCTAACCTAACAAGTGTAACTGGCCAATAGAAGACACAGCCAGTTTGTTTACGTATGGGCCACTGTTAGAGGCAGAGGGGACAATGGGAGAGGAGAAGAGAGAGCCCCGTCTGGGAGTAGGGGTTTGTGCAAGGGCTCCAAAGAAGAAAGCAGGTGGAGAATGGGCCGTGCTTGGCTCCAGATTTATGAAAGCAGCAAGCCAAAGAAGGTTATCCAAAGCGGCACACCCACTGGGTATGCTATAAATAAGCACTCAAGTCAGCTGAAGGGCCTTACGGGTTTCAAATCAGCCAAACTTAGCCGGGCCCAAAGCGTTTTGTACCTATCCTGTAAGAGTCCACCTCACTTTTGCTTGGCTTAGAAACAGAGCTCCAGGGCCCAGCAGTTGGGGAGCCCGCAGAGGCAGCAAGCCAGCCTGGGACCTCAGCTCAGATGTCTTGTGCGGGGCCAAGAATCCAGCGAGCACGCAGGTTCTCTGGTTCTCAGAGTGTGATACAAAAAACCAGCAGGCTTTAGCTGTTCTGGCGCAGGAATGAAGGGTCAGCAATGGTTTCCCTGGCAGCGCTGTGTGCTGCTGCTTGCCTAGAACCCTTCCCGGTTTTCAGCTTCTTAGTCACATGCGTATGCCTGTCCTTAAAGGATTTTTCTAAAATAAGAAGATAGCAGGAATTTAGCCTCCTGTTTCTCAGTGGTGCCCGGAGCTACCTGAAGCCCCGGCCATCTGAGCCTAAGGGAAAGAGCAGAGGAAGGAAATTCACATTTGTCGAATAACGACTATGGTAAGGCACTTTGCTTTTGTTTTCTTAATGTTCCCAACAGCCATGTGTGGTCCCTCTGAATTCACCTGGTGAGAAGGGCTTGAGTTCCTCAGGAGAGAGAAGGTAGAGTACCTGCACATTCATATTTCCTCCGAGGGCATTTGGCAAGGCATCCTGACGAGTTGTTATGTTTTATGTCACGTGAACACTCTATAATAACCATAGAGCTATGCATTCGCACGTAATGTCGCCTGTTCGTTCGCTCCAGTATGACTTAGTCTTCAGTACCAATGCAACAATCACTTGGTGACTATTTGGTGACAGATTTGATGCCAGCTAGATAAAATAGGCCGACCTTAGCGACTGCCTGGATAAGCCAGAGTTGGTGTCAAAGAGGCAGGAATTTGGGGTAATTCCTTGGTTTCCTACTGGGGAAAGAGGAGAAGCATGGAACGATTAGGTCAGTTTAGTTTTGGACATGTTGAGTTTAAGGTTCCGGAATGAATGAATGAATGAATGTCAGCAAGAAGACAGCAATTTTTTCTTTCAGGGCTGACTATATGCTGAGCACTGTGTTAAATTGCTTGCATACATTCTCATTTAATGCTTGCAAATATATGCCGGTAGGGGCCATGATTAGCCCTATTGGAAAGATGAGTAAACTGAGGCGTAGAGAATTAAGTAACTTGCTCAGTTTGCCCCAGGTGACAGTCAGTAGATGAGAAAGCTTAAGATTTAGATATTAGACTCACTGTCAAACAAGAGGCAGCTAGCACATGAAAATCTATGAGATCTTATAGTAACAACGTGTTTAATGGAAAGGACAGTGAAGACAAAAGGCAGGACTCCGGAGAATATTAATATTTAAGGAGTAAGCTAAAGCAAAGGAGTGCTCTGTGAAGACCAAGAAGTGCTCAGAGAAGCAGAGGGCCAGGAGAAGAAATTTCAAAACGAGAGTGTTCGATACTGTCAATTACAGGTGAGGCACTTAACAAACTGAGGTCTGAGAATATTCATTGCACTTGCCAATGTGATTACAGATTACAGATATCTTTTTAAAAATTTTTTAATGTGTATTTATTTTGGAGAGAGAGAGAGAGAGAGAGAGAGAGAGAGAGAGTGAGTGGGGGAGGGGCAGAGAGAGAGAGAGAGAGTGCCTGCAGGCTCTAGTGTGGGAGACAGAGACCCCAAAGCAGCCTCCAGGCTCTGAGCTGTCAGCACAGAGCCCCACTCAGGGCTCGGACTCATGAACTGAGATCATGACCTGAGCGGAAGTCAGATGCTCAATCAACTGAGCCACCCAGGTGCCCCCAGATTACAGATATCTTTAGCTGAAGCTGGCCCAATGGTGCATGCAAAGTTAGTATCCAGTGGTGAAATGGCCCCGGGGAATGTATTGGGTCTCCCAGCCTGGAGTAGGATGGACACATTATCCATCTTATGGGTATGTGTTTTTAGTCCTATTTTGGAAATGTGTTTTTAGTCCTATTTTCTTTCATTCTTGCAAAATTTCAATATAATTCAATAGGGCTATTGGATGGAGGTGGGTGTGGGTAAAGAGCATTCACCCAATGCATGGGATGTTCCTAAAATGCCACGTATGGTTATAAGAACCAGAATTGGGAGGGCAAAGGAGAGTTTCTTTCAAATCTGGCAGAGAGCCTTCTTCTCAGAAACATTAAAATATGACACCCCTGTGGAATCGATCTTGCATCTCATTTTCTTCCCCTGTTTCATCGCCTATGAATATATAATATATTAGATTGTCAACCAGGAGCAGGAGAACATTTCTACCCCCAAAGCGTATTATTTGCATGAGGGTGGTATTGTCTTGTTTATGTGTCCTGGGACCTGTGACCTGTCACATGTGATTATCACGTCAGCTTATTAACACATCAGGGAGTGCAACTCCTGGTTCCCACCTCAGGGGGAGAAATGCTTAGGGTGGGGGACATTCTGCTAACCAGATGAGGCAGTGTTCTGCCAGTTCCCCGTGCCAGGGAAACCCTGGACAGTGATCAGTACCAAACCTGCCTATGAATAGGACCACCCAAGGGCACGTGGCTAGAAACCAAACCTCCTTCCTACCATGGTCTGATCTCTCGTCATGTTTCCTTGCTAGTCCCAGCTTTGCTCCCACTTGCTTATGGAGGAATCCAGAAACAGGAGTTAGTTTTCAAACAGGGCGGGGCAGAAGGAAGGGTTGCAAAGGCGCGCTCAGATGCTGGAAGGATCATGTGGAAGAGGTTCTGTTTAGCTGCATCACCCAGCGCTTCAGAATTTTAATAAAGATTGATGGATGGATGGAAGTCAAAGTGAAAGCCAAGGAAAGATCTACACATGTTCAGAGATTGTGAGTTCGAAATGCTCTCCTTCCAAGTCTTCCCAAAAGGAAATCACAGGGGGAAAGCAAAGTAGTGATTAAGGAACTAAACAGGCCACAGCGTTCTCTGGGGCCTTCTAAATTCCCAGGCCAGGCCTGCTGCCTGCTTGCTGAGATGGGCATGTGCTCCCGGCCACAGCTTCCCTTCTTCTGACATCTTTCTGCCAGATGGTCCTTCTTGAATTCTAGAGGTGCGTGGCCCTTCTGATTCCTGCAACCTGAGCCCAGAGAACTTTGATCCACCAATTTTCCCCTCCCTCCACCCCTCTAGTGAACAAGGCCTGGCGCCTGGACAGCAAGGGGAGGCCAGGCTGCGACCTTGGGTGCTCTGGAAAGGCATTCTCCTGCCCACCTCTGTGTGCCTAAAAGAGAGCACCTGGCCGCGCAGGCTCTGAGGGTCCCAGAGAGCCTTCTCCGGCCTGGCCGGCTGGCGGCACGAACCCGTGCTTTTCACCATTTTACTTGGGCGAACTGCGCTCTCCAGTCAGTCTTGAGTCTCCCTGTAGGGTTATCCCGATGGCTTTTAATTAAGATCCGGCAAATCCAGAATCTCAGCAAATGACAAATGTATGTAAACATAATCAGGATGTGGATCCAATCCACTAGCAATTGTTAATAGAAAAAAAAAGGGGGGGGGGAGAAAAAAACTAAAAAGGTGTAAACAAGTAAAAAAATATATCAATTCTGCAGGGTCTATGCCTCGGGGATTTGCTTTCTTGGGGATCCTGCCCGCTCCTTCTTCTAGCCCACCCTGCAGCCCCGACTCCCTGCGGTGATTTGGGGCAGAGGCTGGGGGATTCTGGGGCTTGACCCCTGCAACGGCGGCCTACGGGATGCCCTGGGAAGGAGCTGCCTTCGGGAGGGCTGAAGAGCTCCGCGAGCCTTCTCCTCTCCCGCGGCCTCCTCCGCAGGATTCCAGAAAAAGCGCTCTGGGTCTGCGAGACGGGGACCCTGCCTCCTGCCTGGAATCCCTGTCCCAACACTGGCATCTCTCTTTCCCAAGTTCCAGTTTCTGGACCCTGCACCCACTCCCTCACCAAGGTCCTCAAAGGCCACCCCAGTTGCTGGAGCAGGGCTCCCAGATTCGGGCCTCCGGAGCCCCTGCAGGGGCCGCTTCGCCAGCGCTGAGCGAGCCCCACGCAGGCGGCGGTATTCGAGCTCTCACTCCCGGAGACATTTTAGGGAAATGTTGTGCATCGAAACTTCTATATAATATAACATATATACACACATACACATATTTAGTCGGCAAATGTTAAGCAAATGTGTCTGATGTTTTTGTGGAAGCCGTTAGCATCCTCGTTGGTAGTGGTAGGACTGGTTGACATTATTACACGAATGACAAGTGGATGATGTTAAGGGAGTGCCTGATCCCTCCCGAGAACACGGGGGAGTAGAAGTGGAGACTTCCGACTCTGTTTCCAACGGCCCATCCCTGATCTCCCCCGTCGCTACCTCTCGGTCGGTAACCAGACCGCCCGACCGCATACCAGGGACAAGGCAACTTTCTCCGAAGGGCGATCTTCCTCGACTGACAGATCGCTGGGTCGGTCTCCAGGGGCAGCAGCACGTTCCGGGGGGCCGTCAGAAGCCCCACGGCCTCTTACCCAGCCCTTTGTCCCAAAGGGCAGTTCGGTCAGTGTCAGGACGGAAAGAAACGTGAAATTCAACTGTAAATGAGGGCGGAGAAGGCGGGAGAGGCCCGGGCCCGTTCCGGGTCTGAGCAGGCTAGGGGAGAGCGGGGGAGGCTGCCCCCGGCTGCGGGAACAAACCCAGCAGTGCCTCGCGCTCGGCGTGCGGGGAAGGGGGAGACGGCCCCTCGGCCTTTCCCCCTAAGCTCATCCAGCAGGACGTCTGGGGGAAACCTCTGCGCGATCGAGTCGCGTCCGTTCGAGCGAGCGGGTGGCAGTGCCACGTGAGGCGCTCGGCCTGGGCTCCCAGAGGCTGCAGTGCTGGAAATCCCCGCGGAGGGCGTCCGGCGCGGCGCCCGCACTCGGTGCGGGCCCACCCGGGTGCGCGTCCGCCTCCCACCGGCGTCCCGCTAGCCCCGCCGCGCCGCTCGCACGGGCCCAGACGCGGACAGATGTTTACTGCTTGGAGCCCCGACCGCTGGGGAGACGCAGCGACCCGCGCGGCGCACCGCGCGGCGCTGGCGGGGCTTTGGGCTCCCGGTCGGGGGTGCGCGCGGGCCGGTTTGGGGCGGGGGAGGGCGACGGGATGGAAATAGGAGGGGGCAGTGGGTGGACTAATGATGAAAAAGTCTCCTCCATCCCGGCTCCTTAATTAAATGCATGGAAAGAACCGAGGCGAGCACATCTGGTTTCAATCTGCAGCCCTTTGATGGCATCAAATGTTCTTTTCCCAGATCAGGGCTGGGAGTTCTGGGCTAACTATGGCCGTTTGGAGCCCAGAAAGCATTTACACACACTCGGACCCCTCTTTCTCTCCAGTAGAGCCTCTCGGCTATAGGAGGAGGAAAAAAAAAAGGGGGGGGGGGAGTCTAGTAATCAAGGCAGTGGGAAAGTGTGTGTGTGTGTGTGTGTGTATTTGAAGAACATAAAATGCCACAAATAAGCACTTAATATTTTACTTACTCGTCATATAGTAACTCATTTCTAATGAGACTATTAAAGCTGTTACCAAATTCCAACAGGTCATGAAAAAAATCCCTCAGCACCTCTCTGTTCCTTGTCAAGTCAGGGCTCAGCAGACAGACGGCAGAGCATTATCCGTAGACTTGGGGGTTCCTCTATCCCTCCGCGTCCTTCCTCTTACCCCCCCCCCGCCCCCCGCCCCCTGCCCCCCGCCGCCCGCCCAGGCACCCGGGCCGGACCCTGAACTAAGCAGGAGCCTCGCCCGGCCGGCCGCTCGCTCCAGGAGTGCCCCTGCCTTCCGAGCATCTGGGCAACGCGACCCTCCCGGCTTAGCGTCGTCGCCTAGGGAAGCGACCTTGGCCGCACCAAAGAGGTTACGAAATTGGCCAGGGTGGGGGGAGGCGAGAGCAATTATGCTACACTCGCAGAGTCCTTTCCTCCGGCTAAATAAATATGTAAATTTCCCACTGCCCTGGCCCCGGGATTCCTAGCGGCGAGAGACTCGAACCGATTCGGCGCCTTCTAGATCTCCCCTAACCTGCCTTTGGTTCGCGGAAAAAGCGTGGGAGAGCCTCCCACTATTATCGCTCCTGTTAGTTTATTACATTATTTAAGAGGCTGTCTCTACGGAGCCAAACGTAGCTTTAATTTGCTTGCTCTCTCCTTCATTCTCTCTCAGACACTCCCCCACCCCCACTCCCAAAAACTGTTAGAACTGCAGGAAACGCTAAAAAAAAAAAAAAAAAAAAAAAAAAAAAGGCAGAGAGAGAGAAGAAAATTTGATTGAGATAGTTGTGGATTTTTTTCCAACAAGTTTCCCCGCAGCTGTTATCAAAACATGCAAATGAGCTTTTCCAACAAGATCTTAAACAAATCTGGAGGAGTTAATGCCCAAGCAAAATAATCAGTCCGTTTGAAGTGACTGTGGGTTTCAGTTTGTCTTTCCTCCCCGTGATACTATTGCAGGGGAATGATAATTAGACCTTTACTTAAAAAATCCAAAGGGGCTCTCTCGCTTTCTCTTCCCTCCCTTTTCGCTCCCTCCTCCCTCTCTGGCTCCCTCCCTCTCTCTTTCTCTCTTGCTCAGATGTTGGCAAAGGGGGTTTTCTTAATCAGACTGTTTTTTGGTCCGAGGGAAAGGAGGAAGAAGGAGATTGTGATGGAGAAAGGGGGTCTGTAAAACGTCAGGCACCGCACAAAGGCTTTGCCACGTAATTACAGGCTCCTATTAAGTCGAGATCTGCCCTCCCAGGGGTCTCCAATTTTCTTGTATTCCCTACAAAGCCTCCTCTGCATGCCAGTTTGTGCCTTTTGAAGTGCCAGAGAGCTTCTTGATCCAACTGAGAAGGAAAAAGGAGCTCAGCAAGAAGAGGGGGAGAGAGAGAAGGGAAAGGGGGGAAACCCACCGCCACCCTCCTTCGGACTCTTGAAGCCCTTTTTTTTCTTCTTACGAAAAGTAAAGTGAGAATCCTGCTCTCCAATACATCTGCAAGACATCACCCTCTCCTCCTGAAACTTTAGTCACTCCTGAGAATCCACAGGAGTGCAGAGAGGGGGAACACGTTTTCTTGAAGATGTTTTAAAGCTGGAACAAGCCTTCTTCTGTTGGTGCTTGAACTCTTGCCTGGGAATAACTTTTTTAACCTTGAAAAAAAAACCCACTTTGATTCTTCTCTCCCACCCCTTCTTCTCTCTTCTTCTGTTTGCCTAACTCCCCCGCCCTGCTGGCCTCCCCTTTCCTTTCTCCCCCTTATTATTATTTTTAGTGTGTGCGTGTGGACGCTTTTGGAGAGCTGGAAGGAATTTTTTTCTCCTGACTTGAACATAGGGTGACTTTTTAATTTTATTTTTTGGTGTGGATTATCTCCTTGGACCGCGCCGGACTTGGCCTCAGGAAAGCAACCGAGGCTGTCGAAGGCTGTTGGTGCAGAACTCTGCTCCGCAGAAGGGGGTCCCCCGCCCTCTTTCCAATTTTTTTTTTTTTTTTTTGTCCTTCCCCTCCTTCTCTCTCTCTCTCTCTCTCTCTCTCTCACTCTCTCTCCACTCCCCCCTCTCTCTTCCCCACTCGGCTCCTCTCCCCCCTCGCGCCCACAGCGTTTGGTGTTGATTCGAGCGGGAAGAGGGGGGTGGGTGGGATCGGAGGGGGAGACCATGACCTCCAGCTACGGGCACGTTCTGGAGCGGCAACCGGCGCTGGGCGGCCGCTTGGACAGCCCGGGCAACCTCGACACCCTGCAGGCGAAAAAGAACTTCTCTGTCAGTCACCTGCTAGACCTGGAGGAAGCCGGGGACATGGTGGCGGCGCAGGCGGACGAGAGCGTGGGCGAGGCCGGCCGGAGCCTACTGGAGTCGCCGGGACTCACCAGCGGCAGCGACACCCCGCAGCAGGACAGTGAGTGAGGGGCGCATGCCCGCGGGAGTGTGTGTCCGGGACGGGGTGGAGGTGGGGGGTTGGGGATGCTGGGGGGTCCCGGCCGGGCGCCTGCAGCCCGCCAGGGCCAGGGGAGAGAGGGGGCGAGGAGAGGTGGTGGCAGTGGCCGGAGGAAGGGCCGGTCACAGACGGGGAGGAAAGGAGGGCTCTGACGAGGGCGTAGCCCAGGCGGCCGCTGCAGGGAGAGGCCCCGAGGTCGGGGTCGGGGACTCTGCCCGCCGCCGACTGTCTCTGAAACCCACTGGGCCGCCCCTCAGTCCGGGGCGCGCGCGGCGACGCGGGGCAACCGGGCTGGCTGGGCAAGGGTCCCCGAGGGGTGTAAAGGCAGGGAGCCTGCCCTGTTCGGGAAGGCGGAAGGTTAAAGGCGCCGAGCTGGGTCGGGGGGGGGGGGGGGCTCCTCCCTGGTCGCGAGCGGCTCCTCCCTGGTCGCGAGCGCGGGTTCGGAGGCAGGCGGGGCAGAGGAGGAGGAGGGCACGGCGCACAGCGGCGACACCCGCGCGGCCCCCGCGCGCGGGGCTCCCGAGGCCGGGCGTGCGGGAGGGGCCGCTTGGAGCGCCCAGCCCCAGCGGCCCAGCCGCTCTCTGTGCCCGGCGGTGGCCACCCTCCACCTGCGGTTGGGTTCGAGACCCCCGGCGGTATCAAAAGCCTGTGCCTGGGGAAGACTCGGCGAAGCAGAGGGAGTGTCCTTTGGGGTGAAACCCGAGCTCCCGGCCCGCACGGTCCCGCACCCGAGAGATGCGCAGCAGAAGCGCGGGCCCCAAAGCCGAGCCTAGTGTCACACTCGAGGAGCTCTCCCTATTGGCCCTAAGACCTCGAGAAAAGTCCCCGTACAGTCTCCCTTCCCCATCCTTCCCTACTGATATACCGCGTCTCCGTGGATATGTCGCTGGCCTCATTAACCATGCCTTAAAAGGTGACCCCAAATGTATCCCTACGTTCTGGGGTCTGTAACAGACCTGTCACCTGGCTCATCCCAGGTGACATGGGGCTTGATATTTCCTTTTTGAGATTTCAAGGGTCTCAACTTGGCTGGAAGTTTTTAAATGAAGCTAATTCCTTTCCGTGTCATTATTTATTTGGTCTTCAAATTGGGAACCTGTAGACACAGGAGACCCGCCGGCATTCCATGATTTAAAAAAAAAAAAAAAAAGCCAATATCAGACTCTCGGGAAATAGACAAAGCAAACAGGACCCAGAGACAGCTGGAAGCAAGGCCCGGGCAAAGGGCTGCAAAGAAGCAGGCAGCAGGGGAAGCCCCTTGCTCGGGCAGGCCGCCTGCCCCTCGCCCAGCTTCCTGGGTCCAGGCCTAGGATCCCCTCCGCGTTTTTCAGCCCAAATCGAACTGGGGTCGATCCACCCTACGTATTCCCAGAGGCAGAGGGCGACGGGGAGTTCAGGCTGATGGAAATGTGGCCTGCTCTGTTACTACAGAAAGAAGGCCAGCTCTGAGGAATGAAGACCCGGTGTCCCCAAGTCCCGGGCAATGGCTGGGCACAGCGGCGGAGGCTCTCTTGAAGATATTGGAGCCTGGAAGGGGTGGAAGGGAGGGGGGTTGCTCGCGCTGCACGCGTCCGCAGCAGGAGTTAATTGCTGGCGTACACACTTGGAGCTCCGAGAGAATGCGCGGCGGAATGTGATTGTTTTTTAAACGTTTCGCTAGGGAAAATTTAAATATGCAAAGCACAGGGAGACTAGGCTACCGAATCGCCCAGCTTCTCTGATTCCGCACCTTCCGCGGTTGTCCTTTCGCCCTGGTTCATTATTAATCGCCACATTTATCGCTGTTCGGAGAACTGGAGGCTGGAGCCACAACCGAAAACACGGTCGTGAAGAAACGGCTGCGTGAAAAGACCAGGATGGGGCGGGCGAGACCAACCAGTGTGGCTTTACCCCTAAAACAAGCAGAGGGATGTGAAAAGCAGGCCCAAGGCCGGTGGTCACAGCGAGTCCGGGGCCCGCGTCGGCCTCGATGGGCTCCGGATACAAGAGGGCTGGAGGGCTGCCGAGGGAACGCCACGAGAAGGGAGCTCGGGTTCCTGGTGGCCTCCTGGTGCGAATGGAACGACTCTGGACTGTGGAGGCCGCCTGGGAAACGCCTGAGGTGTAGGTGGTGCGCGGTGGTGGCTCCTGTGAGACCCAGACCTGGCGTGGCCAGAGGTCGCGCTGCGCACGTGGCGTCCGCCGTGGTGCGGGAGGACACAAAAAGGGCAGCGGGCGAAGTTGGGGACCGTGTGTCCGGAGGGAAGGGGATGCGAACTTCGGGAACCCGCCCCCTTGATTCTTGAACGCATCTCTGAGTTTCAAGGAGTAAGACAGGCCTGGTGGGGAGTGGGCCCCGGAGAGGAAACTGAGGCTCGGGTGCCAGCCAAAGAGAGGATGTTTAAGGAAGGATGGTGGACAGACGGTTCTGGAAGAAGGTAGCAGAAATGCAGACCGCGCTGATGGGGACAAAGTGACCGACACTTGGGGCTAAGAAAGTAGCAGAGAAACACAACAAGGCCTGGCTTTCTGGAGATGACTGGGGCCTATTCTTCCAACAAATAGTTGTTGCTCTTAGAAGCCCTGTTTCCTCAACCTCCTCACTCATCTCTGAGATGAGAATAGGAAGGTCTGGTGAGTGGGGTGATAGTGTTCAGGAGGACCCTTGTCCTCAGTCCTGGGTCCGCCATCAGGGGTCTCGAAGGAAGCTGTCGTGAGCTGCTCGAGTCGGGCCCCCCACTGGGCCCTGCTGGGCTTCCAGTGGGCAGTGGACAGTGAGGCTCCCAGGGCGAGTCGGAGAAGAGAGGAGTCTTCAGGCAGACACTAAAGCTGGGCTCTGGAGCCTGAAAGGGACGGAGAATGACCCCAAGAATCAGGTGCCCCTTGCAGCCTGCTGGTAGTCTACCCCAAAATGGGAAGCCATAATCTTCAGAGGGATGGGGCACGTGTAGAAGACCCGGGTTTACTCTCTCCGTGACATAGAAACCTGTTCTTCCTAAATATTCTTTTCAGCTCCCGTTAGTAAAAAAGGTTTCATTTACAACGATATTGCAAGTTCTCCAGTTATAACCTGGGCCGACCTTAGTAAGACCTCACTGATCTCTGTCACTCCTCAGCACAATTCTGTTTCCTCCTCGGTTGATATTCATTGCACTTTCTTCTCTGTAGAATGATTTCTTTTCCCTCTTACTGATTTCCCCAGCCCAGTAAATTTCTCAGACTTCTGGGTTCAAATGCCTTAAGTGTTAAAGAAATGGTTCTTTAACAGTTAGGAATCCAGTGGCTAATGGGGCAGTGTGGAGTGTGAAGGGGGTGGAACAGGGGAAGCCAGGGAGAGGAAAGAGGGAACAGGTCATAAAAATAGGCAGACCTACTCCTAGGACCACGGTGCATCCCGCTGTCATTTCTTAATCTGAACTTCTGCAAACTCTTAAAAAAAAAAAAAAAAAAAAAAAAGCGCCTGCCTTCCACGTTCCCAACCTCTAAATTAGTGAAACCAGATTGTCCTAATAAGACCTTTTGTTGGAAACACATGTAGTCATAAAAAGGTAGACGGAAAGTCAATTAGACACGCGTGCACACACGCACACAGTCCCAAGCCGGTGCTAAGTGTGCACCGGGCGCAGCTGGGCCCTGGGCCTCGGCGGGATGCAAATGCAGAACAGCGGCGCGGGAAATCGATTTGTCACAAAGGGAGAGGTGTAAACGCGGCGCGAAGGAGTCGCCTGCCACGCTCCCTGGGCCCAGCTCCGGCGGCTCCTCCCCGCACGAGGTACGCCCAGGGGAGCGGGAATGTTCTCTAGGGTGCTTCCTAGTTGGAATTCACATCAGAATATCAATTTCCCTGGAGTTTCAGCATTTGTAACGCCCAGGGCGCCAGAAATTTTTGCGGCACCACCCTGGGGCCCTGGAGCCGGTGCTGGCACTCTGAATTTGGGCCTCAGTGATCTTGATTCAAAGAGGAGCCAAGGAAATATATCATTTTAAAGGTAGCCTGGAGATTTTTTTCTCTTTATAGGAGGCAGTGAAATCCAGAATCAAGACAGGTCACGGAGCCCCTATGGTCGCAGGTCAAGTCCAGAGGAGAGGTGGCAAATCCTGTTTATCTGACAGGCAAGAGCAGGGCGCTGGATGGCCTCCTTCTCTTAATATTTTGGAGAATTTGACAGTCTGGTGACTTTCACCCGCCCTGGGGAGAAGGGCAGCCCGGAGTGCGAAGGTCAGGGATCCGGGCCTGTACAGTCCGAGGCTGCAGACTGCCAATACTCGCCGGGTCTCCAGACCCCCGACTGTAGAAGACAGTGAGCGAGTGTCTCCACCATTCATTTATCTGACGAAGCCCTTTCCAAGACTCCCAAGCGCCTCTGCCGCATCTTAGGCGTCAGGCACCCGTGCATTTTGCCATGGTGAACTTTAGGGTCCCCCGCATACTTAGATTAGACCGGGGGTCGCAAGGGGCCCAGCAGCTCCTTCGTCTTCCCAGCGGCGTCATTTTAGATTTTACAACACGAGTGAATAAACCATCTCCAAACGAACAAGGTGTCACATACGCTCCCCTGCCCTGCGGGGGGTGGGGAACCCCCAGCAACTTCAGAACCACAGATACCTTCCTACTCCACTGGCTCCGATAAACTGAGATCCGGGTCTTGGACTGTGTGCCCGGCCAGCAGCCACCTCGGAGACCTTTTTTCACTTTTAAATGGCATCTGTAGATTTCAACTAGAGGTCAGTTTGATTTTTATTTTTTTTAAATGCGTTTCTTTTACAATCCCTCCCCTCTACCCTGCTTACCTGCTCCCTCCTTCAGCGGGACCGCCACCCCAGCTGACCGCTAGCCCAGAGAGAACTCGGCTTCGGCTTCTTCGCAGGCGCATCGGGGACTAGGGTAACGGGATGTCGCAGATCTCTGCGAGCTTGTGCGCGCGAGGCGATCCCCGCGTGCCTCCTGTCCGTGGCTGTTCTAAGATCATATATTTATTTTTTAGTCTTTGAGAGATGGAGCTAGAAGAAGCACTAGGAGGTACTTTTTTTTTTTTTTAATAGGGCAAGTAGTGTTTATAGAAAAGAAGATAAGTCTTGAGTTTTGCTTCCCCCCCCCCCACCCCACCAAGGGGTAGAAGAGTTTCTTGGGGAAGAACTCCACCCGGAAAAAAAAGTAAAACTTGGGGGTTCAGCATCCTCTATTCAAGCCAATTCGTAAGGCAACTAACAGGATTCTTGGAGTATTCCTCTGAGCTAGAGATTAGACATTTACAGGAGCTACTTGGATAAGGTCTAACTTCCTGTGTCCACTTGGTGTCCAAACACTTACAGAACTACCTGTGAGTGCACACCATTGTAATCTGATTGGGTGCTCTGCGGTGGAATTCGGTTTTAATTTAACTCAGACCGAGTACCACCCCAAACGGTTTCCCTTCAACTCCCTTTTCAACAATACAGAGAGGATGTCTATGTCAACAGCATTAATGTTTATCCACAAGAATTTGGATTCTTGTAATTTCCACTAGCTCCAGGAGCAGGCTAACAACACTCAATTAAAAACTATCTCAAACATTAATAACAATATCAACAAACTGCTACGACCTTCTTTTTTCTAAATGCTGTTTCTTATTAAATCAAGAAAGGCAGAAATGCATTGCCAAGACATCTGAGGAAGGGACAGTCATCGGTGTTCAGGGTCTGCGGGTTTGCTTTCCACCTGTAGAAGTTGTTGAGTAAGATGTCTCCACCGTAGTCTGAATATTAGTAGATTCTTGGCGTGGTCATTTTGTCTAATATAGTGAGGCAGCCTGGAGGAAGTAGTTGTACAGAAAATTAGGAACTACCGATTTTAGCTTTAGACTTAACAAAAAATCACTACATTTCACTTGCTCTGGAACCACTTTTCTTGAAAAAATATCTAGGAAGCTGATTACAGGGACGATAGTCACTTTAAGGGTGGGGTGGGGAACAAAGACACAACCAGTGGTTGGTGAAGGAAATTTTATGAAAGAAAATAAACTTGTCAGAACAAATCAATCACACACATACACGAGTGACTTCTCAGAAGAGCCCAGGGACAATCGGAATCTTAAGGGTTCTGCGCCCCGCAGTTCTCAGATACAGGAAGAGAGTCATGACCAGAAATCAGTCCTCGGGTATTGGATGTCCCAGCCTCTTTGCTGCACCACGTAATGAGGGAGCTCTAATTCCCAAGATCTCTGAGGCTTATTTTTGCCGTTATCGAAACCCCCAGACTCAGCTTCAAATGAGGAACGAATCTGAAAAATGCGTCTTCATTTGAATCCTCATGATTCGCGTTATTAGAAAGGACAAGGACGGGTCCTCCGGTTGCTGTTTCGTCTGCTTGGAGCTGTTTGCAAGGGACTGGGAATTTTCTTAACGGGCGGGGCGAAGAGACACCATTCGGGAAACTTCTCTGCAGGAATGGAGATCGCACCCCGCCTGAACAGCAGGCTCTCCATTTGGGGGTGGGGGGGGGCGGTAGAGGAGGGAATTGATAGAGCAGAGAAATTAGATTTTAACTTTCGAAACAGAGCTTGACAGTGGCTTGGATTTTCTTGCTCTTCATCTGGGCCGGAACAAAGATGCAAACACCCCCACCCCACCGCCGCCCTCGCCTTCCCAGTTCCCAGGGCGGCGAGGCGGCTGCCCCGGGCGCCGCGGGATGTACCCGAGAGCCTGCTTGCCTTCTCCGGCCGAAAGGAGGCGCATTCCCCCCGGGGCCGGGGCGGGATGGGCCTTGCCTACCAAAATCCTTGGACTTTGGCAGCAGAGCGACCAGCTGGAAGACCCGTCTATGCAAGTAGCAACAGATAGGAAATATCTGTGTCACGAAGACACTCCGGGGACTGCATAAATGTATGCCATACACGCGTGTTCACAGAAACACGGAGTTAGCTGGTAGGAGTTCTGCCTTTCTTGCCTTTGACATGAGGGTGGTCGGGATTCCAGGAAGGCGGAGGAAGGGGGGGGGACTAGATGCCCCTGGTCAGCGGGTGCTAGGGATGAAGCCTGGGAAGGAGAGGCTTTGTCTCCGTGGAGGCCGGTGAGATGCTTCTGCACATCAACTCCAGGTGCTTAAAGAAACCGGGGCAGATGGGAGAGCGAGAGCGGGAGGGCTGGCGTGTTAGGGAGGGGCCGCCGAGCTGTGACACACACCCTCACTGTACCCCAGTCTTCACGCAGGACAGACACTGGCCACCCTAGAGTCAGGCCCTGGGGTTAGCGGAACCCTCTTTCCCTCAAGGGAAAAACAACAGCTACCCCCCAAGTCGTGTGTGTGTGTGTGTGTGTGTGTGTGTGTGTGTGTGTGTCCCCAGATCTGACCCCTGGCTTCCCCTCATCCTCCCTTTTTAGGCAAATGGCTTACAGGACATTTGAGGAAGATTCTTAACCCCCTTCTGTAAATCTTGGGTTTTTTCTACTGGGCTCCCTACCACACCCTGAACTTGGAGGTCAACAAGGCAAGGCAGCAGTGGGAGCAAGGAACGAACGGGCAGAAAGAATACTTTGTCTTCTTAGCAGAGGTGGTGGTTCACACATAGCTTCCAAGATAATCGGAGCTTGGGTGTTCACTAGAAGCAAAAGTGCCAGGCCAGGGCCGCAAGGGAAATTGCTTTCCCACAAACGTTTGTCTGAGAGTAAGAACATTCACCCTATTCACTTAATTACTCATCATCAGTCATGTCATTATATTTTTAAGGACCTCACGGTGCTGGAAGGTGCTGTGGTTATAAATAAGCATAAAAACAGATGGGCGCTCTCCCAGCACTCGAAATGTATATGGGGAGGCCAAATCTTTTCAAAGAGGATTCAGATATACAACTTAAAGGCCAAGGGGCCCAACTCAATCAAAGTTTGAGCCAGGACATGCTAAGTTTAATCAGCTTGACTCTGGGGCAAACTGAAAGGCCTCTCCAGCACTCGGGATTTTTACAGACAAGCCCATTTTCTCCAATCTCCATTGTATTTATCCACACAGATTCATGCTAGGGTGAAAAGGGCTTGGTGGAGTTGGCCTGGGCCTCGTGGGGGGTAGGGGAATCAGTGTCCAGCCTCCTGCCCTCCTCAGCCATCCTTTTCTTTTCATGCCCTGTGCCCCGACTGGCTGCCCAAGGTATGTGTGCTGCCCAGAAGACTCCTGCCTACAGACCCTGGAAATCCCCTAAATGCTGCTTTCTAGAATCCTCAGAAAAGGAGAGGGTCTGTTGAGGTCAATGGTTTATAACATAACCAAGCATTTTCATGTATTTTTTTCTCTCTGATATTTCATTTTATACTAGCGTACTTAGAGACTTCTTGGACATAGAGGTTTGGGGAACTGGTTACTGTTTTGTTTCTTTTTCAGGTGATTCATAAATATATGAAGTCGAATCTTCCAGTGGAAATAGGTATTGAATCTCAACTTTTATGCCTGGGCATTGACATATTGTCATCAATCCAGACTGGGAAGTGACACTAAATAATTGTGTACATTGTGACTTTTCTTTCATTTTCCACCAGGGCTACTGTCCCAAATACCTGTCTGGGTCATAGTAGTCCCATACCACTGGGACAGCTGCTAAACTGTTGCCTGGGCTCAGGGAATGCTTAAGTGAATGGGTGACCTCCCCATCTTTAGTGGGTCCCCTGTTCTAATCCAGCTCAAGCACTGGGCCCCCTCTACTTCCCTTCCCACTTTATACTGTTTGCCTGGGAGATCGCCCCCAGGCTCACCATTTCAGCATAGGTCTGCATACTAATGACTCCCAGGTTACAGCTTCAGGGCCCCCCTTGGAACTGCACATCCATATAGGTAGTGCCCTGTTCAACTGATTTCCATGTGAACATCACAGAACAACAACAAAACATGACACTGTGGCGCTCCCTTTTCCCAGTCGATCCCCTTTTAGCTTTTCCTGTGTTTCTGTATCACAACCCAGGATGCAAACCTCAGAAATTACAGGCTCACCCTGACTCCTTCCTTTCCACCTCTGGCCAATCCATGTTGGGATCCGAGCAAGTTTACCTTCTAAAATCACCAGTGCCTTCTGGATTTCCATTCAGGTCCCAGCAGCCTGCCCATTCACTGTAGATCAGAACTGTTCCCCTACTTTTCCTAGTGTGCTAGTTAGGCTGGGACATTTCACGTCCTCTAGTCTCTTTCCTGCTTCTCTCACTTCTGATGAGATGTCCTTTCTGTGAGCCTCTCTTTGCAAACCCACCTGTGCTCCCTTGCAAGGTTCTGCTCCCATCTCCCCTCCTTGAGACTCTTTCCTTGATCTGCTTCCTTTTGGCCTGAGTGAACCCCTTTCCTCCATGCTTCCGGTAGAAGTGATCGGCACTTTTACAAGTATTGCTTAATTCTTTTCTTTTCTTTTTTTTTTTTTTTTTCAACGTTTATTTTTGGGACAGAGAGAGAGACAGAGCATGAACGGGGGAGGGGCAGAGAGAGAGGGAGACACAGAATCGGAAACAGGCTCCAGGCTCTGAGCCATCAGCCCAGAGCCTGACGCGGGGCTTGAACTCACGGACAGCGAGATCGTGACCTGGCTGAAGTCGGACGCTTAACCGACTGCGCCACCCAGGCTCCCCGATTATTTTCTAAATGAGCTATGATTGTTAATTTACCCTGAGTATTTTCTTAAGATTAGAGAGTTTTGTAGGGAGGTGGGGAGGCATATTCCATAGTGTATATAGCAAAACTGTGTAAGTAAATAGATTTCTTTTTCTTTTCTTTTCTTTTCTTTTCTTTTCTTTTCTTTTCTTTTCTTTTCTTTTCTTTCTTTCTTTCTTTCTTTCTTTCTTTCTTTCTTTCTTTTTTTTTTTTTTTTTGTATAGTGTGGTTCTGCTGGTTTTACACTCTAGCTGAGAGTAATATTTTAGAAATAAAGCATAGTGGCTCAGTCTGGTTAAGCACCCAACTTCAGCTCAGGTCATGATCTTATGGTTTGTTAGTTCAAGCCTTGCATGGGGCTCTGCACAGACAGTGTGGAGTCTGCTGGGATACTCTCTTTCTCTCTCCCCCCTCTCTCTTCTCCTCCTCCACTCACTCTCTCTCTCACTCGCTCTCAAAAAAACCCTAAAATACATATATATATGTGTATATATATATATATATATATACACATACATATACATATGCATATATATATAGGCATAACACCAACGTGCAATTCATGCTCATTTTAGAAACTGTTCTATTGTACACTAAAAAGTTTAAATGGGAAAATAAAGTCACCCATGTTTCACCACCCTGAGGTAGACACAGTTCATAGTTTGGTGTTGAAATATTTCCTTTCTATTTTTTACACAATTTTGTATTAATGTCATCCATTACTGATTTTTCTTAAACCAACGGAGCAGTTTTGTTTTCCGTTGAGAGAGAGAGTAGGGGAGGGGCAAAGGGAGAGGGAGAGGGAGAGAGAGAGAGAGAGAGAGAATCCCTAGCAGGCTCCAAGCCCCGCATGAAGCCAGATGGAGGGCTCCTTCCCATGGCCCTGAAATCATGACCTGAACCAAAATCAAGAGCCGCAGGCCTAACCAACTGAGCCTCCCAGGCGCCCCAACAGACGAATTCTTAATCTCATTTTCAAAGATTATGTTTCCCCCACATTCAGAACATACACAAACATATAACCCACTTGCTCTCATCAGAAAAATTCAACCAGCACACGCACAACAAACAGCAACTCCTCAAGGATTGTGGGAACCCTGACGTCATAGCCATTTCCCAGAATCCTCAGGTGCCATTGGGTCCATTTCCATCCAGCAGTGAGGACCTTCAGAGTAAACAGTTGCTGTTTCTTTTCTGCTTGTTCTAGCGGGGAACCTTCCCTAGACATGAGCACATGTCTCCTTTTAAAATTGGAAAAGCCGGCATAGTAGTTAAAGGACATTCTGGGACCACAGTTGGAGGGTTACTGCTCAAAAAATTAGTTTTTACATAGTTTGGTAAGGAAGAGCTCCACACAACTGGTGG
Organism: Leopardus geoffroyi; assembly: GCF_018350155.1. Lineage (NCBI taxonomy): Eukaryota > Metazoa > Chordata > Mammalia > Carnivora > Felidae > Leopardus > Leopardus geoffroyi. The sequence goes on along the minus strand of NC_059338.1, from coordinate 56,446,436 downwards.
GGAGAAAGTGTCTTAAAGGACTGCACATTTTCTCTTATTGTAGATCTCTGGATCTTGATGTTTTTAAAAAAAATTTTTTGTGTGTTTATGTATTTTTGAGACAGCATGAGCAGGGGAAGGGCAGAGAGAGAGGGAGAGCCAGAATATGAAGCTGGCTCCAGGCTCTGAGCTGTCAGCACGGAGCCCAATACGGGGCTCGAACTCACGAGCAGTGAGATCATGACCTGAGCTGAAGTCAGATGCTCAACCGAATGAGCCACCCAGGCGCCCCTTGGTGTTTCTTTTCTTTTTTTTTTTTTTTTTAATTTTTTAATGTTATTTATTTTTGAGAGAGAGAAAGAGCATGAGCAAAGAAGGAGCAGAGAGAGAAGGAGACACAGAATCCGAAGCAGGCTCCAGGCTTTGAGCTGTCAGCACAGAGCCTGTCGCGGGGCTCGAATTCACAAACCCCCTTGACGTTTCTTTGAAATGTTTTAAAACTCATACATGCTTTTGTAACATAGGAGGAGGAAGGCAACATTTATTTCTCTATATACCTTGTAGAATGATGGTCAGGTAGTTAGTGACACATTTCATCACACAGCAGTGTGTTTTGATAGGAGAAGCACTTATAAAAATAAAAAAATAACGCATTTATCCGTATATGAAAGTCTACAGTACCACAGCCCTTACTTAAAGTGATAATCACAGACAAAATATAAATTGTTATTATGAAGTATACTTAAACATCGTTCCCAGGCAAATTGATGTTAAAATATTTGCCTGATGCATGCAAATATTTTCTTTAAGGCAAGTATTAAAAAGTGATGTTAAATCATGTAGAACAAAATTTTTAAAATATGAATTAGATATATCTTAATAATGAATCTCCTTCTCCTGGGAAAGGGGGGACAGAGAGAATAATCATTACATTTGAGGATTAAAAAACCACACTTGTCCAATAAAAGTTTCTGCAGTTCCCTGCGTTGCCTATTTGTGAGGGAAGAAAGGAGAACCACCCAGAGAGCTCTTTGCCTGTAACCAGATGTGCTGTTCAGCAGCCCTACTCAAGTTTGAGGGAAGACCACAGGATGAATCTTCAACACATTTAAGAAATAAAACGTAATTTAGTTCATTAATCATGAAACTGAAATCTGCAGTTTTGCTCCACATATTTCAAAGGCTGAATCCCTTCTGTCAAGAGCAACAGAAAATCCTACCATGTACACTTGACTGTTAGAAGTCTGTTCTTAGCTTCCCTCAGGGAAGAAGAGATTTTTCTGGGTGTGATCAGTTTTACTCAGAATATATGAAGCTCTATTTAAATGTATGGTTCGCGCCCCCCCCCCCCCCCCGCCTTTACCCTGACATTATCCTTTCTCAGGGTAGTAAGAATATCTGTTTTCTGCCCTGTTTTGCACTTTTTGGCTTGGAGAATCAGGGCTACCTTGAGCAGCCAAGAAATTCCAGATGTGCCTGGGTAGGCCTTAAAGCACGATCATTTTAACTGAATTACTGTATATACTCTGACTGTGGGAGGATTTAATTCTTTTCCCTGATTACTTGTGTAAGTTAATGTCTTAGTTTGTCTTAAAGAATTAATAACATTAATATGAATAAGAAAGCTTGTGGGGCACCTGGGTGGCTCAGTCGGTTGAGCGTCTGACTTCGGCTCAGGTAGTGATCTCGCAATTCATGGGTTCGAGCCCCGCGTCGGGCTCTGTGCTGACAGCTCAGAACCCGGAGCCTGCTTTGAATTGTGTGTCTCCCTCTCTCTCTGCCCCTCCCCTGCGCGTGCTCTGTCTCTCTCTGCCTCTCAAAAATAAATAAAAAACATTAAAAAAAAAAAAAAAAGAAAGCTTGCTTCACAAACTCCAAGAACATATATATCCATGCTATTATGTTTTATAAAACCCGTCCTAAGAAGCAGGTAGGGGTAGCATGATTATTTTCCTTTTACAGTTAAGAAAACTGGCTCGGAGAATTTTAGGAAGCTACTGTTAAGTGACTTGAGGATTTCTCTCTTGACCCCATTTTATTTATTTTTTCATTCTATCTCATCATCTTTGATGTCAACCAAATTCTTGTTAATGCATTATAGTTCAGTGAAACAATGCTGAGTCACGAATAGGGAGACTAGCATGCCAACTTCGTAACACATGACCATGAGGCACAATTCTCGTTTATTTCCTCTGGCTCACATTCTGTGTTATAAAGGGAACGTGTTAACCACTGTACCTGTCTTCCTCGTGGGAATGCAGCAGGCCCCAAAAGATACTGCCTTTGTGAAAACACTTGAGGAATAAAGGGCCAAATTTATCATCATACATAAGGAATCGAGTAGAGACTTTTCTAAATGAGGTCATCAAGCAAAAATTTAAAGCTAAGAAGGTGTCTCAGTAGATTGATGCCCAGCCCTCCAAAAGCAAGAATCTTTCATTCAGATTTAGGGGCATTGGGGGTTTCAAAGCCTTTTACCTTGTATTTAGAGACTTCTGTGCTAAATTACGATTCTACGATTTACTTGCTGCTTGACTTTAGATGCATCTCTGGGTCACGATTTCCTCACCTAAAAACCTGGCGCGTTAATATCTGTTACACAAGTCTGTTGCTTGGAATAATGAGGTAGTGTAAACAAAGACCCCAATACCCTATTTCCCATCCCATTGAAGGCACTCAGATAAATGCTTGCTCTTTTCCTGCTCCCACTTCTGTGACGTGTCTGACAAGTGTCACTCATTCCAGGCTCGGATATGTATTCAATGTGGTTTCCCAATCGATGTCGGAGGCCACTTAATGTCGTTAAAACTAGGAATATTCCCATACTCCAAAAGTCACGCTCTTACAACATGTCCCTTACCAAGCGACCAAATAGACAAATGTTTTTGATCTACGGTCAGGAACTGATGCCTTATGATTTTTAATGACGGGCAGAAGCCACACCATGTGTGCCCGGCAGAGCCAGGAGTCTGGCTCAGAAGTCCCGGACTGTGGTCCACTCCTTGAGGCCACCCCTTCTCCTCATCAGCATGAACCAGTAATCTAAATCTTCTTAAACTTTGAGTTGGCCCCAACCGTTTTTATTTCCACTTGCTTCATCCATCACTGCGGACTGAACGGTGACTAAAGAAGACAAATGCCTCGCCCCAGTTTAGACACTGAGTTTAATGGAGAAGATACGACATATGCTTAGGACATCAGCCATCAAGACTTCTCATCCCAGACCTGACACAGCCACGAGGTTTCCTGGACGCCAGCCCTGTTAAATTTTCTCGGTAGTGTGATATCTCTGACATAGCACTGTCTTACCACCCCTCTGAGATTTCTGGGGTTTATTTAATTTTTTATACATGAATAATACTCGCCACACTGTGATCATATGTGAAGTTGCCATTCTTGTGCCAACTTGGATTTCCCAACCAGGCGAGTAGGATAAACATCTGTCCCCCAGTTTGATATGTGACCTGCTTTCAGATATGTTGCTTCAAAATACGGGAAACCCGGAAGGTATTCAGACTGCATTTCTCTATCTTAAAGCATCCAGGGCTCTTTGTTTTTTTGCCAAACAATTAACGATGCTTGGTAATAGATGAACTTCTTTGGTAATAGATGCGCATCTCCTTGGTCCATGGGGAGAAAACGGGTCACTGGGGGTGAGGGACTTGGACGAGTTTGTCGCATGACTTGTGTGCTGGTTTAGAGAAGCAGTTTACCATACGTTTTATGCAAAAGAGAGGCAAGTCAGCTTGTAAGCATGCTCAGTGGGTATTAGTCGAGATTAGGAGCACGGATCTGTCAGGAATATATATTCTGACATATGGAAAAGTGTTTGTGTGTTTGCTAAAAATGCTGTGTGTGCTTTACAGTATTATGTAGTCTCTGTTTGGGGTGTGGATAGCTGGATTACTGTTCTCCTTTAGAGAACACGGAATCCTTCCTCATGTAGGAAAACTTTCCTTTGGTCCTTGTTTCCTGCATTTCCACCTTCTATGTGTCTCCCATATGCTATTCATTTCTAATGATTTAGAGGAAAGAGGTAAAGAGAAATAACAGATAATCGGATTCTTTCTCTAATGTGCTTACAATTGAATCCTGCATATCTTAAAGGGTGATGATGCCTGGTTCCTCTTCATCAGAATGAACTGAAATGTCTTCCAATGCAGATTCCAGGATCCCAGTCTATAGCCAGTGAATCAGCATCTCCCAAACATGTGCCTTTTGACTGCAGATGATTTTCATATGCCATAAGGTTTGAAAACACGGACGCAGACCGTGTTCTCTACCAATAGCGATTGGTCGAATGACGTCTTTTTGTGTGTGCCGTCCATTGTGTCCCGTGTGGTCCGTTGTTACTAAATTCTCCCTAAGCATTAGTCTTATCTCTTCAACCAGGTATGTAAAGTTTTCAAGACAAGGGCAGACAGGAAGATGTTTTATACGTCAGAGAACAGATGGTGCTTTTCCTATTGTAAATGACTTTAATAAGCAGTTACTGAGTAAATGAATGCATGAAGCACTCACTAGATGCCTGGTACTGTTTTAAATGCTTCACATATTAAAAAAAAAAAAAAAAGAAAGAAAGAAAGACACACCATTTAAGGTGAAACTAAGGTGATTCTTGAAGGTTGTAAAAATCCTAACTGTGGCTAATTTTAGGTGATTGCTATCTCAACTCTTTTTTTTTTTATTTTTTTTTTAAACGTGTATTTATTTTTGAAACAGAGAGACAGAGCATGAACGGGAGAGGGTCGGAGAGAGGGAGACACAGAATCTGAAACAGGCTCCAGGCTCTGAGCCATCAGCACAGAGCCTGATGTGGGGCTTGAACTCACGAACCGCAAGATCGCGACCTGAGCCGAAGTCGGACGCTCAACCGACTGAGCCACCCAGGCGCCCCTCTCAACTCTTATTCTAGAAGAAAAACCTTGTGCCAAAGACAGGGCACGCTATCACACAGACACTAACTAATATTTACAATTTGACTTTAGTTTTAAGTACGTTTTCAGATGAAAGTATGCCACATTTAGAAAGCTATATTTCAGTATTGTGTGTCTCTTTTCTTTACAAAGTCCTTCCTTGCTGTCTGATGGTTGATAAAGCCCAGTTTTCTTCCAATGTTTATGCAATTTTGCTTACTCTTTCTCTACATGATCTGAAAAAAGCCAAGTGGGTTTTTTTTTTTGTCGGTATATAGAATTTTATTAAAAACCATTCAATGAGTAGGATGGATCGCAACGTTTTCTAAACAAGACCCCGAAGCCTGAGTTGATAAGGTGCTGCATAACTTCATAAACTTATACTACAGAGGAAAACCACTGTGGGGTGTCGCATGGTAACTGACTAGGCTATCAATCAGCATGCTGGAGGCACCCCTGAGGACCCGCCAGAAACTCGGGGGGGGTGGGATTTTCAGACGGATACGGTCTTGCATTACCGAGTAGAAGCCAAGTCCAGACTCAGCCTTGGGTGCCGTTAGTTACAGACCTGTAGTTCTCCAACATTAGCACTCACCAGAACCACTGGAGGGTGTTACAACACGGAGTGCTGGACTCTACTCCCAGAATTTTAATTCAGGAGCTTTTGGGTGAGGCACCAAGTCTTTAAATTTACCCTGTTTTTCAGACACTGGCCATGAGAAGGTTGTATTTGAAATTTCAATGTAACTTTTCCAACCTTGCCCTGTTTAAAGACAAGTATATTCCATCCGTGGGGTATTAGACTTGGCATATACTAAAGCTGCATCTGAAATGTCTCCTTTTAAGGTATGCTGCAAGGCTTTTGTATTAAGCGGATTTTCTATTATATATTAAGCTTTATTTTTTCCTAATGAAGTATGTGTAAATTCACAGATTGCTTTCCAAAGAGTGTGTATATGGGGGGGAGGGGAGAATAGAAATAGCTTCTTTAAAAAAAATATTTTTTTATGTTTATTTGTTTGTTTAGTTTTGAAGGAGAGACAGCATAAGTGGGGAAGGGGCAGAGAGAGAGGGAGACACAGAGTCGAAGCAGGCTCCAGGCTCTGAGCTGTCAGCACAGAGCCTGACGTGGGGCTCGAACTCACCGACTGCGAGATCATGACCTGAGCTGAAGTCCAATGCTTGACCAGCTGAGCCACCCAGGCGCCCCGATAGAAGTAGCCTCTTAAATGACAGACCATTTAACTCATTTGGAAAAGCAGGGTTTGTGTGACTTTAGAAAGCTCAGAGGAAGAGAAAAAGAATGGAGGGCGCTTGCAGAGACGAGAAGGGCCAAAAAGCAAAGAGAAAGGCTTTTTTGGAGCCCTCTCTGCAGCAGAGACAACTGCTGTGTAACAGGCCTCCGAGCCCATCTGGGATCCTTTGGTGACATGAACTTTGCTCTGGTGGTTTCTGACATCACTGGAGCCCCCTTGGCGGAATTACAACTTCATAACTCACAGTTAGCTGTTGTTTATTTTATATTTAATCATTTGTGGAGCACACTGGCAGCATACCCAGGGGAACTGTGTGGTTATGGTCCTGCAAATCTTGTCGTTGCATAATTAAGTACGTCAGAAGTAATTCACCAAGTGTCATAACATCCCATATTTCAGACCTTTGCAGATGCTGGCCTCGGCTGTGATTGTCCTGAAAGTTGTCCCGGCTGACTCACCTTCTCAATGAGTTTTCCTTTTGCAGGAACAGTTACCCAAGACAGCTGGGCTTCCGAGTGTGAATGCAGTTTTCTGAGTTTCTATAGAAAGACAGTCCCGAATGTGATACTGACTTTGAGAATGGAACTATAAAATGTGGTTTTATTCCCAGTATCCCATAAGGATACAAAATGAATCAACCAGATAACAAAGAAGGTTTCTGGGTTAGCAAAGGGAAGGTGGATTAGTCTCCGTATTTCATCGTGTTGGGCCCTGTTGCTCAGAAATGACCCCACCTATCTAGTGCCTTGCGGGGGGGGGGGGGGGTCTCTCAATGGGAGAAGGGGAAAAAAAAGGGAAGGAAATTAAGATTCCCTAAGTCTTTTCTAAAGAAAAGAAATTAAGATTTATTGAGCACCCAACATGACCACGTAATGTGCTGGGTGATTTGTACTACTTATGTTGTTTAAATTTTCAGAATAAGGTTGAGTGGTAGATATTGTCGCCCTGATTTACAAATAGGCTTTGAGGCTCCGAAGAGGCTTAGCAACTTGCCTGAAGCCTCAAAGGTAGTCTTGACAAAACCAGAACTTGTCTTGACCCTTCTGGAACACTGTGTTCCATTGTCCTCGCCTTTACCCTCCGGTGGCTAGAAAATTGGAAGGAGCTGGTTGAGCTCAATGGCTTCTCTGCGACATTTATTGAGTGGAACACAGAACTCCGGTGATTGTAGTCCTGGACTGTGTATTGGGATTATAAGTGAAAACATGCAAATAATCCATCAGGAAATTGTATCTTTGTAAAGAAAACCCCTGTGGCACTGGATATTTCAGTGACAGTTGAGCAGCTAAACTGAGGTTAATTACGGGGCTCGGGGAACTTGAATGAAAGAGTGAGTAGGAAGATAGTACGAGAGAAGAAACCGGGTGAACCAGAGGGCTTTCCTGAAGGTGAAGAATTGATTCGGATCACGCCTCTGGCCTTGGACATGCCACCATGCCCCTTTGAACTATAATCTTATGAAGCTGGAAGAATAGCAATGTATTTTTGACAAGTCTGTTGAAGATTAAATCAGGTGTATGTGGATCTGTCTTACCTTACCTCGCAGGTGGCACAAAGCTTTGGATTTGTGTCAGTTCTAATGCTGGATTGGAATATTGAGGGGAAAAAAAAGGCAGATCCAACATTTCTGGTTCAATTCTCTTCCTCTATGGGAATGAGTGGTGCTCGTTTGTTTGTATGTGTGTTTTTAAAGTTGAGAATAGGATTTAAAATGTTTTTTAATTTATTTTTGACAGAGAGAGAGACAGAGCATGAGCAGGGGAGGGGCAGAGAGAGAGCGAGACACAGAATCTGAAGCAGGCTCCAGGCTCTGAGCTGTCAGCACAGAGCCTGATGCAGGGCTCGAACTCATGAACCACGAGATCGTGACCTGAGCCGAAGTCAGATGCTCAACTGACTGAGCCACCCAGGTGCCCCGAGAATAGGATTATATTTGAAAGATTCAGACAGTCTGATCTGGTTGTTTGGAGCCCGAAATTCATTTTCCAGATGCAATGTTGCAAGCAGTGATTAGGTTCCCTGGAAGCCCCCAAAAGGCTGGTAAATGTATGATGCAGATGAACTGTAGTGATGGTGGAGGCAGCCAGGGTGTTGCTTCTAGAAGAAAGCGTCTCAGCGGTGAGGGGCAAGGGGATGTCTTGCCCTCTTTATTGGTGTAGGACCAGTGCCGGGTAAACTTTAGACCTAAATGAATTTAATCTCCGGGCAGCCTGCTGCAACACCCACCCTGACCATCAGTGTCTGTATTTGGTGCTCCTCCTGTGTGCTCTCCCGTCACCCTCCATGGCATGGGCACGTTGCATGGCCTCTTTAAGAATGCCACTGACGTCTCGGTGCCTCCGTCATCCTGCTCACCCCTCTTCTCCAGAGTTCTCAGTGAGGAAGAGAAACAACAGAGCAAGAGATGAGTGGGGATAAAATGCTGAATGGCCATCATCTGGACAAGCGCTCAATCAGCCCTGGCCCCGTCTTTGGGGATGTGCTGATACGACAAAGTTGGAGGCCTAGGCTTAAGTCTGTTACGATTGCAGAACAGATTCCCTGTCTACTCTTTCTGTCACTCACTTTGTCTTACGTTCAGCGAATGTGTATTGAGTGCCAGCTGTGTGCCAGTCACTGTTCCAGGGCCTGGGGGTTCAGGTGAAAAACACAACTTGCTTCTTCTCATCAGCCTCACGCTCTCCTAGGAAAAGAAGGCAATACACAAGCAAATAAACAACTAGATAAATAAGTCAATCATAAATAATAATAAGTCCTATAAAGGAGACGAACCAGGGTTATTTGAGCAGACAGATATGAATGAAAAGAAGATATTAACTATGTGGAGATGAGATTAAAGAGTCTGTCAGGCAGAGCAGAAGTGAATAGCCAGTTTAAAGGCCGCCAGGCATGAATAAACTTGCTAAGTCCGAGCAACAGAATGAAGGACAGTATAGCGGGAAGATAGCAAGTGATGGGAGGTGATAGATGAGGTCGGAGAACTGGAGTAGGGGTCAGGTGACAGGGACCTTGTAGATCACAGTGAGGAGTTGGGTTTATAGGCTAAGAATGATGGCAGTGGGAAGCCATTGGAGAGATTTAAACTGGGGAGTTTTGTAATCTGATTTATGTAGTTAAAAGAACAATTTTTAAAGTTTATTTATTTATGTATTTAGAGAGAGAGTGCGCGTGGGCATGTGAGCAGGGGAAGGGCAGAGACAGAGGGAGAGAGAGAGAGAGAGAGAGAGAGAGAGAGAATCCCAAGCAGGCTCTGTGCTGTCAGTGCAGAGCCCGACGCAGGGCTCGAACTCAGGCACCGGGAGATCATGACCTGTGCTTAAATCAAGAGTTGGACGCTTAACCAACTGAGCCATTCAGGCGCCCCCAAAGAACAATCTGATTGCTGTATTGAGAATGTATATTGGGGGAGAAAGGAGACGTGATGAAGAGGCCTTTGCAATGGGGGCAGCTAAGGGATTATGGTGTTTTGAATGGCCTTCTGGGTGAGGCGCTGAGCAGACTGGGTTCCCAGTGGGCACCCAGAGTGGCCTCGCTGTAGGGGCTCAGAAGGCTGATGAGTCAGCTGGCCTTGTAGCTGCAAGAGGCCTTGCCTGGAGGACTCACTCAGGGTACTTGCTTTTCTTAGCCTCGTCTTTTCTGTATTTCTGTACCCGGGTTTTCTCTCAAACTCAAAAGCCTCTCCCTGGCGGGCTCCCTGGAAGCAGCTGACAAAGGAGAGGGAGTGGTTGGATGCATCGGGGTGTGATATGGGAGCAATGTTTTCTTGAGTTTGTTATTTGAAAAGTTAGAGCCTGTAATTCAGGTACTGCCTATAATTTTCCCAGAAAGGAAGGGTTCTGTTTTAAGTTCTGCAAAAGCAGCCTCTTTGTAATTTAGCAAAAACATCAGAAGGCAGCATCGCTAACAGCTACGATCCGGAGACGTGAAGGCTTGTGTTGCCGCAGGAAGGGATTTGTATTTCCTAGGTTAGAGTTCCTCTGCTTTCGTGTGTATGCATTAATGCCGCCCAAGGTCAGAAATCCATCAGGTCTTTTCTCCAAACAATGGAATAGCAATCCTGGTTCCCTTGAGCTGCAATCAGGGCGTTTTACCTACGACCAGTCATTCAGCTAACAAATATTTATTGTGTTCAGCCCAGTGCGGAGCACTCCCCAGGATCCGAAAGAAGCAAATGGCCATGGGCAGTGGCCAAGAGAGCCAACTGTCTAATTGGTGAGATAAATCTAATACTGGCTCTCATGTGGCTCCCCTCTGTGCAATTTTAACACGTCCAATCCTGAAATCATCAATCCTGCAAACTCGTTCCTCCTCTTTTCCCTGTTATTCAACAGTATCTCAAGCTGGGGGCGGGGATGGGGGAGGAACCAGCTCAAAAATCTCAACAGCAACCCCACCCCCTTCCTGTCTTTCATTCTACAGGCCTGTTTCTCAGGGCAGACATTTTGTGTCACAGGGGGGCTGGGTGGGATCTTTCCTCGCAGTTCCTTACAGATGGAACTTTATGACCTAGAGGAAGAATTTCAAACCTGTAAGAAACCACCAGTTGGCAAACTATCAGGAGAAATTTTGAATAGCTCTATCCTGCTTTTAAAGAAGATTTTGAGAGGCGTCTGGCTGATTCAGGCCATTGAGCACCCGACTTCAGCTCAGATCATGATCTCGAGGTCCGTGAGTTCGAGCCCCGCGTTTGGCTCTGTGCTGACAGCTCAGAGTCTGGAGCCTGCTTCAGGTCCTGGTTCTCCCTCTCTCTCTGCCCCTCCCTCACTCGTGCTCTGTCTGTCTGTCTCTCTCTCTCAAAAATAAACATTAAAAAAGTTTTTGTAAATAAAGAAGATTTTCAACCCCAAGTAGTTTAGGCATTCTGCAACTTGTAGCCCCGGCGACTTGAGAAGCTACTCATAGCTCATCTTCCGGAATATTCTGTCTGCCAACACCCCTCATGCTATTTTGAGTAATTTGGCAAATGGAAAGTTATAGTCAGCATACGCTTATAATTATGTATGCAATCGATTAAACAAACTGTGCAAACAAGTTCAGCGTTTGGATAGAGACTAGGCTTCATATACACCAAACCTCGGAACAAGATGACAGGCTTCCACGCTAGAACTCAGAGGCAATCTGAGTTCTTAATTTCTGTCTTAATTTCTTAGCACAGGGAACTGAATCCATATTTTTCCTGAGGCTGAAACGTTGGCTTCGCAAGAGGGTTTATTTGAGGTTTTATTGGGCTTCTCTCTTCTGAGCGTCCCCAAATGTCTTCATTAATGGTCTGGAAAAAAGAGCAGAGAAAATAGAGTCAGGAGAGAGCAGCTTGCCCCATATGTGACTGACGCCACCAGCCCCGACGCCTCCTGATGTCAGGGGACATGCAGGACAGTGCCAGGTGGGGAAGGCCCGTCAGAGTGGCAGGCGTGGGATGTCCTGTCAAAGGCTGATTCAAGTCTGGACTCACAGCTGACTAGGAAACGCCTCAGCAGCTCTCAAAAGGCTCACTCCCAGCCAGGGGGGGTTCGGGAGACACGTTTAGAGGGAAGATGATTGGGGACTTATAGTACTTTCGCTCAGACTAGGAAGTTTAAAAAATATTTGTTTCCAGAGATGAAGGATAAAGAATTCGGAATCGGAAAAATCTAGATTTCGGTTCTGCCTTTATTTCTGCCTTGCGCATGCCCCTCTTGGCCTCTGTCACCTGTCTATAAAATGGAACGATAATGTCTGCTGATTTTTTTATCATTGTGGCATCTCGGGGGTGCAGTGTGGAAGAAAGGAGGCATGTGGTTCCAGCTCGGATCAATACTTCTGGAAGACTCTAGTACAACAAGTGGGTAACACACTGCTAGGGATTCAGGGGGTGGACTTTTCACACCTGACAGGGACACATGAGGAAAGATTTCATGGAAGATGCGTCACCTGAATGGGACTGAAGCGTACCTGAAATTTTGTTTTACAAGTCAGACGACTGCGAGCTAAGAACAACATAAACACCAAGCAAGCAAATCTCACATGGGCACGTACCTGTTCGATCCCATAAGAACCCTTCCAAGCAGAAGGGCGAGGCCTGTGAGTTTCCTTGGCAGGAGCTGACATTGCTTCACCCTGTTATAGTTAAAAATACAGACTCTCCGCCTCCAGGCTGTCAATCTGGCACCTTTCACCAACATTAAACTCCTTTAAAAATGATTTGAAACAACATTACATTAAAAAAATAGAATTAAAAAAAGCCCGGATAGATTTTTGGTCAAGGGTACAAAAAAAACAAGTTGCTGTTTGTGTTTCAGATATTTTTAAAAAATATGGTCTGCTGCGTGGAGAATGGCAGCTTGGAAAAAATGCCGGCTTAGAGGACCAAAACCCTAAGAGGGCACCCTGCATTTTATAACCCAGCTTTTCTTTAGAAGGAGCTAGAGCGGCCCTGGAGAGGGAGGGGGAGAAGCAGAAGGCGAAGGAAGAGAAGTGGAGAAGAGAATTTCTCATTCAAATAATCCCATGGTTTTCAGCAAGGTCAAAAGTCTGAGAGTTCTCTGGTGCCTTGGGGAGTGGGACTAAGGAAAATGTGATTTGCCAAGGTCAGCAATTTCTGACACTCATTCAAATTCTAGCCTTAGGGGGGTAGCTGGTTGATGAGAGCAGAGGAAGAGAAGCCTTGAACAGATGACTTTTAACATGGGTAGGAGACAGGCGGCTGCAGCAGCTTGCATACTCAATTCCATGGGAGGCATTTCCAGAACAAACAGAATCACCTCTTAATTGCCTGCATATGGGTTCCCCGCTTGGTGGATTCTTCTTAAAATCTGCAGTTGACATTTCTAACGCGCACACGCCGGAGTTCCTTCATTTCGCTGTCAGGGAGGATGCGCTTTGAGAATCCACCGTCATCTGGAAAGTCAACCTAGGTGAAACTTTAGAAGTGTGTACCTTCTGGGTAAATGAAAGCAAGGACCCCATATAATTTCCCAGGCATAAATACGGGCTTTTGTTTGGGGGAATGGAACTAACATTCCCGGAGTACCTCGTCAATGGTTCCACCCGGCTTCTTTCCACTGGTTAGAATAATCAAGAATCGACTGGCCCCTTCCCTACCTCCACCCCAAATCCAGGTCTTTTAAGTTTTCGGACTAATGACAGCCTGTTTTGAGGGTAGCACAGAATTAAACAGAAAGCGTGATTGCAATGATATTGAGAGCTTCTTTTTTTTTTTTTTTTTAAGGTCACCTTGACCATTTGGGATTGTGTCTTTGTTTTTGTCTTTACAACTCAGAACACTGAGTGAAGAACAACACCGATGCTAAACAGGCGGCGTTCAGACCCCATATGTGAAAGCTGGTTTTGAAATGATGAGAACATCTTGGCATCGGACGCTCATAGTCTGTTGGAGTCATATTTGGTGCGTGACTCGGTTGGAGGTGCTCACTGACACTGAACAAGGATTCTTGGTCTGCGAACCCCCCTCTGCAGTGTCTTATAGGAAATGTCTCTGGTGGCTCAGCAGTACCCCATAACTTTCCTGAATTCTTTCTGTTCTTCTCTGTTCTAAGCTAACAGAGTTTGGCTCCGAGGGAGAGGGAGGACCCCGAGGCCAAGACCACGGGCTCTGGGGAGCACTCATCTCTGTCACTCATTGTTCTGTGCAGTTTCTCTGGAACCTCACCTTTCTCTGGAATGAGGATCGCATGGCCTCCCCCAGAAGGCTGTTGTCAGCATGCACTGGGATAAAGTAAGGGACACGCTTAGCGCTGAGCCAGGCATGCGACAGATCCTTACTGGATGGAAGTTGTCTTATAATAAGCACTTGGTTCCCATTGTACAACTGAGCAGACACTGTGGAGTCCTTTATCACTCAGCCATAAAAGCTGTGTGGATATTTCCTTGAAATAGTCGCAAACATCTGGAAGCAATTTAGTCCGAGGACACTTTAGGTAACTAAAGGGACTCATTCTTAAAATGAATATATAGTCTCAGGAGACTCTGGGGTCAAAGAGCAAGTGACCAACTACTTAAAAGTAAGATCCAGAAAGTTTTGTGATGAGAGAAAGGGGGGAAGAAAGAGGGTGAAAAAGAAGAGGCGGGAGAGAAATAGCTTTTGCTTGAGTCTAAGCATCAAGAATATTTTGATTGAGAAGCAACATGGTGTTTCTTATGTCATGTAGGAGTCAGAGCATCAGGCTATCCCTTCACGTGTTTGTGGAGTGACTTCTAAGTCTGCTGTCATCCCTCCCTAGCAATGTGAATTGTTACTATCATTTTTCCTATTAACCAAGAGATCTTGGGAGAGAAAATAAAACCTAGAACCCCCTACAACTTTGGACTGCGAAAGCAATAAAAAATAGCTTGAGAAAACACTAATACTGAAGGTACAGTGTGGGTCAGGAAGATGTAATGTTACATAGTGTTAGTAGATATCTCTGCAATTGGGCCATTCTTGTGGCAAAATTAAGACGTCCGATTTTTTTCTATTTTTCTTAAAAAGATTGCTTTTATTTAACCAATCCATTTGAAAAAGGAATTTGATTTTTAAATTTGATCTTAACGATAACAGAAAGCGAAGTATGTTGCAAGGATTCTGAATGTTATCCCTTCAAAATTAATTTTCGGTTTATGCTCAGGGTTATCTAGTCTTTAGAAATTTATTTACCCAGTAAAGTTTTATTTAAAAAAAATCTGAGTATCCTTATTTATTTAGCTAAGTAAGGATATTACATAAACTTCCTACCGTTTTCTGTGTATATTGTTTTAGAAAAGAAAGGACATCATAGCACCAAAATAACAAAATGACTGTAAACTCAAAACGAATGGATTTAACTTAAGAAGAAACTCACTATACTGTTCTTATCGCCCCCTCCGCATTTTATTCTGGAGTCTTGAAAACTTTGTCTCTGTTCTGAGGATTGTTGACTGGGAATCTCTGATTGAAGCATTTTTTGCTTCCTATACTTCACTATATGGTTGCTGATTTCATTAATGACACTCATTTGATGATTTCGTGGTGACCCAAGTTCAAGCAAAGTTGCTATTATTCTTTAGCTATACGTCTTTTGGTTCCTAGTTCCATGCTAATAAAATGATCATCAATATGCATGAATAACCAAATGCACAGTTAAAACCAGATGAAAGAGAATCTGAGCTAAAAGTAGACATTTGGGACATGAATTATTGATCTGAAGTTGTACTAAATCCACCAGGATGTATATTTTTCCTAATCCACTGATACCCAATCTCATATTCCCCAATGTCTTAGGGGGCAGGAAAGGGAACTTTTACTAATTTTCAGTATTTCAAGATACCTCATAATAATATATGTTTATCCTCTACAAACAAAAAAAAAACTTTAAGATTTTTTTGACTTTATCAATGTGAGTTTAGTGTGATTCTGTGGAGCCCTGAACACAGTAGGGGCTGATCAAAGAACTGAATGGATGCAGTAATGAATGATGATATTCTTGCCTGTCACAAGCTAAATTGTACTGTAGAGAGACAATTTTGAATTTAATTAATGCAAG
This sequence comes from Leopardus geoffroyi, assembly GCF_018350155.1. Lineage (NCBI taxonomy): Eukaryota > Metazoa > Chordata > Mammalia > Carnivora > Felidae > Leopardus > Leopardus geoffroyi. Next base: position 56,430,788 of record NC_059338.1, on the reverse strand, counting down.
TGACAGAATATAGTTTACTTGGTAGAAAGGGTTGCAAAACATGGAATCTATGGGGAGAAGGCAATCCATGGAGCTGAAAAGATTGAGAGCATTTCTATGTTGTGAAGATATGTGTAGAAACAAGGCTGTGCTTCGAGGGGGGTTTATACACTTAATCTTTTATGTTTGCGCCCAGAAGTCTATGCTCAGAAGGACGTGGATTTTTTGTTTTTGCTTTTTGTTTGTTTGTTTGTTTAACTTTCAGTATATAGTTCCAGGGTCCTGATATGTATCAGCTTAAAAAAAAATCATTTTCATTTCTTGGGTATTTTTCTTGCTTTAGGACACCAGGGGGCGATATGGGGTGAGGTGTGGGGAGCTTGTGTGGGGGGGGGGGCGGGGGGTGGGGCACTGAGACTGTATCATGTCATGTGAGGGGGGGGGAAGCATGTGGATGGAGATCCGGAGAGCAGATTGATCAGTGTGCATTTTAGAGACAGACAGATGAATAGATCACAAAAGGGAAAACTTTTTAAAGATTTGGTTACCTTTTGGCTGAGAAAGACGAAGTTGGCATTCATCATCTGTATGAAACACTTCTCTCATGAGATTTCAGACAATATTTCACTTGGAAAATTCAGGAGCTACCAGAAGGTCTCTAGTTCCTGCTAGTCACTCTTTTTTTTTTTTTTTTTTTTTTTTTAGTGTTTCATTATGTTTAAGATTCTCTCAACTCTCTTCCCTTCCATCCATTCTCTGCAGAACACCTACAATATTCTATGCACAACACTAGAAATATTGGGACATATAAGGTCTGGTCCCTGCCCCCTAGGAGCTCAGAGGTTAAAAAAAGAAGACGTGTGAATCCTAAATCGGCAGTATGTTATGGGTTCTAGAATGGAGTCAGGATTAGGGCAGGATAAAGAAGGGATGCAAAGGATAGAGTCGTTATCCAGTGGCCAAGCAAAAACTTCATGGAAGATATGAACTTTGAGCTGGATAGTGAAAGATGAATAGATATCCATCGCTTAGAATAGATCGAGAGAGGGAGATTATTATAATAGTTAATTGTGCCACCATGAACAATTCAAGTGTGTGTGGCACATATGAGAAAAAAAAAGTTGGTCGGGTCTTAGCATTTTTTCATAATCATGCTCGAAAGCACAATCAGTAGTTACCATTAGTAGACTAGTTTTTGAATTTGAAAACGGGAGCGAATACACATTTGGCAAAGCTTGACTTCACCACCTGTCATATGTGAGAATTTGTGTGATAAGAGTAATTATAATATAAATTGGGCTTAAATATGCAAGATTTGGGGAGGGGGGAGGTCAGGATAGATAGACACGGGGTACCTGGATTATGTGCCGGAGAGGTCCTAAAAGTATGATTTCGGGAAGAGCATGAGTAAAATAAAATTTAGAAACTATTCAAACAGATGGAAATTTCAGAAAATGCAAGGGCCCAGAAGGAGAATAGTAAGTTGGCCTGACGCAGGCCGGTGATGTCATTGGTATGGGAACAAAGGACTGCTTGAATTGATCAGAGGCGGTCCATTAGAAGAGGCTTGACTGCAGGGAGAAGGTCCTATCTCGGCAGACCAGATGAGTCTGGTGAGGATAATGCCGTAAAAAAGGTGCTTGCCTGATCCAATTTGAGGATGCATCATACCAGTAATGTGGGTTTGGTGTGGCCGTGGAGAAAGTAAGGCAAGCCTTTCAAGCGAGAGATGCGTCTTGCTCACCACTGTTTTTTCAGTGCCAATCAACACCTGGAAAATTGTTGCTCAAAAGGTGTTTATCAAATGAGTAGTGAAATAAAGCAGATGGGTTGGGTGCCAGCCAGCAAGCAGAGATTGGGTTAATATGTTTATCAGACAACCTGAGAGTGAAATATAGTGTTTTTTAGAGACTGCTGCTGGGTATAATCAGGTAAAACAGAGAAGTGGTGAGATCCAACTTGTTTTGAGCTGCCGCTCAAATGGATTCTGACACCACTGAGAAGAAATTTCCTTCCTTCCTTCCTTTTTTCCTTCCTTCCTTTTTTCCTTCCTTTTTTCCTTCCTCCCTTCCTCCCTCCCTTCTTCTCGTCCCTCCCCCCATCCTCCCTCTCTCCTTCTTTTTTCCTTTTTCATGTTTTTTTTTTCAGGTACATGGAATTATGTGTTCCTCAGCTTCCTTCTTTCCTCCTTCTCTCCCTTTCTTTTTCCCTCTCCTTTCTTCTATTTCTCCCCCTTCTGCCTGTCTGTATCCCCTCCCTCACCCTCCTTTTCTCCCTTCCTCCTTCCTCTTCCCCTTCCTCCCCTCTTTTTCCCTCCCCTGTTCTTGTGTGAGGGACAAGTGTAGTACTGAAAATAAATAAAATAAAGGAGTGTAGTCCTGAGGGCTTAATGGGAAGTGGGAAAACATTAACCCTTGTGCTCCGGGTGGCTCACAGAGTTCTGGCAGCAGGTCTCAGGGAACTATGGGAACTTCTGTTGGGGTGGAGGACACGGTGCCTTATCACAACACTTAAGCCTGCTTTATTGCAACATTTATTCAAGAAATATTTAATGTACAACTGTATGTACTTGGTACTATGTTAAGCACTCCGGGGGATATGAAGTTCCTTGTTCTTCAGGAAACTTAAGAGTTGGTTGATGGGTCTAGAATCTAGACTCTAGGTTAGATATGGAAACAAATAAATATAATAACAAGTGGAAAGGGATACTATGAAAGAGGAACAGACTATATGATATGGGAGTTATCTTTATCTTGGCAGTTCAAAATTGGAATAAGAAGGATCTGTTCTGGAAATACATTTCCAGGAAAAACATTTCTATACATTTCCAGGAAAGAATAGGTGTTTATGTTTACAATTGTCCATGATCAGGAAGTCCTTCCAATAACTTCCAATAATCCTTATGAGTTAAGAACTAATTTCTTATTTTTCCATGGTTCTAACACTTTTCATTAAGTTAATTGATTTGAAAGTTTTATTTAACTCAAAAGAAAGGCCTTAAAAACCTCAATAAATGGGAGTTAGTAAATGTGTCAGAATACCCTTTCTTGATTCACTGTTGAATTGTGTATTTTTGTGTAGCTGACTCTATAGAATATAATTAAAGGATAACCTTGCATTATTATTGAGTATAACCTTACATTATAATAAGCATTATAATCTTACATTATTATTAAGTTGCTGTATTACATGTATTTGATGGAAAACTAAAACTTTTTATTTCAGACCACTAGCATTCTCTTATTATTTATTGGTCAGATTTGTCCTGGATGTAGAATCATTTTTTCAAGATAAGAAATGAGAATCTACAACAAGTAATGAGGTTTGGAATGGGTCCAATAGAGAACCTTTGTGGAAATAAGTGAAAGAAACCCTTAAATCAATCTCTCTCCCTCTCTCTCTCTCTCTCTCTCTCTCTCTCTCTGTCACACACACACACACACACCCCTACCTCTCTTACATTTTTCTTCATCTGGGGCTTTTGAAATTTTTATATCATCAAGAAGGCTTACCTTCTGCAGAAAGCCCTTGACCCTGAGGTACCTTGGGAAATTTTAGGAGCTGGCCTAATCCTATATATATTCCAGGCAAATTTTGACAGCCTTATTGCTTTTCATCATTAAGCGATCCTGGAACTTTTCCTAAATAGTCGGGCATATTAACACCGGCATCTTGATTCAGTTCCAACCCAGCCTTCAATTTATTCCACTTGGGCTAGTCACACAGCATTCTCCCCCACCCCTCCTGTGACCTGAGCCATTCCGGGAGACCCATGTGCGTGCTGTTAATATATGTAGAGTTCTCAGGAGACAGAAGCTACAGAAAAGCCAAATACCATGGTTTTGTTATTATTTCTAATCACAGGGCTCTGCCTCAGCGGAACGAAGGTGAGAAAAGATGAATTAGCATTGATAAATGACTTGCAAGCATAGAATATGCTGTAGAAAGGTTCTAAATATTACTCTAAGGAGTGGAGACAGCATGCAAATGTGATTAAGGAGGTGGGGTCAGAGGGCAAATGCTGGAATAGGGGTGCACTTAGGGTCAGTGTGACCGAATTCTGCAATGATGTAATTTCCTGCACATACCGATCTCAGAGGCAGGCTCTCAGGAAACAGGATATTTGATATGGCAGTCCTGCCTTCCCTATGAAGGGGACCAGGAAAGAATAACAGTTGACTTTCTTGCTGGGCTGCGATCCCCCACCTCCCCATCCCCCACACCCACTGAAGTCCACAGTCAACCATCGTAAATAATTTGCAATTTTGTGTTGCCGGGAAAAACTTGCTCAGCCAGACTCTTCAAAGGAAAACTCTTATGAATAAGAAGTTGGGTTGTATGGGTAGCATGATGGAGAATGGACAATAGGGGGAGTGGGTCCATTTATTCCTTGCGATTTCTCAGAGACTGAGCTAGAAAGCTGAGAAACTCAGATCTGGAATTGGACTACATTTCCGGCTGAGACAAGGGATCCAGGAACACGTATTGTCGCCGACATCTGATCTTAACTGAAGGCGAGATGTAGCAGCGAAGCGATGCTTCCACATTCTGTAGAACTCAGGTGAGTTTCTGCCCACCAAGTAAAACGGTTGGGAGCAATAATCATCTTACTTATAAATATTTACTTCCTAACGTTCATGTCTTCTGCTTGTGAGAAGTGGGAATGGTATCGTGTACCACCCAGAGATCCCATGAGGCAAATCCAGTTTTTGTGTTCCAAAGTACTTTGCAGTTTTCATTGAGGAAGGGGATGACCACGAAGGACTTATTCCACGGACTTTGATTCCTGTGTCCAGATGTCAGTACTGAGAAGTTTCCGTTTCTCACATGGGTTCGTTATAGTACAGGCCAACACCTGACACACAGGTGGAAGGTTGGATCGATTTTTTTTAATGGATTTAGGAAAAAAATAGTGACTTCAGGGAATCCGTGAATTCAAAATTGAGTTCGTAAGTGGTCGAATCAGATCTACTCTAGAATCTAGAACCCCTTCTCTGGTATTCCTGGCAGACGGAAGCCAGGCTTGCTTAATTAAAGATGTTCACAGATAGGGAGGACACCATCTCACAGAACAGCTGTTTTCTTTGTATGGTGCAAATTATTTTTATAAAGTTTATATGAAAATTGTGTGTATGTATATGCCTGTGTGCATGTATAATACATATGTCCTGTAAGGGGCATATTTTTTTTTATAACGTTTATTTATTCTTGAGAGACAGAGACAGAACGTGAGTGGGGGAAGGGCAGAGAGAGAGAGAGAGAGAGAGAGACATAGAATCCGAAACAGTCTCCAGGCTCTGAGCTGTCAGCACAGAGCCCAACGTGGGGCTCGAACCCCCAAACCGCGGGATCATGACCTGAGCCGAAGCCGGATGCTTAACCGACTGGGCCACCCAGGTGCCCCAAGAGGCATATATATATTTTTTTTATGTAACTGCATTTTCTCTTTGAAAAGCTGGTCACGTGGGCTGAGAAGTGTGAGCGTACTTATGGGGAAAATAAGAGAATGGGGACAGCACTTAAAATCTGGGAAACATGCCCACAGTATTTACCAGTGTTTTAAGAAAGCCTATTTATGCTTGTAGAGACAAGCGCATCTTTTTATTGATTCAGGGACTTCTATTATTTCACAACGAAAGCAGATTGTAAATAAAACTTAACTGATTTCCTTTTTTCCTTTTCCTGGAGTCACCAAATACTTCAGCCACTAGAGGATAATGACTAACAGCTGTGCTTCAAGTAGTTCCTATAGATAAAAATTAAAGTACGGGAACATCGAAGGATGTTTTTGTTGTTGGAGTAACAATGCGTATAGAAATTAAGAGGTGGCTAAAGGCATCAGCTCTTCTGATTTGTCCTTCAGGCTCTTCCTGCAACAAATTCGAAAACTGGCAGAGAGCGAGAATCCAGTGCCCTGGGAAAGATGGCATGCTGTTGGGTCGGGTTCCCCCACTGGGATGTCTTTGGGGTCCTGATTTATAAGCTATCTGATGTTAGAATGGCTGAAGGCATTCACTGCACCCGATTGACTGTCAGAGCTGAGAAGGGGCTGCCGAGGGTGGTCTACCCAAGCCTCTTATTTGCAGAGCGGGAAACGGGCCATTTGCACAAGACCAGCTAGCTAGTTGCAGAAGTGGGGCTGGAGCTCGAGCTCCCATTCAATGCCCACTACGTTCCACCAATGGCCTCCCATAGCTGCGTTTTGGTTGTGACCACTCAGAATCAGAGGCTCTGTCAGTATTATGCACCCATGCATTCGATCACTTGCCCCCATCCGCCCCCTTCTTTTAGCAAAATCTTCATGGAAAGTATTCACATATGCTTGGTGGAGGAAGGGAGTGTCCTTGGGTGGAAAGTTCACTCTTTCATGCTGAGAATGTATACACGCGGGAGAGTCACAGCCACACTTAGGTAGAGGAGAGTGTTTTCTTTTCCCGAGTCAGGACCAGAAGGAAGCCTTTTCTCTTGCCAGTTGTGCCTGAGTTCTTTTCACTTGGACATACAAGCTCCCAGCCAATGATAGTTTCTGTTAGTTCATATCACCTCAAATTCAACAAGAAATCTGGCAGAGGTAGGAACTTGAATCTTTTCCCCACGGCTATCCTGACCCCCTCTTCTCTTGTCACTTCTTTACCTGGGTATATTCTTCTTCTTTTTTTTTTTTTTTTGCTCTATTCTTGGGGACCTTTGCCGGAGTCCAGCACAGGCTTAGACTAACTTAAGATGATTTTTCTGGGACCTTCCAGATGTTCAGTGTGGAGAAATAAAATGGAGACCTGCTGTCCTCTAGATTTCAACATGAAAGGCTTTGGCCTTTCAGGTTGCTCTGTCGGTGGTGGTGCACATATCCAAAATCCTGTACGAGACAGAGACAGAGAAGATCAACCCCTCACACCTGGCCAGTCACTCATTCAGGGTACGAGGTAGGCAGGAGCAAAGGAGAGAGTGACCCATGAGAAGTCCCAGGGCCATGTGGCAGTAAGACAAGCTGGGCACGCTTTTCTGTGGCTATTTAGAAACTCAGTGGGTGTTAGTCCCACAATGCAGGAATGATGGTAAATGCGTCACTAGCCGCGACCAGCAGAGACACGCCTGTATCATAGAAAAAGAGGCAACCTTGAATCTCAATATCGTATTTTAGGTCTGTGGTTGGCTGTCGCCTAGTGTGTGGTTCTCAGATGGGAACGTACCACAGTATTCCAACAGTTATGAAAAGATAACGCAAGGTGCAGCCGGCAGTGCAGAAGGATGTGGTTAAGATTTGTCAAGTCATTTGAAGTTCTTTATACGTAAAAATACCGCCCCCAATGACTCTTATGAATCCAGTTTTCCAGTGTAAAAAGGGCGAAGGACACGTTTTGCCATTTGTGCTAGAGATTAGTATCTTTATTTACATGCAAATTACTTTAAAAGCTAGGGAAACCTATAAAATTTTAAATGTCCCACACCAGGGGGCTTAAACTAAGAGTCTTTGTCAAATAAAAGGAATTCTCCGAGATCTGCTTGGAGCTACTTTCTTTGCGTCTAAGCACAGCCTCTCTTAGAGGAAGGAAACAGTAAAGTTCTCACAGAGAGAGAAAACGTTTACCACTCAGTAAAAATCCCTGGGCTTCGCCGTATGAAAGCTTTAATTTAGCTCAGCTCACTCCTCCATGAGTTAATTTAGAGCACCAATAAAGGGAGATTATTTTTGGACTGAGAATCTGCCTGGCACATTCTTTGAACCTAATAGAGCTAAATAAAGCTATCCAAACTCCTGTGATTTTTAAAGGAGGTCACCCACAAGTGATAGCCCTGTGAGAGTTTTTATCCACATAGCATACTGAATGTGCAGGGCATGCTCTAATCTGGAGAGCTTAGGAGCTTCATACACGAATAGACCCACTCCTTAAACACGCATTAACTGGAAAAGATGTGGAATGTGAACGTGCCTGCAATCGTGCGTGAGTGCGCACTTGCGCCCATGTTTATATACATGCACACGTGTGCGTGTGCACGCACACACTCGTTACTCCAGGAAGCAGCAAAGAGGAAGGGTTTTGGTTGCAGCACTGGGCAAATCCACTGGACTCTCAGTTGCTTTATTGTGAAATGGGAACAATTGTCTCCCATGAAGAGTTATCCTCTTGGATATAAACAAGTGTGTACATTCACGATCACCTGGCAAGTATAATGTTTTAGCTTTTATCCTTGCCTTGCCTGTAACTTTTCTATTTTTTGTATCTATTTTTTCCTATTTATTTTTTTTCTCGTAATCAACGTAAGGCAAGCTCATCAGAGAAAATGAGAATAGAATACGGAAAAGGCAATAAGGGGAAAATATCCCTTAGTGCATCTCTCAGAGGTGAACACTCTTAACATTTTATTTCCTTCCAGTCTTTTGATTTTTTGCTGAATATTGTTTTATATAGTTAAGAATACACCATATGTGTAAGTTGTATCCACATAAATGGATACAAATATACATGCATGTATACTCACAGGTGCTCTCATAGTAAAACACCTTTATAAATATAACTATTCATATCGCGTATCCCCCCTCCTCATCGTTATAAACATCACCAACATCATTTATTGAACACTCTGTAGCAAACCATATATAAGTAATTTACATATGTTATTTTACTTCATTTTCATGAAATATTGATGTTTGTGTACTGAGACAAACATAGCCAATAAATATAAAATATCGAAGAAAATGATAATATTAACCCGTGAGCCTCTGAGAGAAGCTTCAGGACTATATAAATTGATTTAACTGGCAACAAAGTGGTGGTGACGTAATGACCTCAGACTTTGGACAGTTAAAGCCAAGTAAGGATGTATACGTATGTTTCTTAATAAAGATCTCTTGCCACTTATATAAGCACTTGAGAATACATTTTTTAAAAAAAATTTTAAAGTGTGGAGAACAAAGCATCTCTTTGTTTTTCTGTTCCTAGGGGATGAAATCATTTAAAGATGGGTCGATGCCTCAGTGAAATGCAAAAAGGCTTCTTCCAAGAATACATAGGCACCATTCAGTGTTTGGGAGGATGTCTTAGCATCACAGTAGAGGCCTTTTGCTTATTAAAATCCACTGTTTTTCTGACCATTGACCCACTAAATGGAGCAGCTGAGAGGAATAAGGCCATATTATTTCTTTAGCTTTGGGAAATCAATCTTGCAATTTCCATATTTATCAACAGAACACATTCAGAGAGCAGAACTGGAGCAAAGTTGCTGCTGACTTGACTTGGCCAGCGATCCTCAGGCACTGACTTCCACAACCATCGTCCAGGCTTTCTGGGGAAGGCTTGCTGGTCTACCAGCCTCTGCTGGCAAGGCGAAGGGAGAGAGCAGCTGGAGGTGGGAGAGTCAGCCCGCACAGGGGAGGAGGGTGGGTGAGGCAGGGTGTTGCGGTGGGGAGGGGGGTCCCCGGAGAAGGGGCTCCTGGCCCTTAAGTTTCTAATCCTCCCTTCAGAGAGGCCCGCTGGCCCCCAAGGCTGTTGTTCTCCCGCGTGCGGTGTTGATGGTCTGTAATCTTTTGTCAGAGTAATTGACGGTGAAGTCTGCACTTTTGCAGCTAATGATAAATAGGGCTTTTAAAGGTTGTAATTTCTTGTTTAACCGATGCCAGTTGCAAATTCTTTGTGCCGAGGAATAATTCCTCTCTGCCAAATAAAATACAGGGGAAGTCTGTGGCGTGTTTTTCAGTGCATTGTTAGTCACAGCTTGCCTGACAGAGCACTTTCTGTGCAGGAGACAAATGTGCAGGCCGTCTGGCTGCCAATTTCAGTACAGAAAGGACTTTTCTCGTGGAGAAAGCGTTTCTGTTTCCCCGGCAGACATTAAGAAGGTTTTGTGTTCCTTTTTTTTTTTCACTTTTCACTTTGATTCTTTCGCAAAACTCTTTCAGAGAGGTAAATGTTTGGTGCTCTGAAAGGAGGAGGATTCTTCGAGTTTTTTCAGGGTGTCTCGCTTCTTCCTCTGCTCCATTCTGGAGCTCTGGTTCGCCTCCGGCTCCTCCGGATGAATGGCAAGGAGGAGCCTCCCCTCAGCCTGGAGAAAAGCGTATTATGAGCGGTGGAATCCGGGAAGAGAGTCTCAGGGGGTCTGCCCGTCGTCACAAGGCCCGAGCGGAGAAATGACAGTGAAAGGGGCTGGAAAGTGGCAAAGAAGAGAGAAATAAGGGTTCCTGCAGCCTCGAATGGAGACAGGCTTGCTGAGATCTGAATTGGGATTACTGCCTTTAAAAATGAAACGAAGTGACAAAAAAACACAATGGGAAATACTAGTTTCCCTCAGAGTACAAATGGATGTGTTTCTGGGCTTTTCCTATATATGAAACTGTATTTTATTTTCTTTTTTAATTATTGTTTTAAAAGCATGTCTAAGTATTTCTCTTTTTTTAATGTTTATTATTGGAGGGGGGGAGGGGCAGAGAGAGGGAGACAGAGGATCTGTGCTGACAGCAGAGAGCCCGATGCTGGGCTTGAACTCAAGGGAACCGCGAGATCGTGACCTGACCCGAAGTCGGACATGTAACCAACTAAGCCACCCAGGCGCCCCAATTATAGTTTAAATGTACTAGTGGAGTTAGCAATTTAAAATATACTAATGTCGGGGCGCCTGGGTGGCCCAGTCAATTGTGCACCTCAGTCTTGATTTCAGCTCGGGTGACGTTCCCAGAGTCGTGGGATCAAGCCCTACGTCCGGCTGTGCACCGAGCGTGGAGCCTGCTTAACATTTTCTCTCTCTCTCTCTCCCTCCGCCCACCTCCCCACTCTAAAATAAGAACAGTATATATCCTGAGATCAATTTTTGTCACATCCGATATTGTGTCTTTGGAGATTTTCCTTTTTTTATGAATCCAGTGGCTTAAAGCGAGGCTCCTCAGAGTCCGGGCAGGTTCCGCCGGTCTCACTCCGGGGGAAGGTTAGAGGGCGGACACACTTCCGGTGGGTGTAGAGCCTTCGGTGCACTATGTTACTGCAGGTTTCCCACCTAGGGGTGCGTGGGCTTTTCAGATATGTATCTGGACGATTTGGAACGTCCATACATTAAGAGTCATACTTCTTTGTGTCTTGAACGTGTACTTTGCGTCTTTAGTAACTTTGATACATACGTACTTCATAGGTCGGAAGAAAGATGAGCAGGAGAGTTAAAAACAGGCCCAGGTCGGGGAGATCGTGGGAGACGGTGGACAGTGAAATATTATGGTGGCAGTTTAGGAATCAGAGAAGCCTCAAGCATCCTGACCACTAAAAGTAGCCAGATGGGCCGCATTATCTGTGCTAACTTTCTGAATCTATAAAGCACGGATGTTTGTCTTGTGCCCAGCCCAAGGCAAGCTCTGTGCCCTTCCCAGGATGCTGTCTGAAAGGCACACGTGTTCCTGTTGCCCACTACCCAGCCAAAAAATCCGTTCTTGACCCCCCTGCACTTAAGAATGAAGTTGCAAGGCTCCTTGTAAGGGCTCTCCAGCAGCTGGCTCTGCTTTCCTTCCAGCTCTCCCTTTCTCCTCTCCTCAGAGCTCCCCCATGTTCAGCTGTGGCAACGAGCGAGAGTCAAGATCCTCTCACCTCCCAGCCCTGCATTCTTGAGATGTCTCCTTCTCTGAACCTCTAAAATGGGGACAATGACATGCCCCAACACAGCACCCTGGTGAGGAATGAATGAGGTGAAAATCCACTATTAAGAATGAGTAATACTGCTCTTTATCAGTCTGCTCCATCCGTTCCAGACTTTTCCTCCCCGTCACAATGTGTATTTTTCCCTCGGAACTCAGTGCGATTACTCCCTCCTTTTCTGTGACTCTTTTCTCACGTATTAAGATACAGTTAATCCCTCCTTGGTGCTGCAGCTTTACGGTGTCTGCCTCCACTATTTTAGTTAGCTCATTTAAAACACTTACTTGTGTATATATCTGTTTTTCCCACTACACTGTGAGCTCCTTGTGGGGCGGCAGGGAGGCCACTCACCTTTCATACCCAGCAGCCAGTAGGTGTTCAGTAAACATATGTTACAATGAATAGAAAGAAAATACAAGGTAGGAAAACTTAATTTCAATTGCATGGTTTAAGGGTTCAAATAAGCCTTGGGCATGAACTCATTTTAATTTGTGGCCATCTGATCATTCCATCTCTACTAAGGCCAAATGCTTCGCTTGCTGGTTTCAAGAATTACCCATTTGTCGCTCCTGGGTGGCGCAGTCGGTTAAGCGTCCGACTTCAGCCAGGTCACGATCTCGCGGTCCGTGAGTTCGAGCCCCGCGTCAGGCTCTGGGCTGATGGCTCAGAGCCTGGAGCCTGTTTCCGATTCTGTGTCTCCCTCTCTCTCTGCCCCTCCCCCGTTCATGCTCTGTCTCTCTCTGTCCCAAAAATAAATAAACGTTGAAAAAAAAAAAAAAGAATTACCCATTTGTCAGGCTCCCCTCCCCCCGCCAACCCACGAAGTTGGCATGTGTGTGAGGTGTGTGTGAGGGAAAACCAGACCCACATTTCTGCTAACTAATGTAATGTTCATCACCAAAGGACAGAAAAGAGAACTACCCAACGTCATTGCTTAATTTCTTAGCCAGTTCCTTCGTGCCTGCGCATGCTGACGTTGGAAGACACAAATTTTGTTGGGTTTTCTCGTGTTTTCCACCGTTGTGTCACATGAACATCCTCTGAAGGGTAAACACTCAACTTTTAAATTTTATTTTGACAGCACTTAAGGCAAAGACAGTATAATATGGTTCTTCCATAAATGGCAGTCGTAGAGTATTTCAAACAACTTGGGGATTCCAGAAAGCTGAGGTTGTGGCAGCTCGGTGATTTATGGTGCCGAGCGTAATGGATGGGTACTGGATCCACGCAATTATCTCGTTCCCATTGGCCTCGTGCATAATCGGATTTATGCTCCCACGATTCGGGGAGAGTTCTGCAGCTAGATGATCAGGAGGAGAATAGAACTAGCTTGCAGGTCGTAACTTCAATTCTCAATTTCTTGCCAAATCAGATGTTTAGGAGAGTTTCTCAGAACTAAACACCTCTCACAAAAATCGTATGATTGCAAACCAATCACATCAAGAAGTTGGCCTCTTTATTTCAATTTCTGGATTGACATGATACCCAACACGCTCTCTCCAATTCTTGTCTACTTCTTAAAAGTTCTTCCACTTTTTAATAGTTTGGGAAGCACATTTCCTAACCTCCGCATTCATTCCGGACCGCGGGTTGTAGGAGAGGAAGGCAGAGGAAGCCAACTTTCAGAAGTTGGGCTTCGTGGCCAAACTACCAGGCGTCAAGGAGCCTCAGCCGTGTGCCCTTGGGAAGGCTGCTCATCCTCTCTCAGCCTCTGCCTCTTCATCTGCAGCACGGGGATTAATAATAACATGACCTCTTGGGGGAGCGAAATACGAGAATATTCCATGTAACACGCTTAACAGTGGTTCCTGGCAAATGGTAAGTGCTCCAGTGATTGTTACCAAGAAACGTTTATTAAGTCCTTACTTGGGAAATCGTGTTCATCCAACATCAGATCCTAGAAAGTATGTAAAAGAGGCACAAAATATTGTCTCTGCCTTCACGGAGTTTACAGTGATACTGCCTTACTTATCTGCCTCGTGCTTTCAGAAAAGTCATCTCACTTGAACTTCACTTGAAATCCTTGAAGACATTTCAGACTTTAATGTCACCTTTTCGTAGAAACACTGGAGCGTGGGAAGGATGAGGGAGCTTGCCGACAGATAAGGAGCGACAGAGGCAAGATTGGCACCCTGGAGTTCGGCCTTCTAGTGCCATTTTCAATATACCCCAGTATCTCTGCTTAGTAGCTCTTGAGACTCAAACCCATAGAAAACAAAGAAGACAATATGACGGTGTGTAACAATGTACTAAATTGTCAGACTCAAGCACTTAGTGCAGTTAGAGTTAAGAAAAGAGAGTAATTAATGTGATCTGGAGAAGCTGAGAAAAGTAAAATAAAATTAAGATTTTCACTAAAGGTTAAACATAATGTACCCACCTACTGACCATTTTTTTCTCCGCATGTTAGTAGATGTTGGCTTCCCCTCTATATTAAATTTAATAAATGCTACTTTGCTTAGTTTTGCTAAACTCTATAAATTATTCGTACATTTGTTTTGTTGAAACTGCATTGTGCTCTTATACCATAAAGACGTTTGAAATATAAACGAAATAGCATATGTGAGGTGTTTTATGATCCTTGGAAGAAAGGCACCATATAAATGCAACCTCTCAACTGCACAGTTATGAACACAATTACATTGTCTCTCTCTAATGGAATTCTGTCCTCCCCAACTGCACTGAAAATAAAGTGGGGAACAGAGATTTTCCTGAGGTTCAACAACCTCTAGGCTGCGGTTAATTTTTGGCTCGAGACCACAAAAACACACTCCAAATATTCATCATACCCAAAGGTTAAGTAGGGTGCATGTAATTGATTCATTGGCCTTTGGTCGCTGAGGTCATTGTACAGGACTGTATGCATGCAAACTTGTCTTCTCAGCTGTACTAGTTCTTAAAGAAACTTGAGAAGCAAGATAGACTTTGGAAAGCCAGCGATACATACATCCTCCTGTCGTTTGTTTCAAGTTCCCACATGGGATGATCTTGGAGAAACTCACCTTTGTGATAGTCTTTGTTGAAACAAATAAGAGGGTAAAACAGATTTGCACCAACAGATGTGCACCCTGCGTATAATAGGCTATCTACCAAACTTTTCTCAATCCTCAATGTTGGACCTCCTCTCCTAGTCCGGGGAATATGGTGTTTTTCTGGATACTCTGCTTTTGGAAGAGGCATCAACTTGGAATCTAACTAACAGGCCTAGACTCTGTTGTTACTGGATCCTTTGTAACATCATTTTTCCAGCCCTGTCAAAAAACTGCTTTCTAGAGGGACCAATAAAACTTGCCTTGTAGCTTTGTCTGGACTTTGAAACACATACTGCAAATGGTTCCAAAGGCTCACATATTACGTGGGTCCTGGTGGGATGGTGTCACTTTGGAAACTCTCAGAGTTTCACGGAAGAGTATCCTTAGGGATTCATCTTTAATGCACGCACACTCTTTTTTTTTTTTCTTGCCACTTTCCCTCCGCCATGTCTGCGTTATGCAGCGATTTATGGCTCCGTTGATATAACACTTGGTTGTACCAACCAGCA
The DNA here is from genome assembly GCF_018350155.1 of Leopardus geoffroyi. Lineage (NCBI taxonomy): Eukaryota > Metazoa > Chordata > Mammalia > Carnivora > Felidae > Leopardus > Leopardus geoffroyi. The sequence goes on along the minus strand of NC_059338.1, from coordinate 56,415,656 downwards.
CAGCTTGGCAATTGACTTCGCTTGGAACATCACACACTCCGCCTTGCTTTATTTAAATTTGAAACATCTGAAATATCTATTTTAAAATACTGTGTGTGTGTGTGTGTGTGTGTGTGTGTTTTGTTTGCAGCTGACTCCAGCTGGCATGGATATCACATGAGCCATTGTCTTGGAGCGTCTACCTAGAAACTGATATGTCAAAGTGCGTTACCAGACATAGTTGGCATGAGACTAGGTAATGATGATAGGTCTCAGCAGTTTTAGTGGGCTCTACAGAAAGCCCAAACAAGTAAGATCTTTCACAGTGCCACAGGTTTGTCCTTTTCCCTGTGGGCAATTGGATTTGCTTCTGGTTCTCGTGTTTATAGCGCTGTTATAGTTCAACCCAGGATTCTCTGAGTTGAGTCACACATACGCTCGTACAGACACCCACATGTGCCACGTATGCGTGCACAGGTACGCAGACATTTTATGAGAAATATGTCGCCCCATCCTTCAGTGTAAAATTATTTTAAAATTCAAGAACTTTGCGAAAGCAGTTTTTCATCTTTGCTGTCTTCTCAATTGTTTGAATACCTGCCGGATCTGATCATTTTCTTTAAAACTTAACTTAAAAGAAAATAAACATCCATACAATGTTGAAATAACCCTGACATCTGCAAAACTCGACAGCAATGTTATTTAGGACATCAAGAACATTACATATTTGACTATAGAAATCTGTAGCTGTGGAATTGTATAAACTCTAGTTAATCCATTGTTAAATTAGTAGATTACAAACATGGAGTAAACATATTATTATTAGATTTCTCCATTGGTCAAGTATTTGAAAAGGAATTTGTAAGTTAAAATCAGGAAGAGATATTTGAAACAATCTAGTGCAATACCCTTTTTGACAGCCATAGAAATGGAAATCCACTTGGCAAAGTTACATTCTTAAGATAACATGGCTGGAAAAAAAAATCACATGACTGTTTAGGGACAGAGTGAAACCCCACATTGTCTGACTTCTAATCCACTGAAGCCCCACCCCCAACCATTATGTAAAGCCTTAATGATAAAATTCTATGAAAAAACTTTTTAGAATATTGAATTGTGGAAAATGTGAGAAGGGGTATAAAACTATTGAATAAATCTGGTCTGGGGCTGTGACTAGAGATAAGCTTTGATATTAAAAAATGGGCTCTCTCCGGTCAAGAAGTTAACTATCTCATATTATTTGGTGACCACCTAACCACAGCGGCCGGCAAAGCTAGTGTCCCTTTAGCCTTGGGAAGAGCTGGGACTCAATCTAAAACTGAAGTCTTCAGGAAAGAAAATCACAAGGATCCTTCTAACCAAGGAGCTTTATCCCCAAACTAACAGATCTGTAGTAAAGGAAGAAGTTTACTGATGCTACCAAAGGAGGTGTGATCACTATCCCTAAAAAAAACCTTGATAGAAATAATCAAATGAATAAGATGAAGGAGCCCAGCAAGGGTCTGCAAAACATGTCTGAAGAGCCAAAGAGGAGCAGACGTCCTTGTAAATAACTCCCTCGTTGGCTACATAAAAAATTGTACACGCTAAGATGTCCCCACTTTTGCATAACCCCCTGCCATACACATACTTTCCTTTAACCAATTTATGGCAAACAGTTTGCTTATAAAATCTGATTTTCCAAAATCTCTTCTTCCACCTACCTACCGAATCAGTATATGTCCTTTACTGGGGTCCCTTGAGTTCATAAAATCTTCCAGTTTATCCTCGAGACACTTTATTTTGAATGTGCTGACTTCCCAGTAAGTTAATCACATCATTAACTCTGTGCCATTTTAATTGGAATTGCAGAGGAATGGAAGTGTAATAAGAAGAAAGCTGGCAAATGAAAGTCCTATCGATGGCTGGGGAATGGCTGTAGTGGGATTACACACTGGCCTGCCCCTGTTTGTCCTTCCTCTTGCTTCAACATATTGCTATCAAAGTCCTTTCTTGAAAGTAATTTACAAGTCTGAAAGCCCTCTAAAACTAGGGGAAATCTGGAAAAAGACTCAAGGTTGTGGAAGGAAGAGCACCTGTGTTAGCGCCAGAGGCACATTGGAAACAGATGCCAAGGAAGAGAATGTGTTCGGTGGCGACGAAGAAGCCGTTGTTCTTACCTTGGGTTAGCCTCCTTTTCTGGTATCTTTTGTTTTTTTAATCAATAAAATTGGTTATTAGGTCTTTCCTCCATCCTGGCTTCTTCCTGTTATGAGTTGAGCAGTCTGAATTCTTCTTGCCAACTTTCAGATGATGGGGAGTTGGAAGTGGTGGCCATGACATGACTCACAGTGACACATAGATTACTCATAGGTTTCCACTCCAGGCGGACAGAGTCACCTATTAACAAGGAGTTCTTTAGGGCTGTTCAACAACAGGGGACATGATTCAGTGGACTAAGATTATTCCGCATGGAGTTTTGAGTGTTTTGCCCAAAACTTTTTTTTTTTTTTTAACTTCATGTGACCTTAGTGCATCAGCTTTCTTACTAGTTAAAACAGTCACACATCCTTGGAGAGGAAATCACCGTATAATTAAGGTTTAGGTGTGGTTGGCAGGGAGTCATGTCGCTGTATGGTAGAGAATAAAGTAGCCAGGCTTTGGCCCAAGCTCCTTCTGCCAGTGAAAAGGAACAGAAAACACAGTGACTAGAAATGACTAACTAGAAGAAAACACAACCCAAAGCTAAACATATTTTTTGGCACATAGACATGACCGTGCCAGGGCATGTCCAAAATGGTCAATAATTCCATACGGGTCATCATTATCAAAGCCAAGCGTTTATTGGGGGCTGCCAAGATGTAGGGGGCTCCATTCTATAGGCTTGGCTCACCCGCCTTCCAGGCTTGCCTTCTAATTTGGGGAGCTAATTACTGATGCAAAGTCTCGCACGGAGAAAGTTCGTGAAAGACCTGGATAACACACGCTCTTGGAATTTACGTGTCTTATAAAAAGTGAAGTAAACCTTCATCTCAGGAAAATTTGTGTGCCAAGACTTCACCTGAAACTCATCCCCGAAGGGGCTGTCAGGTTTGGTGGCTGAATGTGAACCGATCAGGCTGTGCCAAATAGGCATTTTCACCAAGCACGGTTAACATATTCATTCAGTCGTCCCAAGAAAAGTACCTAAAATGTACCAGACACTAACGCCAGATGCCGGGATGCTACAGGTAACGAGTCAGAAATCGTCGCTCGCGGAGCTTGTGTTCGAGTGAGGCAGTCAGCAACAGTAATGACAGATGGTCAGAAGGGTTGTCATAAAGCAGATGGTTCAGATGCTGGACAGAGAATAATGATAGGAAGGCTGCTTCTGGTTGGTGATCAGAGAAGGTCCTTGTGAATTGCTGACAGGTAAACTGAGGCTTGGAGAAGGACAAGGAGCCATCGATGTAAAGAGTCAGTGGATACAGGTAAGCTTGTGGAGTTGGGCAGAATCAAGGTGAAAGAAGAATGTAAATGAAAGACAAGGAAAATGTCACCACTGTCTGCAGCACAACTAGAGTAGGGTGATGGAGTGACATGTCACAATGTGGCTGAGAGAGGGATGCTGGACTTTCACAGGACAGAGAAAACCTCTACAGACTGTCTTTGGACCTACCACTCATGCTGCTGTCTCTGCCCTCCTCCTTTGCCTATCATTGGCTCTGCTGGCTGCCACCCCTCCTGGAATATCTCTTGGTTACTGTCACTTTACTTTTCAAGTACTTGTGACTTCTTTCCCCAAACCAGGGATGAAGTTCTTGAAAGGGTTTGTCGACATTTCTCAGAGCACGTATTTGCCTGGGACTTAGCACATGCTCAGTAAATATTTGTTCAAATGAATGAACTGGGTGCTAGTGAAAACCTGTGAAGGTCAAGATTGAGTGTGACCATTGTTAGTGATGTCACTTTTGGGATTAGCCTAAGGTGGTTGATATAGACAGTGTTCTCAGCAAGCCCACGGTTAGCTAAGCCGTGGTTAGGAGGTCAAAGCTGGTAGAAGAAAGAAGAGAAATAACAGTTATTCTCATTTCTGTTTGGCAAATTTAAAGATTAAAATAGCTGTCTCTTTAGGAACCTCTCAGATTTCCTCTTTCTCTAGACTGTGCTTAAAGGTGACCGGATTTTATTTATTTATTTATTTATTTATTTATTTGAGAGACAGAGTGTGCAAGTGGGAGAGGTGTAGAGGGAGAAGGAGAGAGAGAATCTTAAGCAGGCTCTATGCCCCGCACAGAGCCTGACGTGGGGCTCAACTCGGGGCTCAATTCCACGACCCTGGGATCATGACCTGAGGCGAAATCAAGAGTCAGCTGGTTAACTGACTGAAGGAGTCAGACCGTTAACTGAGCCACCAGGCACTTTCTGACCCCCTGCTTTTTAAAATTTCTTTTAAAATAGTCACATTGACTCCAGCTTGGAGACTGACCTCTGCAGTATGCTCTGGATATAGAGGAACAGGTCAATCACCTGGGCTTTCTCCAGGCACGGGTAATTACAGTATAGTCTTCTTCCAATATAACACCTAGTGAAGGATGTTCCAGAACAAAGACAAAACGAAACAAGGCAAAACAAAAATATGACAACGATAACAACAAAGGACAAGATTCAGACATTGCCTTAAATAAGCAATTATTCGTACTTTTCTATTGGGCAAGATATGGAAAATATAAAACAATTGTAGAAACCTGCAACGTTGGAATTGAAAGAGATCTTAGTCACCTACTCCAACCTGTAACTTTGCCCGTAAGTCTGCCGAGGCTTTACATCACGGATTTGGCCAGGAATGCTGCTGGGGTAGAATGTGAGCCTCCTGATTGCCACTCCAAAGCCCTCTCCACAATTGCTCCATAGTAGCATTTAAAACAAAATAGAAGGGGCACCTGGGTGGCTCAGTTGGTTGGGCATCTGACTCTTTGATTTTGGCTCAGGTCATGACCTCACGGTTCATGAGTTCGAGCCCCGGGATGGGCTCTGTGCTGAGCACTGAGCGTGGAGCTTGCTTACGACTCTCTCTCTCTCTCTCTCTCTCTTTCTCTCCCCCTCTGCCCCTCCCTGGCTCAGGCATGCACTCTCACTCTCTCTCTGTCTCTCTCTCTCTCAAAATAAATAAACATTTGAAAAAATTCTTATCTTTAAAAAATAAAAAAAAAAATAGAAGGAAATGTGCATGCCTAATCATTACAGTTTTAAAAACATGTATTGTTTATATCTCAACACAACCCATTCGACAGATGAGAAATTTGAAATGCAGCGATGTTACGGTGTGGCATATTCCTCCAAAAAACATTCAGCTTTATATCACTGTGTGGTTTTTCTTATTCTTGAAGGACAATTTTTGATTTCCTTTCATTTAAACATTACTTAAAAATACCAAGCCTCTTATGTTGACCATTTTAGTATGTTTCGGTCTTCATCTTAGTCTGATGTCAAAGACTGGGGCAACACCTGAGAGGGGCTTTTATTTTCTCTCCGGCCTCCCTCTTCCACTCTATGTGGTGTTGTTACAGAATTACCTTGGCCCCGTCTTTTATTGCAATGAAACGTGAATTCTCTGTCCCCCGTGGCTTTCTCTCTTGTGGGCTTGTTGTCCTACAGTTAAAACTTGAGGTGAAAAAAAGAGAAAGAGAGAGAAAACCCTTGAGATGACAAAGTTAAGGAAGTACAAGTCACACCCCTACTCTCAAGTATTTAAATGCCTCATAATTGCCTCATAATTGTCTTTTTCTCCAACTAAAAGAGTTGTTCCATCGCTACTGTCCTTCCAAGAGCTGAGCTTCCTCATTAATGAGGTACATCTCCTTCATTCCTCCTGCTTTTAGTTGTGCTTTTCTAAAGCTGTTTTCTTTTAACCAGCGTTTTCTTTAAAACCATTAGAATTTATTGCCAAAAAAAAAAATGAATCATCAAAAAAAAAAAAAAAAAACCAACACACGGTGGTTACCTCCCATGAAGACACCAATTTCTACTGCTCATGTCAAGATTGATGTTGTGTCATTTACAAGATGACAACAGTCTCACTACAAAGGAAAAAATGGCACCAGAAGAAGGCAGGAGCCTATGGCTCATCTAGAGCTGTGTTTGTAATCCTGCTCAAAACATCAGCACTTCCAAGGGGACCACACACCTGGAATACTGCAAGTTTAGAAAGCTTTTAAAATCTCAGTCAGAGCTCGCTCTTTTCCCAGAACTTTGCCTTTCTTGGTTTTCTTTTCATCCCTTTGGCATTTACCAAAGTGCTCAGACATTTAGAAAAAAAGAAGTCACTGAATAAATATTGAGTAATATGACCCAAGTTTTGTGTTTTTAGACATGTGGCAACCAAATTAGTCAACCCAAGGCAAACAGGCTGGGAAATCATTGAATTTTCATAGCCTGCTATAGCCCTTGGCCTTCTTCCTTTTTCCTGTCTGTCTCTTTTTTAAAATTCATTTCTGGGATTACTTGTTCAAGGTACCGATGGCTTCCCTGTCTTTGAGTGGAGAGTCGGCCTGCTTTCTGAATGTTTCCTCAACATTTGAAGTGAGGAAGGAAAAATGTCTTGTTAGAAAGCCAGGATTGACTAACGACAGAACATGTCCCGAATGAGGCTTTTTGGACAAATGTCTGTGCATGACTTCTATGGTACAATTTTTGGTCAACCACCATGTCTCAGATCTTGATTTTTTAAGGCTTTTGCTCATTTTTCAAGCTCCCTAGGTCTCAGTCCTGCCCTCCTTCAAACGAACGAAGCCCTCTCACACATGTGAATGGTTTTCTCGCTTTCTGCACTGTTAGGCTACGATAGAAAGCTTGCCGATTAAATACCAACAAACAGTGAACAGAAGGAAAAAAGAAACAACAGCAGGGGTTTTGAGCAGCCTGTCTCTGAGGGGTAACGAAGTAGCTATATAATCCACCACTTACCAAATGCCTACTATGTGCCAGACTTTATGCCTACTGTGTGGTCATTACATTTCCAAATGACCCTGGGAGGTAGGTGGTCTTCCGTTTTATTGTTTTGGAAACTGAGGCTCAGAGAAGGGAGGGGTCTTACCCAAGACCACACAGCCAGGAAGTAGCAGGGCCTGTGGGAGAGCACGGGTCATCTTGCTTCCGAAGCCAGTTCAACTTCTGCTCCCTGTCACTGTGCCCACCTGCCAGTGGCAGTTTAGTGGGTCTGATGGAAACATTCTTATTTTTCAGTGGTTTTTTTTTTTTTGACATCTAAAAATGAATTGAAAATAAGTGTATACGTGATTCATCCACAGAGACATTGGGAGTAGGTTACATATCTGAAGCCAGAATTTTATTTTTCATCAAAGAGAAGGTAACTTGTTCAGCAGCTGAACTCCTGTAATAATAATTCCAGTATAGGATATTTTACACCTGATTACTAATTTGTATTTATTGAGTATTTTTTTTATTTAAAAAAAATTTTTTTTTTCAACGTTTATTTATTTTTGGGACAGAGAGAGACAGAGCATGAACGGGGGAGGGGCAGAGAGAGAGGGAGACACAGAATCGGAAACAGGCTCCAGGCTCTGAGCCATCAGCCCAGAGCCTGACGCGGGGCTCGAACTCACGGACCGCGAGATCGTGACCTGGCTGAAGTCGGACGCTTAACCGACTGCGCCACCCAGGCGCCCCATGTATTTATTGAGTATTGATAAGAGCTTCATTTGAGTACGAACATAAACTTTGTACTCTGAGGTTACTAAATCGGACTCAGGAGTCGTTATGTAAGAGACGAATCACCAGGTTCTACTCCTGAAACCAAGATGACCCAGTATGTTAACGAACTCGAATTTGAACAAAAAAGAAATACATGAATAAATAAAATAGACTCAGAGCCACGTGGGAAATGCCAGCAGGGGGAAATTATGCACCTCGTCCCAAAAGAAAGCTAGGGTTCCAGTATGGGACTGCATGAGGAGGCTGGCTTTATATTGGGTCTCATTGGGGTTCCGATCAGGAATCTTTTCAGAAAAGTGTCTTAAGAGAGGTAAAGTAGATAAGATGATTGAGAATTATGTCCCTTGGAAAAGGATTGTATTCTCCAAAGGACAGATGGCCCCAAAATTACATTTAACGTGTTTTCATGCTCGTTTCTAGGGTTTAGGACTGATACTTGACTGAAAAGAAAGAGTGGCACTTGCCAAGTTGACAGGAAAGAAAAAAACTCTACACATCAAGGACCGTCACACGACATTCAGGGTCTGGCAGCTGCACCCTAAGGTGGAAATAGCTTGCACGTTGGACACTTGCGTTGGCAGAGACCCGGGCACTCTTGACAGTTGCTGGGGTTCAGGGATGGAAGGTACCAGGTCTACTCTTGAGAAGGTGTAGATGTGCTGCTACATTTGGCTTTGGTCGTTGTGACGCACTGAGCTCACACTGCAACAGCCATCCCCGTTAAGTGACCCATGTGCCAGCTATCGGGGCGCGTATTAAAAGGACGCTGCCTCAATTGCAATTGCAGCTTAGTGTAACCAAAGAAACTCAAACGAATACCACGGCTGTATCTTGCTGCTTTTCATAGGCCTTGCAATAAAAGCTAAACAGTTTTTAGTGGCTTTTGCAATTATACTTCCCTTCAATTCTCCAAAGGTTGCCGGGCCTGAACCACACAAATCCCATTAAAGTAAGTAGTTGTTGTGCAATGGAAGTTCCTTTGAAAACATTCTTCCAGGCCCATAAAATGATCAGCGGGCTGCTCTTTAGATCCGCTTGTCTGCCATGTTTTCAACCCAAAGGAAGAAGACACGCTTTGATGTGGTGGTTGGTTTCTGCTACTGAAGCTGGCGTTTTATCTTCTTGCATCAGATTTCTTTCCAAATTGATGTGACTCAGGCGTACGAAACACATTTTTCTTCAGATTTTATTCCTAAAATATGTTTTTGCTCTACCTTTAAATTACATTTGGCTGACCTATTTGGAATCTCCGAGGCATCTCCCACCAGATGCAGGGCAGAAAGAGGGCCGAGGTCTTTGGGAGTTAATGAAGCCTGCATGGTGAGTGCGGCGCCCTAGTGAGTAGGGGTCACGGCGTGCCGCCTGGCCCTTCTGCTTGAGGATGGCCCTCCTCACGCCTCACGCTGTCTTCTCCACCCTCTCTCCAGGGAGGCTCCGGCAGCCATATGTGGAGTCCACTGTGAATTTCAGCCCAGAACCAAGGACAGAGCTGGTGTTCCCTTTAACTACTGGTTGAATGTACAAGGGACGTCCCGCCTAGGACTTAGGGGCTCTCTTTTCTGGAGTGTTCTAACATCCTGATCCATTGCAAACACCTTTAGCACCTCTTTCTCGCCTGTGCTTCCGCTTGTGGAAACCATTCATTTATCTCGGAGCTGCTTTTCTAGTAAGGAATAAAAATGAAGGACTAACTCCTGCACTTACAAAGGAATCGGAACCACACAGATTTTTCCCAGGTCTAGATCTGATGACGACTGACCTATCCGAAAAAGAAACGGTAAATGTTTTCTTTCCTCCACCGGTAAGGTGATCCAGAAACAAAAGAGACTGTTAACCTAACCTAACCTAACCTAAATGGTTACTATTTGCTAGCCTAACTATTTGCTATGGGCTGTTAAAAAAAATAATTGGAATTCAGATATCATTCAGCCGTTTAAAACCAGATGAATCACCAAAGCTCTGATTTTCTGAGACTGCTTCTATGCTACAATTACTACCACGACTCTTACGTTTTTATTGTCATGCCATTTATCAAGGGACCCCCTACCTTTTCTACAGGAATATATGAGTGCCTTGAAGTGACAAAACATTTACACAGAAAGGATGAAACCATAATTTTTTAAAAAAGTATTTGGTTAGGGGAGCCTGGATGGCTCAGTTGGTTGAGTGTCCGATTCTTGATTTTGGCTCAGCACATGATCCCAGGGTCGTGGGATTGAGCCCTGAGTCGGGCTCCCCCCTGAGCATGGAGCCTGCTTAAGATTCTCTCTCTCTCTCTCTCTCTCTCTCTCTCTCTCTGTCTCTCTCTCTCTTTGCCCCTCTCCCCTCTCTAAAACAAAGTATTTGGTAATATACTAAAATATATGTGGGGACTAAGAGAATGGAGAGATCAATATGGATAGAAGTCATCAGCAAAGTCTTAGAGGAGGTAACATTTGGGATGTGCCACAGGAAGCAGAGATGTTGAACTGTGTCCCAGAACGAAAGGAAAAGAAGGACTAATATGGATGTGGAGAGAAGATGGAAGACGGGGTTTCCTACTGTGCAAAAATCCCCCTGCACATGTTTAATTGATGAAGCAGGGACTTATAGAAGCCATTGAAAAAGAAAATTCAAGAACATCTGGATCAAAGTAGCTATTCTAGATGAGACTGTTTACATTTTTAAATGTTCTGGTAGGAATGACAACATGTGATACACATGCACCCCCTATCTTAGACCCTCTTTATGTAGCTCATATGGAAAAACCTGTGTTCCCCAGAAAATTTTCCCAGAATAGGGGTTTTTATTTATATCTCTGATGCTTCATACAACATGACTATTGTCATTTGTACTTGAGACTGGAGTGGAATTAGGAGTCCTGGCTTCTAGCTCTGGCTCAGTCACAGCTGGTAGTGTAATTTGGGGTAAGTCACTTCATCCTTCAAGCCTTCGTTTACCTCATCTATACAATAAGGGGGTTGAATTAGGCAATTTCTCTGGCTTCACTTGGTGCCAATGTTTTATGACTCGTGAGTCCAAGCTTTTTATTAGAAATCATGGCAGTAACTGTATACTTGCAATTTACTAGTCATCCACAGCATACATAAAAATACAGAATCCTTCATAAAATCCATAAACACCTTGGAATAGAAATATTGATTTTGAGACGAATCCGTCCGTGTCCTCTGTGGTTATTCTGCAGCTTGGTGATTCCTACCCACTTCAGAATTTCAAAACAGGAAATGCTTCCCGAAGTCCAATCGGACATCAGTATCCTTGGGCAGCAAGGGTATCAAAATCAACTTTCGAAGCAACTGGTTTTACGAGAAAGATGATTTACCTGCAGTGGTAAAAATACACTGCATTCTCTCCCCTCCACTTAACCGGAGTCCGGAATCTGGTAAAAGAGCTTATCACAGGTCCTTCAGATGCCCCACATTTGTGAACCTCTGCAATGTTTACGTTTCCTCTCGTGCTGCCCGGGAGACTGTGTTGGGTCCTGTCTTCGGAGTTCTTGGAGGAAAACAGGGAGCGCGCAGCTTGTGGATAGTGAGCAAAGACAGACGAGCCAAGGACTGCCGCTCAAGCTGTCTCTGTTGCCCACTCAGTGTCTCTTTCCATTATCCTTGCACTTTGAAAGACGTTTGCCAGATCCAGAGTCCGTGGACCCCTGTTATTTGTGTGTCTTTTCTCACCTTGCACGTGATCTGGACTGGTGTTTTCATTTGTTAAAAACAACAAGAACATTCACTGGGAAACTTTTGCTGGAATTGTTTCAGGCCATCATAGCTATTTATTCTGTGTCACAAACTATAATTCTCCACTTCCCTTACTCCCACGTCGGGGGAGCTGGTGGTTTATGGTGGACAGTCGGTGGAATTTGAGTGAACAGTGGACGATTTCAAAGAACTACCAAGAGATTATGTAGCAGGTTGTAGTACTAAGAACAAAACACAAAATACCCTTGTTCTTGATCAGAGTGTGGCAGCACAAAAAGAAAAGGCTTACAAAGCAGAAGAAAGGATTTAGAATTTGTGGTTATACCTGAGGAAGACTTCTTTGAGGGAAGAAATAGATCATGGGATTGGCTTAAGAAGGGATTTCCTTGATAGGAATAAGAATAATAGCCGAGGGTCTAATTGGTCTCAGTCCTGGGCAGGTATGGAAACTAAGGATTTTTTTTCCCCCAGACTTTGGCTTCGTAGGAGCATGAAATCCAGATGGTGGCACTGTGAAAAAGGCCTAGACGACCCAGAGAGACCTGAAGTGCAAGACAGATCAAACTGTAGACAAAGAGATTTGGGAAAGAGAATGAGACCAACAGGAAAGCCTCCCAATATTTAATAGGAAGGAGAACACAGATGTGAGGCAGGCGCTGAGAGTGGTTTGACCCCAGGTGTGTGAATTCTAGTGTAGATGTAATTGCAAATGGGTTTCGCTGGTAGCCGAACAGGATGCTGGGTGGAATGTTCCCAGCCTTGATAGATCCCAGAGATCACGATGATTAGATTGGCTTCATTCTCAGGATGCCACTGGTCTGACATTCTTATTGAAAATGTCACAGCAGCATCTTCAAAGCAGGGCTCCTGGTTGGGGTACCACGAATGGAAGAAACCAGGGGGGTGGTCAACTGTGAATCACAACCCCAAAGCTGACAGAATGGGTGTCGGCACCTTCTTAGCTGGAAGAATGGGATTGGGATCATGTGGTTTCTTTCAACAGTAACAGTTTTCTAAAGACAAGAAAAGTTTCACATTTTCCTTGAAAACAAATGCAACAAGTACTTACTCTATCCGGGTGCTTTAAATATCCGGGGGATATGCGCAGTCTCTACCCCAAGTATCTATTCTGGGAAGGCAGCACTCATGAAAACTCTGATCAAGACCATTTAGAGGCCTCAGTTGTCAGGCGCTCAGAGATCTGGACCAGGAGCTCTTGGATTCAAGCTATGCTTTGAATGCACACCCAAATCTAGATAATGCTATAGCTCAGGTAGGCATCACTTTTCTTTGGGACATCATGATTCATGCTGGTCCCTTTCTTGAGTGGGTTGTATGTTTATGGTCGGAGAGGATCAGGATTTCCAACCTCACATGTTGGAAATAAAACTGGCTGAGAGCTAATCTGTACTGAACGTGGAGCAAATGCCCAAGCCCTGCTTTCCCACTCATTCCTGGTTTTCTTTGGGCCGAGACTCTTAGGGGAAGACCATTGGAAGTGTGAGTCCAGTTCCGCAGGCAGAGCGTGTGTCTTAGGCCTCAGCACCTCTGAGAACTACATGGCCTTTACCGTGGTTTGGACCTCACCTGGATGGTGGTCATGGTAGCACAACAGGTGTTCCTCTTGGATTCACACATCCGTCATTCCTGCTTGGACTGTGTCAGGCGGCAGGATGGGAGCATGCTACCCTCTTACTTCCAAGAGCATCCTGGGTGATCAGTTTGCCAAGGTGCCTTTGGGAGAACTCAGCGGAAAACAAGGCAGGGGGGATCTTGACAGGTGAAAAATTGGGGTCCCGATTCTCCAAAGGTTCCTGAGATCTCAGGGCCCTAGAACTCCAGTTTGGGGTGAAACTGTTTCAGAGATCTTTCAGTACTCTTCCCCGTGCTTGCGTTTTCCTAGGGCACGTCCCAAGCCGATGCTGGCTTTCGTTGATGGTGTTGGAGCACCATCCTTGAACTAGGCTGAGGCCTCCCTAGCCAGCCTTAGCGAGAGCAGATGCAGTCAGAAATGACTTGAGGTTTCTGGGAGAATGCGTGGTAAAACAGGAATCATCCTAATCAGTTTGAACACATTTTTTCCCTCCGTAACTCTGCATTTGTGTTTGTGTGGGTATGTTGAGGAGAAGGAACCAGGGAATAGTTGGTTTCCTTGGTTGTGAAATTGTATGAATGAACATAATATAAGGCAAATAAGGTCCAAAGCAATCCACCCTTCTTCCCTCATCTCTGGAGAAGTCTAGGGATCATGGGTAGGAGTAAGATTTTCCTTTAGCCACCTTTGACAGAACAGGGTTCGAGGAACGTGCAAGAAATGTCTCCCTGTCGGTTCGGGTCTGGTCCCAGATTTAGAAGCAACAGCCAAACATCAGAACTCCCTGGGGGTCGTCGGCTTGTGAACTCAAGAGCGCCGATGCCCGAATCTGCCCCCTGAAAGTGGCATTTGGTTCCAACACTTTGATAAGAATGTGAGCGAATGCGATGATCCCTTACCATAGATATTCAGCCAGAGTGTACCTGGGGACTCTGACATGACTTTAGCTCCTTAGCATCAATTTCTTCTGCTCCAGATGACCAGCTGAACTCCGAGGAAAAGAAGAAGAGAAAGCAACGGAGGAACCGGACGACCTTCAACAGCAGCCAGCTGCAGGCTCTGGAGCGCGTCTTTGAGCGGACACACTACCCAGACGCCTTTGTGCGAGAGGACCTCGCCCGCCGGGTGAACCTCACCGAGGCCAGAGTGCAGGTAACCAAAGTACCACCTCAGGGGCACACCTCTGCAGACTGCTCGAAAACACGGGTCGTTGGTTTCAAACAGGGGCTGCTGCTGAGAAAGATGATAAAGGGGCAGCACGAGGGAGAATCGGATCCGAGCTGCGTTTCTTTGGGCAGCTTAGTATTTTTAAAAATCAGATGTGAGCCCTTAGGTGGGCAGAATATGCCTCGCTACAGCTCTGACTTCTCACTCCTTGTTGCCCGCCCTTTCAGATTCATGGTATGAACGTTGTACTTCGGAGCATTTGACTCGGCCCTCCCCCCCCCCACCCCCCCAACCCCCAGCTTTCAATTTGAGCTCTAGGGTGGCCACGGAGATGAATTCTCCGTTCCCCACGTCGGTTTTCCTTCCCAGACTTTGGGAACATGCAAACCTTCAAGAGACGTGTTACAAATATACACGCTTATGGACCCCGGTGGCAATAGAAATGAGCCCATCAGAGACCTTGCGTTTAGGAACTGCGTTAAGAGCACATTCCGGTAGATGATTCTGTGCTTCTGTGAAGCGATGAAGAGCAAAGGCACGTAAGACCGCGTAGAGAGAGAACAGCAATTCTTTCTGACATTAATGCCATGACACATCAGCTGCAATCCAGGCATCTAGAAATAACACAACCCGGGATTAGTACTAATGAAGGTAATAATGTAATAATAACACTACTTGAACCCTTATAGGCCGAGTAGTGTTCTAAGTCCTTTATATAAACTGTCTGTTTAATCGTCCTGCTGGTTCAATGAGGTGGATAGTATTCTTCACCTTGCAGACGTGGAAACTGAGACACAGACAGGTTACACTATTTTGCCGGGCCTCACGCAGTTAGGGCGTAGCTAAGCTCGGATTTGAGTGCAGATATGCAGAGTTCATACTTTTAAGCATGGAGTCGACTTTGAATAAATAAGAGTCTGCTGGCTAAGTGCTTTTCCAGGGGCCCTTTGCTACCTCTGCTGGAAGTAAAGATCTCATTGTCCTCTGCCTAGCCGGGGGTGGGCCGCCATCTTGGTAAGAGTGGAAGGGGACCAGGCCAGTCTGTCTTGTCTTCTTGAGGAAGTTATTGTTTGTATATTTGTGTTCAGTTTGGGCTTGAGGGATTCCCTTCTGCAGATGACAGATCTCTCGACTGACAGGCGCTTGAGCTAGACCCTCAGGGCGTTGAGGCTGTGTCTGTGCCTTGACAGGAGGTGTACCGTGAGGGACACTGGTTGAGTTGACGGAGAGGGTCCTGGAGGTCCCTTCAGCCTGGCGAGAAACTTTGCAAGAGTTCTCCCCATAGGGACGCGTCCGCCCCACCTAGAAGTGCTCCCCAGGAGAACAAAAAGAGGTCGGCCACCAAAGGGGAAGTGGCCCAGACCCCATGGCGCCACGTGGGTCAGGAGAAAGCGTGAGGCACTGGGCACTGCGTGGCAATCCCTCACGGCTCGGGTGAGAGAGACCGGCAGGATGTGCAGGGATGGGACTCGGTTTTGCTGCCTGGATCCCACCATCCAAAGCGAAATCCTGAGGTCTGCCTTCCCACATCCTCGTCCCCTGTGCAGCTAACCACAGCTCTCCAAACACGCTCCGTATTTCCACTTTTCAATCCCTTCCTCTCCCTTCAAAACCCCCATAGCTTCTGTGCCCCAAGCTTGGCCTACAGCGGTGTAATGAGTCATTTTAGACCAATAACCGCCCCCCACCCCCCCCCGTACCTTGAAGTACCACTTCTGCCGTGGTGATCTGAATTGTAAATAAGGAAACCTGGATGGGGCAAAGCCGGAAAAAAAGAATTTTTTTAATGTGAAAGAGCAGTTTGTGAGTTGGTCTTCCTCCCAGTCCAACAATGAACGAATGCTTTCTTATATGTTGAAACTATTTTCTCCTCCTCCTTTCCAACCTCTCATGCCTCTCAGAGCTGCGGGCGTTTCATACACGAGCAGGACAGAATTCTCCCTGTGCAACTTTATTCCTCCTCCATGAAGTCTTACCCTTCCCCAGCCTGAACCAGTCCCTTGTGACTCTGGCTTTCTTTGATGGCATTTATCACATGACACGTATTATATTGACTTGTATGGGGGCCAGCTTCCCCAACTAGACTGCGAATCCTCTTGGATGGAGGTCATAGCTTATCATTTTTGCAAAAGTCATTTTTCTTCCTCTTTCTTTTTCCTCTCCTTTCCCCACCCCCACCCCCAAACACTGATCAGGCACCTGTTATACTCTTGGAACTGTTTTTGGTTTGCCGGGGATGAGTAAGACATTGGCCCTCTCCTTTAGGGTGTTGTAGACTGGAGGCAGAGAAGACAGATGGGCATACCACACTGTTATGATATAGTAAGATGATTCCTACACTGAAGGAATATACAAGAAATAGCGATAGACCAGAGGAAGGAATGAGCAAACCTGCCCGGTGAAAAAGGGTGAAAATACACGTATGTCAGGCACCCGTTCTGTGCCAACTCTCAGAAGAGCCCTGTGAGTATTATTTCCTCCATTTAGGTAGGAAACAGAGGATCAGAGACATTAAAGAACTATTCAATGACAAATTTTGAAAGTAATAGGGCCAGTATTTTTATCCAACTCTGACAGACTTTAAAGTCACATTCTTTCCACTACACCACTTTACAAAGGAGGGGTGATGTATTAAATCTTGAAAAACCGGGGCACCTGGCTGGTTCAGTCAGTTGAGCACCCGACTTCGGCTCAGGTCATGATCTCACTGTTTGTAAGCCCGAGCCCCGCATCAAGCTCTCTGCTGTCAGCACAGAGCCCGCTTTGGATCCTCTGCTCCCCCGCCGTCCCTCCTCTGCTCCCACTTTCTCTCTCTCTTAAAAATAAGTAGACATTAAAAAAGTTTTAATCTTGAAAAACAAGTCTTTTGATACCTGGACAAAGAGGGGGAGACCATCGCAGGCAGAGGGAGATTTGGTGTGAATACACAGAGGTGGCAAATCACTGAATACGTCTGGTAGTCTTGAGTCCAGGATAGGAACTGGAAATGATGGAGGGCCAGTGTGTGAGGCCCAAGTGATGCACGATGTGGCCGGGTTGGTGGACCAAGAGCTAATTCCTGAACAGCCTTTGCTCTATGGTAAGAAGTTTTGATTTTATTCTGTGAGTAATGGAGAGCGAGTCAGTGGATGCTATGAAGCAGGGCACTAACACGATTCCATCTGCATTTAAGATGAGAAATCTAATAGCCATGCAAAGGACACATGAGAAACGAAAGAGCCAGGCACGCGCGAAGCCAGAAAGAGATGTCCAGATTCTCCTTTACCGAGATCCCCCCGGGGCCCTTCCAGTGACGCGACTCTGCGGGGCACCAGCCCCATGCTATTTTATAGGAATGTTGCTCCCAAAGGCTGTGCACCTGTCCCACTCCACACCAGAGAATTTCTTTCTCCCATATCTTGTCATGCATTTCTATAATTGTACCTAAAAGACTTGTTTGGCGGTTTTTGACATTTGCATGCCTGCCTTCTTTTAATAGACTATGAGCTGCTTATGAGCAGAGAGTAAATCTCATGTCTATTCCCGGCAATTAGCACAGAACCTGGAACACAGCAGGAACTCCATAAAGATTTCTTGAATGAGTAACCGAGTGAATAGAATTCCGTGGCGCTCTGGAGGAGTTGTATGATCATGAGTCAGATGTCCGTGAGCACAGACACGCAGCCACTTATGTGTGAAGTTCAACAGACGAATCTCATTGAACCTGTTTCCTCAGCTCCGAAGTAGAAAACAGTGCAACTTAAAGTATGGAATGGCCACGATAACTGGAAGTAATGTATGCCATGTGCTCGCGTAATTCCGAGTCCTCGCGGCACTTGATCAATGCTGCTGTGTCATCGGGTGCAGCCCTTGGTGGCCAAGCTGCCCACATCCCTCAGACCCTGCCGGGAAACGTGCTCCAGTCCACTTCCAACCTTGGGTATCTGCATTTCTATTTTACGTGTTTCTTTCTAGAACGTCAGGGGACTGCCCTGCCTGTGTTCCGCATGCTAGAAGTGCTGGAACATTCATCACCCACGACTGATGGGAGCCAGCATACAAATCGTGGGCTCTCTCACCCCGGCTGGGCCCTGTGTCCTGCACTGGTCTTCAGGGCCCCGTGGCTGGGCCATCACGGGGGCGCTGCCTGGAAACTCACTTCTAGAAGCTGCTCTTCTTCCCTGTTACTTCCTTTTACTTCCTTTCACCTCGCTCTTATACCGACGCTCCCCGCACCTTCCAAGCGGGCCACTTGCCTCGTAAATTGTTGCCACACGCCCCTTTGGTGAGATGGAGAGACTTTTCTTTAAATGTCCAATAAGTACTTTGAAAGCAGATGGTATTGTCACATTTTGAAGAATTTTGAAACAACTTAAAAAAGATGTCGTTGTATCCATGGCCGAACTCTTATGAGGTTTGTCTCTTTTCCTTGATTACAAAGCAACAGGGGTCACAACCCGTATGTTAGCCGTGGATCTCACCTCTGGAGGCTCGATTAGGGAAGTACCTCAGGGTCCGGTTGTAAGAGTCTTGGCCCTCAGTGGCCCTCTAGCTTGGCCCACCGGGGAAGGACTGCGGCATATTTGTATTGCTCTGGGAAGAATCCGGTCCCTGGCCTGTGTATTCCTCGGGGACGCATTTATAGGGTCAGTCAGCCAGGACGTTATTCGTGTAACCTCTTCTTCTTTGTTTCCCTCTCCCTCCTCACGCCCTCCTCTCCTCCCCATGCTGTTCCAGGTGTGGTTTCAGAACCGAAGAGCCAAATTCCGCAGGAATGAGAGAGCCATGCTGGCCAATAAAAACGCTTCCCTCCTCAAATCCTACTCAGGGGACGTGACTGCCGTGGAACAACCCATTGTACCTCGTCCTGCTCCAAGACCCACCGACTATCTGTCCTGGGGGACGGCCTCTCCGTACAGGTGAATGATTGGCCCGCCCTCCCTTGCTCCGCTTCCATGCGTTTCTCAGCGCTCGGTCACGTGCAAAGCTGCTTGTGCAGCTGGCTGACATTTCTTACTGGGTTAACCTCTTCAGAGACATTCAACTTGCTGACACCCCCAGATTTTCACGGGAGCTTACTAGTTGCCCCAGGAGCAGGGTTTGGGGCAGAAGAGAGAGGGGCAGGCCATCAGCAACCTTCTCTTGGACTCAGGAACTCTTGCAAAGGTTTCAAAGATGGGGAAGAATCTAAAAGAAAAGATTGATAAGCTATGCCCAGAGTCCCTCTTGCAACCATGCAGGAACAAAACTTGACTCCATTTCCAAATTTAAGAGAGATTGGTTTCGCCATGCTCAAGTAGAAATTTAACTTGAAAGGCTCTAAGTGTAGGCTCAAAGGCAAATTTCACAGTAAAACTGGTTTTGAATCCAAACCAGGAAAGGAAGGAAAGAGAAAGGAAGGGAGGAAGGAAGGAGAGAGGTGAGGAAGGAGAATCCACAATCATCCCGATCACCCTCACGGCCACTGTCCTTGTCAGTAGGTGTGGACGTCTCATGATCTAAAATACCTTCCTGTTCTATTGCTAATTCTTATCTACTTACCTGAAGTTCTTTGGGGGTCGGTTTGTGGGCGTGGAGTCTTTAAAATTAAAAAAAAAAAAACAACAATGTATGATTTACGCTAAACTTTTATATTAAAAAGGTGAAAAGTTTTAAAGAAGCAACTAATAGAGTACTATTTCAATCTCTTGGAGAGGTTTTCAACCTCCTTTTATTACGCTGTTCAGGTTATTATGATACAGGTGAATGCTAGAGGGAAGTTGAGACGTGAGTGCCTGAGACATTGTCATTGATCCCAAGTGCCTTTCTTTGAACCTAAATCTGAGTACTCTTAGAAAATGGGTCAAGGCCGTGTGCTGTCTCTGGCCATTTGCAGTGGAGGAAGTATTCACAAATTCATTTATTGTCCATTTATTGGCCTTTTTATTGCTATGGTTAATTAGCGGTTTAAGGAGAGGTCTTAAACTAATCATAGGAGATTATCTCCCAGCTAAAGCTGAACTCCTGATGTGAAATGCCACGTTTTCGAAATGTACAAATAATTTTCAAAAGTTGATGGTTTTAATCGAAGCATGAGGCCTCCCCTAAATGTTCTTTCTGTTCCAAATCAGTTCCTTGAAAGAAATGCCATAAATGTATTTGGGATTTTTTTTTTAAATCCCCCATTGTGAAATCAGCCTGAATTACGTTGGTCTTAGAACTCAGAGACCCCTATACATGGGAAATTGGAAATTTCTATCGCTCTCCGATATAGTAAGCCTTGCTGATTGCCAGAGGTTAGTCACATCTGTATGTCTTACTTAAAACGTAGACTCTTTTCCCATAGGATTTACTAAAAACACAGTTTGGAGACCGTTGTAAAAGCACGTGTTCTTTAGTCTTTTAAACAAGGGGAGGACTGCTTTGTCTCTCTGATATATTGGTAGCTCATAGACTCGCTACATGGCTTGGGAAATGGATGTGATTCAAAGCTTGATGTTTCAAGGGCTCTGGTTTGGATTTGGTCACAACCAGGAAATAGTGCTCCTTTTTCCGCCTGGGTCCCCGTTAGGAACTTTTCACCTCAGCTCTGAACAGTGCAGTTGGCTGCTGTGTTATCCTTACCAGTGAGAGTCTAAGGGGACACTGCGCGGGTGGGGATGAAATCCTTCCTGCGTTAATATTGGATTAGATTTCCTGCACCTCAGCGGAAGTTCAAGTTCCTTTGCCTCCATCGTATGTATTTTGTATATGGGCATCTAACTGAAATTATTAACGTGCAGTTTGTGTGTGCCTTTTTGGGAAATGTTCTATTTTTATTTTGAAAGTTTATGGAGAAATAGTAGGTACATTTAAAAAAAAACCATAATTCTACCATTTTTACATGACGAGTTTGTTTATTTTTGCCATTAGAGCACAGTATTTTATATAGTGTAGCCTTAGTCTACATATTTTTGTATTCTGCTGTTTTCATTTAAAATCTTATAAACTAGTGCTTTTTACTCATTTCATGGTATACTTTTATATAATTTTTCTCTTAGATACAGAATTTGTAAAAAAAAAAAAATAATTAAAAATTGCATAGAATCTGATTGTTCATATTCTGTGTGAAGAATAAATTAATCTCCAGACAGAAGTAGAATGATGGTTTAAAGCAGTAATTTAATCAACCTCAATGTTTTTGACCCAATGTTGACTGAAGTGTTTCTATTTTGATGAATTTCTAACAGTGGCAAAGCTATTCTGTTACTCGGAGGTTTTTCTGCTATGTTCAGAACCAAAATACATTATGGTTTCACATATTGAAGCTTGGTAGGAAACATGTCTTGTTTAGGAAACATAAAAGAGAAACACGTGACGAAAAGCGAAGGCAATGATAGACCTTTTGTGTTATAAAAAAAATTAATGGGCTATTTCTGTTGGCACTATTATGTCAAGTTAGTTATCTCACGTGTGACATTCATTAAAAGGCATTTCTTTCGGTCAATCCTTGGAACGCGCCTGTGTGCGGCTCTGTCCTTGCTTTGGTTCCAAAGAAGAAACTGAACAGTGGCCCAAGGTTAAGCTTCAGCAAGCAGAACGAGACCCAGTGCTCGTGATCCCTGTTTCGGTCCAACATATTAGGCCACATAACCATATTTTCATTCAAATTAAACCTTATGTTACGTTGGACGTAATAAAAACTAGAAGATCGGGAGACTGTGTGATCATGCCGTTTTGATTCAGGCTCGGTCTCAGATCGGTGCAGCATGCCTACAGCTGACAGCCACCTTCCGGGGTGTGTGAGCCTCCCCTCGGATGTGGCCTGGCCTTGCAACCCAGGGACAGTGAGCAGTTTGGCCAGGGGGGACGGTTTGCTGACTTCCGCGACTCTCCCCTGGAAGAAGAGAGGAGGAAACCAAGACTCAAAGCAATTGTTTGCATCTGGGCAGAATTATGGGATGGGAAGCAGCCAACCCTTTTTCTTTCTGGGTGTTTTTTATATCCAGAGTGGCGGCTGTACAATTTATCATCCAAGCTGGGACACTGTTGAGAGTGAAAGGGGACCGCTGTGAATAGTTACACCAGGACAACAGGCGGAACCGGGACATATGGTTCATCCTATTTATAGCACGGCATGGCCTTGTCCGTTCCCTTGAGCATGTTACAGGTGATGACATCAGGCAGGCAACTGAGTCACCAGGAGGAGGGAAGCGTTCTCTGACGACACAGACACTACTGTCCCAGCAGGTGTCTTCTTTACTCACAGCCGGTTGAGGGAAGCTTGTTTTTGGCACATGGGCCCGCTGCTTAGCTCAGATCTGTTTTCCATAGGCGAAGGAGAGCTTGCACCACACCAGAGGTATTAAGACTCACTAGTCTAGTGGTGCTCTGCCTCCTGGGGAGCAGTGATCGACCAAATCCTAGGCTTTTAACTGTTATTTTCCGTGAAGTGGTCAAGAAGCCCCTCCCCGGAGACATCCTCTCCTCTGGGAGGTAGAGAATGGCCTGGATCTGCAGCGCTGGGTCTGTGGTGCCCATTCCAGAGGGGGGGCTGGGCTTCACAGAAAAGTCGAGACAAGCAAAAGAGAGGCCAGCTATCCTTGTCCACGGCTCCCCTCCCCCGCCCTTCTCCTCCTCCCCCATTTGATCGTGGTCACGGTGCTGCCTGACATCCGCTGAACGCATTTGGCTCATTTCTCCCTTTCACGCTTTCAAAAATAGATCCTCGTCCCTCCCAAGATGTTGTTTACACGAGGGGCTTCATAACGGATTCTAACGGAAGACACTGAAAAGGTAACTTGTCAGAGGGGGAAGAGGGTGGCTGCTGCGGGGGCAGGGTTTCAGTGGGAATGAAGCGTGTTCGAGAAAGCGGGGCTTGCAGCTGTAGCAATGGCAGCAGTGAGGTCCTCAAGTGGGGGATACCCCCGGGAAACCAGAGCCGTGAGCATACGTGTCCCTCAAGCTAAGGGTGGTCTGATGGCCTGGAGCAGGGCTCCTCGAAGATCGCTGAGCATGTGAATCACCTGGGAGCGTGTTACAGGGCAGACTCTTTCTGTGAGTCTGGAGCAGGAGTCGGGGTCTGCATCTCTAACGTGCTTCCACGTGGTGCTGATGCTATCGACACCGGGTGTTCGATGACTGCTAGGATATGGGGCAGGGGTCCGAAGAACTGCGTTCTCATCCTGGCTCCTGCTCTTCCCCAGGCCAGTTGGATCATCGGTCCCTCATGCAGCCTTGCATCTAAGGTTGAGCTAGCAACGTTTCCCTACTGCGTATCTGCCAGGGGCATTTGATTTCAGGTAGTCACTGTACATTTCAAGCAGGAGATAAGAAAGTCCTTGAGACGAAAGACGCAAGGCTCCAGGTACAAAGACGTGTCTAGAAAGAACATTTAAAAATGGCAGAAGGCTCACAGAACCTTCAGTGCAAACTCCAGGCTCGCTTGCCAATGAACTGTGGTCCAAGTGTACCTACTTTAAGAGCTAAATACGCCCTTAAAAAAATCAGCTCCTGAATTTTAAAAACGGAATTAGAAATGCCTATTTAAGTCACGAAAGATGGTTTCCGAAAGGATTTATGGGGTCTCTCTTTATAAGTAAATGTCCACAGGAAAGCTGGTATTGAGTTGTCTTAGACGGAGCAGGTCTACCTCTGTTCTTGCACGGACGAGAGGACAAGCCAGAAAGATGGTCTCCAACCTCCACACCTCTCAGACAGGGTCACACATGCCTCAAGCTCTACAGCCTTTGGAAAAAACCCTAAGCTGGGGAAACCTTAGGATCTCAGGATGACACATGGGCTTCTTGGGCTGACAGATTTGTCTTTGGGGGGAAATTTTCAACAGCTTGTCATCATTTGTCCAAAAGGGCCAAATAGAAAACAAAGTTAGAGTTGAAAATTGAGGCAGGTATTATTCTTCCCCCAGTGCTCCTCAATTGCTTTGTGATCTGTGGGACATAACACCACGGGTGATTCGAAAGCAGAGGGGCAGATGTCCATAAGTTTCCTGGCTTTAAAATCATACCGTATATAGAATTTTCCATGCTTCCTTGGTGTTTGGCAGTCACTAGAACACGTTCCTCCTCCCGACAACCTTTCGGGGTAGGTTGAAATGATCAGAAATGATTTGTCCCCAGTGCAAACAGAACTCGAACCCTGCTGGTGGTTAGCATTCTGCTGTCTGTGGCCGAGCTCCATCTGTTAGGAATCTCCAAATAAGGAGATGGAAAAATTTCAAGCTTGCTTCAGTGTGTCAGGTCTGTGCAAGTCCCGGTGCAGATCTGCTGAATCGACAGATGGGATACAAGCATTTCCTTTTCATCTCTAATTCCTCCATGCATTGTATTTGGCAATGCAGTTTCTTGGTCACAGACACAAAGAACATACATTCTTCAAACCTCAATAGAAATGATGCTTCGGCCAAATCCCATAAGCCCAGTCCCTGTACTCAGCTCATGTCTGCATCCTGTTAGAGGAGCAGGTGATTCTTAGAAGGCAGGACCAATGCGCAGGATCTCTCAGGGTTGCTAAGGAGGCTCTTGGAGTTATCATGTGCTTTATCTATACAAATCACTTAGTTTCTGTCTCACTTTCTAATCTCGGGAAGCTTGATCCTGTATAGGAACGAGCAGGTATTTCACCTTTGGAATGTGCCTATAAAATCTGTCCAAAATAGCTAACTATTCTCACTTGTTTCCATCCTGTGAGAAAACGTTTCAAGGTTCCCTTTTCCTAACACAGAGCTTTATACGTTTTGATGACATGGGAAACAGGTGGTCACAAACAATCTTTCACTTTGGCGGCCATTCAAGGCTCTCCTGCATCTGTTGTCACTTTAGGAAGCAGGTCCCTCCCCAACTTACTTTTCATGCTGTTTTTAAAGTATGACTAAGCTGCTCTAGAGTACCCACTCACTAATTCTGTCTTCTCTGACCTGTCACAAGTCTTGCTTGCCACCGGGGTGTCAAAGGACTGTTCTCTGCTTGCCTCTATGGCTCTCTCGGTGCAAGTTGAAAAATGAGACCCATGTCAAACTACCGGAGGAAACACGGACTTGTAATTCTTTAGTATGTGCACAAAATCTCCCTATGGTCTCTACTTGCAGGATTATATATTCTAAACATTGGTTTAGAGGCCATGAAGTAAGACTGCCTCTGTTCTTTTGTCCTATTTCTTAGGGTTATGGAAGGTGCTGGAGTACGTTGAATCCATTTTTGAAAGTTAATAATTTTCCTAGACATTTATCAAGTGCAAATGTTATCATTTATTAAGCTCCTAGGGAATGGCAAAACTCGTTAATATCAGCTGCTTTTTTGTCTTCAAGCCCCACTAACTTGAGGGCTACCTACAAGGCATCGTCAGAGTATCGCTAATACAGTGCTGTCCTTAGAGTGGCACCACAGTACAGTCGGACAGGGGTACTTACTCAACTCTAGCAGCTCAGGCTGCCATTTAAGGGAAAATGTTCCAGTGAAAATCCAATTTCCAGTGTGACCAGTGCGACATACAAGTCTAATTTGCATTGATTTGGTTTTGAGATGGAAAGTGGACCAACATTCATCTCATTTGGGATGTTAATATCTGGCCCGCATTAGAGAATCTCAGTATTTCTAAGAGATGTGTTACCATATGAAGTCTTCAAACCAGACTGTCAGATGAAGTTAGTAAACTATGATGCAAGAATGGCAAAAATGACTCTACAGTAGATGAAACTGAAGTCACAACTCTAGTAGACATTTCTAGAAAACAATAGTAGCATCTTCACTTAATGAAAATAATCCCCCAAGGTTCCAGTTCCCTTTGTCTGCCAAGGAAAATGGACCACACCTTTGACCATCAAAAAAGGAGGGAATCTCTATTAAATAGGACTTTGCTTGTCTAGAATCTCAAAGGCTGGAAAACAGACTCCTTGGAAAATTAGGTCAAGTGCTTAAAAATGCAATACTCTATGACATTCTACAATTTACCATCAGGGAAGGTTTTTCTTTATGCTGTCTCATAAAGTTTTAGCCTTCTGTTTTCAGAAGTCTTTCATTTTGACTCTCAGTGTTTAACAAATAATACAGATAACTCACCATTTCAGCTTCTCTCCTGCACATGTTGAATGGTACTAAGAACCGTCTTTAGGACTTAATTCTCTCACAGAAACCCGGTTGATTTGGTTCACTTTATAATCTATAACTTAGGAACATTTCCCAAATTCACTTCTCTTTTCTTCACTATTTACATCTTTGATTTCACTGAAATCTTAGATTTCAGTATATCCTAGCAATTTCTTGAGTGTAAGATTTACAGGTTTGCTTAGATTTCTGGTAGTGTTTTGAATGGAAGCATGTAATTCATATAGGAATTGAATGATATGTGTATGGGTTTCGAAAACAAATGAGAACTTTGGGGATATTACTAAAAAAACCTTGCCCCATTTTAACAGGTTATTCTGATCATTTATCTGACTCCTAAGTGAAAACTACCTTAACTGGGGTCCCTTCTGCCTCATTCGGTAGACGGTGGTAGAGTGATGGTCTGTTGAGTAGGTCTAACCTGCACTGATATTTGTTCATTTTTTAACTATGAAAAGATATTTTTAATGGATCAAGAATATGCAATCATCAGCCCCTGCTTGATCAATGACACTGAGCAGGAATCAGTTTAATTATAGTAGCTATTTCTCAGTTATAAGACACACACACACACACACACACACACACACACACACACCAGTGCTGTAAGGATTTTAAGTTAAGGATGTGCATTTCTGGAAAAACCTAGTGATCTGGGACTAATTACATTTCATTAACCTAATTTTCCTGGGTTAATTGCTAGTAACTGAAATAGGCTATTGTGAGTCTTGACTATAAGTCTTGACTATACGGTCTCCCAGATGAGTATTCATGATACAGTCTTTCTATTTGTAGAGTAGCTTTACTTTTTCTCTCTTTCTGGTCTGTCACTTGATCCCCAGAGCCACAAACTCCTGTGTGGCCGATAAAATTGCACTGGAATGCAGGCAACAGCAAAGCACATGTCATTCCATTTATAAGTCTATCTCATTTCAGGCCTCAGTTGAAAAGGATTTTGCTAATCTTAGAAACAACTAGAAACATTTTCATTTAATTAACATGAGCTCCCTTTTAACTGTTTAGTACACAGTAATGAATAATTTACATTCAAGGCTAAGAAAGCACTGCTTTTTCCTTTAAAAGAAATTCATGGATGCAATTAGCAAAAAAAAAAAAAAAAAAACAACCCCAAGTGCACATTTCTGTCTAGTTATATTTCTAGGTTTTTAATTACAATCTCTGACAATGTGAAACAACCTCAGGTTTTTCTCCAGAATAAGGACAGAGGGAAATCGTTACCTCTGAGGTCAGGGATCCTGAAACCGGCTGGAACCTCTGCTGGTGTATCTAGGGGATTTCAACATTTCCCAAATAACTGACCCAGAAGACATCGTGAGCTTCTCATGTACTTTTGAGAAGAAGCTATAAAGTCAAGCCCAGTCGGGATAAGAAGCTCTTGATTTGGCTATACTTAGCGCCACTCACCAATCAAGAATGGGCTACTGAACTGGTTCTCAAGTACACTATTTAATATGGTATTCATTGATTACCTAAAATGTGTTAGAATTAAAGGCCGCTACTCAGAGCGAAGAGGACAAAATGCCCTTTAGTTCCTTTTCAAATGCCTGCTTCTCTGGCTCGCCGCTCACCCAGGCTGGCGATGTAAGCAGGAAGAGAGATTCAATACTGTTTCAATTAGTCGGCTGACGAAACACCTGCTATTCAACATAAGCAGCTTTCTTCTCTCACCCCAGAAATAAATGATTACTCACCGTGTCCAACACAGCAGATACCTCTCCCTGCCCTGTTTCACACTCCCCACTCTCCCCTGCCCTTCCAAACACTTTCCCAAGTGCCTTAGACCAATGAGATCTGGGGCTGTAAGTAAGGGACCTCAGAGGTCATTCATCCGACCCACCTGCCCCCACCTGCCCCGTGCTGAGAATTGCATCCATCTGGGGCACAGACTTGCGGCTTCGTGAAACTAATGCCTGTTATTCTCCCTGCTCTCTCCTTTGTCCCTACAGCGCCATGGCCACTTACTCTGCCACATGTGCCAACAATAGCCCTGCACAGGGCATCAACATGGCCAACAGCATTGCCAACCTGAGACTGAAGGCCAAGGAATATAGTTTACAGAGGAACCAGGTGCCAACAGTCAACTGAGGAAAAAAAAAAATAATTAAGCAGGCCTAAGAAGAAATCAAAAACCATAAGACACCTATCCTGCTCTGTCATTTCTTCATCTGCTGGAAAAAAAAAAAATCAATAAAAACAAACAAACCAAAAACCTGAACTAAAATATTGGGACCATGGCAGAGAAAAGCAGGAGAGGAGCAAAATGAAAATTAGTTAACCAATGTTTCTCCTCCCTCTGGGATCCCACCACCACTTGTTTCTGTGTGTGTTAATTTTGTTTTTCCTTCTATTCATGCGCTTTGCTTTAATATACTCCAAGCTTCTTCAGTTAGGTTCAGCCCACCCACCCCCATGATTGTATGGGTTTAAAAAAAAAAAACCTACAGCAGCCAAAGAAATCGTATATATATTCAGAATCATTGTCTATAGTCTCCTCAGTGACCTGTTTGAACTTCAGTGCCTTACCCTTTCCTTCTTCCCAGTTCTCTGTATAGAAGCTCTAGAAACTTCTGGAAAGCCAAAGTCTTTCTGCAGAACCTGTGCCAGATACGATTTCCTTTCTCGTTGTCTCCATCTCTGTTGGTCACGGTACGGCTTTTCCATCAGCTACTGTTAACCACATCTGGCCACTGGCTTGTCAGATCCAACGCGATTGGCTGTGTCTGGCTAGTTCTAAGCTCTAAGCTGTAGATCTAAGCTCTACTTACTATAAGCTATAGATTTAAGCTCTAAGCTGTAGATGATAATAGCACCATCACCACCGCCCCTCACCCCCATCTGAGCAGTCAGCCACATTAAGTTAAAGATATTTGTTGTTTCTGAATGATTTGCTGTCACGGGCTATTTGTTAAAAGAAATATATTTCGCTTGAGAGAGGGAGAGAAATTTCTCTAGGAAAACAGAGACTGAGTTGTGAAAGGCATGGCCTACATCTCTTTAGTGCCTTAAGGGTAGTCAGATGCACACTTATATATATATACTGTATATATTTATATATTTTATATATATATATATATAAAATATTCTTGCAAGCTTGAGTTTGCAAACTCAAACACTACAAAAAGCAAGTTTCACGCCGTCACCACTGTCCTTATCTCTACAGTGATGAGATGTTTTTAGGGATCTTGTTTCCTTTCTTTCTCTACACACAATTCTCATCAAGGCCACAGAGCAACTGATAGGGCATCTGTTTGAGAACAGGTCTCATTTTCACATTTGGGCTTCAAATAAATCAGAACCTATTTGAGGCTCTGACAGTGTTCTTGAGTTTGGAGTCTGAGCTCCGGTGGAATGGGGATAGATCCTGGTACACCTCATGGGAATTACACTCAGAGGATGGAAAGCCATGTACTTTTCTGCTTCTCCACTCGACAGGAATCTGAAAGACCATGTTTAAATGGGATACTTAAAGGCTTGTCTAAGTTCCAAAAATGGAAAAGGCAACTGTGGGCCATTCTCTTTCTAATACAGTATTTTGAAATAAAGTTTAGTGCCTAGGGCTGCGAGCCAGGACTGACCTGTCTCTGTTTCTTTCTTTTCGTCTCCAGCTGTGCTTTGGTAACTTGTCAGGTGGACTAGACCAAACTACACCACCGTGCTGTGCCTCAGTTTACCTTTTTTGTAAAAATGGGTTTAACAATACTTACCTACCTCACAGGGGTGTTGTGAGGCTCCTTTCGTTTGCTCCTTCATTCTTTCCTGTACTTTCTCTTTGTGCAGCACTTTGTAGCCATGGGAGGAAAGAGACTATAAACGTACACAACGTTAATGGAAAGATATGGTACCTGGAAGCCTTGTTTCCTAGCAAGGAAATGCTACCTTGCTGTAAATACTTACAGCCTCGTATTTGGAAACGAGAAATAGGTTTATACTTCCAGACCTCTCAAAAATCACATCACTTGACCAAAGAATAATGTAAGATGCACAGAACAGACCTATTCTCGACCTATTTTGATTCCTGACCAGGTTGGTTCCAGTGATCTTAGTTGTCAGTAATTAAAAAGCTTTAGATTGGCTTTGGCCAAATATGCCAACTCTGAATGACAGGCAAGGACTAAGATGCACTTTCCTCACACATTTGCTACCCCTTCCGCCTGGCACCTTGAGTGAATGGCGGTAGTTTTTTCAGCCAAACAGCCACCGATCTGAAAACATATTTTGAATGTTGCTTCTGTACTTCTTTTCACCACGAGAAGGAAGCCCATCTTATGCATTTTGCTTTCACCAACTGATCCCCTCTTCTTTGAATACAACCATTAAACAGCTGTTTTATGTAGGCTGGCTGAACACCGCATATGACTTGCTTCCTAAAGAGTCCCTCGGTGAAGTCTTCTGTCCCGCTAGCTGCTGTGGATTCTCAAGATTCAAAGGAACGGTGTGGTCCAACAGATTAAAACATTCTTTGTGAAATCCGAGTACAATCCGAGACATTGGCGAACTCTTGGAGTTTGGACTTTGGGGAGAAGAGCCACAAGTGCGTTTGGGTGATAGTGCAGGGAACAGAAATCACACACGACAAGATGTTGCTGGATGGGGGAGTCTTCGAAGAGGGTGTAAAGGGATAGAAGGTCCTGTGACACAAAGTCATTTGAAGCTTTCATCCTGACACCCGTTTTCAGCGGTGCGCAGAAAACCCCAAACCCCAAACCCAAATGCTCTGTGAAACTGGGCAGTTTTACTACTAGAGCCTGGGAAGCGATGTCTGAGAATGTCCGAGATTAACGATGTCTGAGAATATCCGAGAATATCCGAGATCAGCCAGAGGAGCTTTCATTGATAATGAAAGCATCTGTTATTCAAGCACCTGATCAAGAAGCATACACATGGGACAAGCACTCAGTATTGTTCATTTATTATTGATTTTTTTTAAGGTAGAAGTTGGATATCTGATTTAGAGGAGTAGCCTTTTGGCTCTCAAGCCAGGTCTCAAGAGAGGGTCTCGGGACCACAAAGTCCCAAGGCATACATACCCCTGTTCCTTGCCATCATTATACCCAGGTGCAGATAATACGTACCAACTATCTGTGTCCCCAATCCCTCCCCAAACGAGATGCTGAGTTGTAGGATACCTGGCAGGTTAAAATTAACCAGAGAAGGTGATTGAATAAAAAAAAGGGAATGACACTTAGGGTATAAAGATCTCATAAGAAATGTAATATGTAAATTATATCTTGCTTTATGATGTAAAATATACATTGTTTGCGCTAGACTAGAAATGATTCCTTTTCAATAAAAAGAAGAAGGATACTACTGTGTCGTCTTTTGTTACGTACATTTGAGTCTGCTGATTGTTTTCTCTTCGAATTTCAAAAATACATCTGCTGGGACCTAAGATTACATGCAGGAAAGAGTGAAGGTAAGAGGGATTTGTAGGAGAGAACTTTTATTGGAGTGTGATAGTGTTTCCTCAAAAAGGAAAAGAATCTATTCCTCTAAAGCAAGGACAATGGTAGGAGGGACAGGGGGCCTTTATCGGTATAATGGGTACATGTAAAGTGGAACTTTTATGGGAGTTCACTTATTTTTTACCCACCACTTTAGCGCCCACAATACCAGCTAATGGATGACAAAACAGACGAAATACAAAGCACAGACTTTCATTTTAGAGTACAGAAGCAACAGGGCAAAACTTCTTAGGCAGCTGCTTACTGGGTTTCGTGCTGGGTGAATGGGCCTGGGAGGGAACTAGAAAACCAAATTGGGAGACATGGGTTCTGTTTTCATACAAATTAACCATGAACCAAGGTATGCAACAGTTCAAGACAGTAAGCGCCTGTGTCAAACAAACAAATAGTGTAGACGGGAGTCCAGGAGAGGGAGAAAAAACAAAACAAAACAGCGAGCTCAAGTGGCTGAGGGTTTCTCGGAGGACCTGGCTTGTTTCATCAGTGAATGCTGAGAGGAGAGGAGATGTTGTTGGCCTTTCAAGCCCGGGAGTAGAGATGGGATGAAGACGGGGACACAGAAAGGAGGAATCTGTGTTCAGGGACCATGGCAAGATGGGCCCAGATGGAACGGAGGGTTTGTTGTGAAGCTGAATGGAAGAAAACGCTGGAGATTGAAACCGAGTCTTCATCTTGCAAAGTATCGTGTGTCAGGGCAGAGGCGTTTGGAATTTTGCTCAGGCCATAGAAACCCACTGGAAGTTATCAAGCAGGAAAAAAAAAAAAAAAAAAAAAAAAAAAGGAGGTCATGCAAAAAAATACAACTTTAGCAGGATCATTGTGGCCAAAGAATGAAGCTATTCCAGAGCAGAACAGGAACGAGAAGCAGAAAAACAGCTGGGATGGGGGGGGGCGGGGGGTGGAGCCAAAAAGCAAAGGTTGAATAGGACACGTCTTGCAAAGAAAGAATCAGTAGGATCTTGTGGCAGGAAAGAGAGGTTAGAGTCCAAGATGATACTGGTTTGACACCTGGGAACCAGGACAATGAATCCCTCGGTGGACAAAACTGACAACCCAAGAGAAACAGGAGAGACCCAGTGACAGAGGACAATAACTGCAGTTTTAAGCGTGTGACTGAACTTGAAAACCAAAATGTCGGTGTCCAGTAAGTGAAGATATGCAAGTAGGGCTTGAAGGCAAGGTCACGAATGGAGATAGAACTTTGGGATTCATCTCTAAGGAGGTGACACCATGAGGTACCAGAGCGAATGAGTTCTTCGAGAAGAGAGAGCATCGTCACCATGCTCAAATCATGCTTCTGATAAATGGCCTTTGGAAGTCTAGTGGACGCTTGTACAACCCGTGTTTGAATTGCGTGGGACCGCTGATATGTGGATTTTTTGATAGTCCAGTGTTGTAAATGTGTTTATTCTTCCTTATGACTTTCTTAACAACGTTTTCCTTTCTCTAGCTGGCTTTATTGTAAAGATACAGCATATAATACATATCCAAAATTTGTGTCAATAGGCTTTTTGTGTTACTGGTCAGGCTTCTGGTCAAGAGTAGGCTATTAGTAGTTAAGTTCTGGGGGAGTCAAAAGTTATACATGGATTTTTTATTGTACCGGGGGTTGGCGCCCCTCACCCTTAGGTTATTCAAAGACCAACTGTAGTTTCAACCCAGGGAGGAAGCTTATACTTTGCAGAACATCTACAGTTGGAGAGAAGGCTATGGAAGACAATTTACAAGGAGCTGTTTGAGAAATAGGGGAAGATTAGCTTGTTTGTTATCCCAGAGTTGAAAAAAGAGGAATTGTCAAAGAGAAGGGAATGTTCAATATGCTCAAATGCTGTAGAGCAGACCAGCTTAATCGGGGATGTAGGAAAGGCCACTGGCTGTATGATTTTCTAGAGTACAGTTTACCACGGTGCCGGAGGAAGAAGGTGCCTTTTGACAAGTCAGGGTAAGAATAAGCATTTCAGAAAAACCAGAAACAGCGGCTTATAGGCCCCTTGCTTGAGACATTCTGGCACTGAAAATTTATTAGTAAGGATTCTTTCAGCTTCAGGTGGCAGAGACCTACCACCCGGTTCAAATTACAAGGGATTTTATTTAAAGCCCCCGAGGGCTGCTCACTGAACCCAAAGTATTGCTGGAACCCAAGCAGCTCCTGAGATCCCAGATCCTGGAAGAAGGCCCAAGTCCCTAGATCAGGCAAGATCCGCACAGTTTGTCCTGGCATCCATGAGCACTCTTCTGACTGTGCCCCTCTCCTGGGCAACGAGTCTGCAGGGCCAACTGGACGTGCCCATCTGGAACCTGCACTCCTTATTGCAGACCATCCTTCAGGCACTTGGGATTTAGGGCTCAATCATCTGAGCCCATTTTCAGGCCCCCGTGAACCAATGTTTGTGTGGGTCAGGATGCGCAGATGAATCTGGGATATGCATAATGCAGTTGCCCCCCTTTGTATGTGCAGGTCTGCTTTTGGTGCTGGGTGGGTGGATGGGAAAAGAGAAGTGGACAGGCCACAGGCTGGCTTTCGAGAGTCAGAGCGTCCCCACACTGCCGTGTTCTGGAAAGGAACTCCAAATAGTTTGAGAATTCTACATACAGCTTGAATTTCCGGGTCACTGCGAAAGTATGTTCATTAAAATAGGAGGGTAGAACAGAATTTGTTGAACGGTTTGTTAGGTTGATTTACAACAAATTTATGGATGTGAACACGCGGACTTTCATTTGTCCCCGGGGCCCAGACGCTGCTCTAGTGTCCCCAGTGGATGGGTGCCATACACCTTTTTTAAAGCTCTGTCTTTTGTGTCACTTTCTGGAGATTCCATGAAACAGAAACCCATGCCAGAAATCTTGTTGAGATGTAATTCTTGAATGTGAATCCCTTCTGGCCTCACTTTGTTTTTCCCTCTTAGAAACAGGACAGAGCTCTGCTCACCCAAGACCTCAGTTTGAAAGCCTCCTTTAGTCCTCTCCCTTGAGACAGGGTGGCAGAAGAGTTTTGGACAGTTACTCAGCCCTTCATCCTTAGCAGCATCTCCATATATGATGCTTTGCGGTGAATGGGGGGTGGGGGGGTGGGGGGGGAGCTTGACACATTGCTTCAGGCTTATGGGGAGAAGGGACAGCAGAGAGGTTGGGGAAGGGGCCGAGAAAGAACATTTCCAGTCATTTCTCTGCCCTATACTTCTAAGCCCTTATATCTTCCACCTTGTCTCAAACCTCCCGACTCTGCTTGAAAAACGAGTTTACTATTGTCTGACCCTTGGGGGTCTGGGAGGTTTGGGATTGGGTAGAGATCCTCCCTGTTCCGTGAAGTGCCTCTGGTCATCTGCGTCTAGATTTCAAGGCCTGTAATAGATAATGCGCCACTTACTTATCAGTTTCTATATCGTCAAGTACCTTTCAGTTGCAAGTGGCAGAAACTCAACTCCAATTAGGCTGAGATGGTTTCATTAGGGGATTTATTAGATGGGTAGGGGTGGTCAAAGAACAAAAGGAGGGGCTATAGGAACTAGGGTAGCTCTGAGAACCTCGGGCACTAGAACTGAGACTTGACATTGTCAGAACTCTCTGTCTGCCTCCCATCTCCACAGGCAAGTTTTCTCCACGTAGCAGGCTACCATCCTTCCATTTCACTTTGGAGAAAAGATCAGAGAAACAAGCTCCTGTTACAAAAATCCTGAGGGTGTATTCCAGGGTCCTGAATTGTTCTGTGCACAGCCATGATCCAGTCACTGTATCCTGCAGGTGGAGGCGTACTGTGCATCCGGACCAGGGTGTCTGCCTGTATCGGGCACCAACACATCTCCTCTTGTCCCCATCTCTAGTTCTAGGCACTACCGCAGCATTTGGCCCCCAGGGGACTTCAACTTCGGAAGCCATGTTTTAAAGATGGTAAAGCAGCAGAACCTGGGATCCTGAAAAGTGACTGCAGGAAACAGAGCTGCAACCTTGCTGACCAGGAACCATCTTGGCGTGTTATATGACAGAAAAATAAAGTTCTATCATGTTTAATCATTATACAACCAGGCCTATTTGTTACCACAACCTAGCTCAACCTAACTAATACACCTCCTTCCTCTCTCTTCTCTCTTAGTCTCCTTTGTTCCCTTCCTTCCTCTCCCCCTCCCGCCCTCCCTCCCTTCCTTCAGCCCATCCTTCCTTCCTTCCTTCCTTCCTTCCTTCAGTGCTTCCTTCCCTTCTTCCCTCCTTCCTTTCATCCTTCTTTCCTTCCTTTCTCCCGTACTACCTGCATTTCAAGATGCTTGTTGTAACTCATAGACATGGCTCTCAATGACCACACACTCTAATTCTCCCACCCTGGACATTTAAATATAATATAATATAATATAATATAATATAATATAATACTATATAATATTATATATTATATTGTATTATATTATATTATATTATTATATATGTAATAATATATAATATATATAATATAATATTATATATATAAATATTATATACTTATATAGCATCTTGTGCCTTTTGGATTACCCCTAATAAAGTAATTGTAAATAATGTAATAGTAAATGAATACATGAAATAACACTGTCAAAAAATTAACGCCTGACGCTCTGGACTTCCTAGAAAATGTTATTCTAGTTATAAAAAAGGAGCATTCCTGAAAGGAAGATAGCCAGGTCATCTACAAATTGAAGGCATCTGAAAACTACTTCTTAGAGTCATATATTTATTTGCTTAGTGTCACTCAGTTAAGAAGAGGTAAATCAAGGCTGGCAAAACCAGACAGCTAGAGAAACTCACCCATGTGTACAGGAAGACATGAATGAAAATGTTCATTGCAGAATGGCTTGTCATAACAAAATTTTAGAAACAAATGAAATGTCCATCAACGGGAGAATAAATAAACTGTGATATGTTCATATAATGAAATACTATTCAGAAATAAAAAATGAATGAACCATGGCTACACATATCCACTTGGATCCTTCTCAGAAACATAACTCTGAGGGGAAAAATAAGTTGCAGAAAGCTGTATGACCATATTTCCATGAAGCTTAAAAATGCACACTAAAATCATGTATTGTTTGTAAACACAAATGTAAGTGGCAAAAATGTAAAAAGACGCGTAAGAGTGAAAAACAATTTCAGAATAATAATTTCAGAAAAGCAATTTCTGAGTAAGGAGGTAGAGAGATACACTGGGTCCTTCAAACACATCTGAAATATCTTATAAAAAATACGAGAAGCCAATATGACAAGTCTTAAAGTTTAACAAAAGCTGTGTGGTAAGTACAACATGTTCATGATGTTGATCTCTGTACTTTTCTGTGCATATCATGTTTCAAAATTTGTTAAATGTGGAGAGAAAAGAATGGGCATGTATATCTTACCTCCTCGGCAGGAGAAGATGGGAGACTGAGGTGGGTGTGTTTGTGTAATTCTAGACTTTGCTGTAGCCAAGTGGGGAGGAAGAATGTTATATTTTTTAGAAGACAAAAAAAAAAAAAAAATCCTGCATATATCTTAACTCACCCAATCAAACTTCTAGGCATTGAAGAGTCAATGGCTCTGAAAGATTTCTGCCAAAAACATCTCCCTCAGTTTACTATTGTACCTAAATTTGTGCTTTCAGAATATGAGTTTCCAGGATCCATTATCTGGTCTCTATCAGGTGACCCATACCTTGAAGTTATTATTAGCCATCGTCATTCCTGCATGATCTTGAAAGAATAGAACATAGTTTTGATACGTGGAATGGGGGAAAAGAGAGGTATGTGTGTAGGGTCTGAGAATCCTGTTGCAGAATTGCAAACATTGAGGAGAACTCTACAGAGGGGAATTTGAGGGGATAACGGGATGTAATGAGACAACACAGACCTTGTTTCCGGTCCCTGCCTGGTTACTTATTTGCAGTGTGATCTTGGGAAGTTGCTTATCCCCTCTGTGTCTTTTTTCTTCTTTTGTACAATGATACCTACCTCACAAACTAAGACAACATACATAAAGCATTAGCATCCTACTGGAATCCCCTTGTGGATTTCCTTTCCCTTCTATGTTATCGAGGGGCAACTCAGAAACAGCGAAAAGAGTCCTGAAAAGGTCAGGAAGCCCAGGCTTTCTGTGTGGCATGAAAGCAGAAGGAATTTAAAGATGAGGGAAGTGTGGCAGCAAGAGGAGGAGGAAAAATGTAGAAAGGAAAAGAGGGAACATATTGCATAGAATATGGGCGACCTCACTGTTCTTCCCACAAGTATACACAAGATGGTTTTCCTGTTGCCTAGCTACTCTTAAAATTGAGGTGTTTTTACAGGCAGTAATTTCTTTGACATTGACTTCTTTCTAGACATGTCTCCTGAGGCAAAAGAAACAAAATCAAAATTAAACTATTGAGACTATATCAAAATAAAAAGCTTCTGCAGAGCAAAGGAAACAATCAGCCTTCAGAATGGGAGGAGATATTTGCAAATGACATATCTGATGAAGGGTTAGTATCCAAAATCTATAAAGAACTTACACAACTCAACACCCCAAAAATGAACAATCCAATTAAAAATGGACAGAGGACATGAGCAGACATTTCTCCAAAGAAGACATCCAGACAGACACATGAAATGTGCTCAACATCACTGATCATTAGGGAAATGCAAATCAAAACTATAATGAGATATCACTTCGTACCTGTCAGAATGGCTGAAATCAACAACACAAGGAATAACAGGTGTTGGTGAGGATGTGGAGAAAGGAGAACCCTCTTGCACTGTTGATGGTAATGCAAAGTGGTGCAGCCACTGTGGAAAATAGTATGGAGGTTCCTCAAAAAGTTAGAAATAAAACTACCCTATGATCCAGCAATTGCACTCAAAGAATACAAAAATACTAACTCAAAGGGATACAGGTACCCTATGTACCCTGATGTTTATAGCAATGTTGTCTACAATAGTCAAATTATGGAAACAGCCCAGTGGTGTCCTTCAGGTGATGAATTGATGGAGAAGATGTGGTATATGTACGTGTGTGTGTAAATTTATATGGGTGTATATATACACATATACATATATATACTTGCTTATTATATATATAATATATATAATATGTAATATATAATATATATTATATATTATATATTCGTATACACATATACATATGTACTTGCTTATTATATATAATATATGTAATATATAATATTATATATATTATATTATAATATTATATTATATATATTCATATACATATATACATATATACATATATACTTGCTTATTATTTATATATGTGTATATATATATATATATATATATATATATATATATAATGGAATACTACTCAGCCATGAGAAAGAATGAAATCTTGCCATTTGCAGGGACATTGATAGAGCTAGAGAGTATTATGCTAAGTGAGGTAAGTCAGTCAGAGAAAGACAAATACCATACGATTTCACTCATATGTGGAATTTAAGAAACAAAACAAATGAGCAAAGAAAGAAGGAGGCAAACCAAGAAACAGGCTCCTAACCATAGAGAACAAACTGATGGTTACCAAAGGTGGGGGGTGGGGGGATGGGTTAAATGGGTGATGGGGATAAAGGAGGGCACTTGCTATGCTGAGCACTGGATGTCGTATGCAAGAGTTGAATCAGTCTATTGCACACCTGAAACTATTATATTGTACACCTGAAATGTTACACTGTATGTTAACTAACTGCAATTTAAATAAAAGCTTTTTAAAAATTGAGGGTGTGTGTGTGTGTGTGTGTGTGTGTGTGTGTGTGTTTTGCCTGGGATACCAAAATGGCGCTCAGAAGTTGAGACGCCCTCTCCCCTACCCCAATGGCAATTCTACAGAACAGTGACTACAGAGTTTCAATGAATTCCTTTTTTCTCTTTAGTGACACAGAAGAGCTCAGACACAAAGCCCTAGAGCACAGAGATCATTTCTGAGGGTAGACAAGGCCCTGTAAGTGTTTTAGTTCAGTTCCGTCTCCCTAGTGTTCTTGTCTGTGCGATGCCCCTTCTCCTCAGGGATGGAGTGTCAGATGCCAGCCTGCTAGAGAACTGCCCTCAGCCTGGATGGCCCTCCCTCTTTCTCCTCACTCCCAACCTCTGCCTTCCTGGCTCCAAGCGAGTTTTTGGAGAGTCTTCTTGGAGTCAACTGTTTTTGGGTCAGTGAGGGAAAAAGCAGTCACCATGGGGACCTGGGAATGATTGTGACATGTCCTTCTTTCAGCCTCGAAAAACTGAAGTCTGGGGCTGGCTCCCACACACCCTGCAGTCTCTCTCACTGGGTACCTAACTCAGTCCCCATCCTCCCAAGGAAAGAATACACCTCTTTCCCCCATCTCACGCCAATATGAAATAAATTGCTGGTGGTCAGATGGCATTAAATAGCCTGCGAGTATATGCTATTGACAGGAGATGCATAAAACACAAGGATGGGATTTTGAAGAGAATATAAATCAGATGAGTATTAGACCAAAGAAACCTAGTCTTTCCATATGAATGAGAGATAACGTAGACGTCAAGGCAAAGCACCATTAGGGATAGGGAGCATCATTACATAATGACAAAAAGAACAATTCAACACGAAGCCGTAACAATTTGAAAGAACACTAAACATTTAATGACATAACCTTAAAATTTATAGAACATAAAATGACAGAATTACAAAAAAATTTAAAAATCCACAATCACAGTTGGAAATTCTAACGTACTTTTCTCAGCCAATGACAAAGCAGATTAAAAATTAGGAAGCATACAGAAGAGCTGAACAAGACAACTAATGAGCTTGATTTTTATGAATATTGACAATATAAAATAATTTTTAAATATCAAAGAACTCATTATATAGACCACCTTTTCATTATAAATTGGTTAAACATCATAGCATTAACTAAAGAAATATGATGGGAAAACATGATAGGCCATATCTGAAAGTCATAGACAGCAGAAGGTATTCCAGAAGCATATGTCCAGGAAGATATTACAAAGTTTTAAGGAAGGGAGATAACAGATATTCTCCCTGTGTGTGTGTAGGGAAGAAGCCCTACAGGCAGTCTATGATGATGCTGGTCTGGCTGTTGGAGACATCACAGTAATTGACCCTTGTCTTTATCCCACTCTATTGAGTTTTGGAACATACCTGGACTGAACTCATGGTGACCTATGGAGGCTGAGGGAGATTTCTGAACGTACTATGTGGAACTGTACCTAATAATAATATAGGACATTGTATAATAATCAGTTTGATAATCTCAGGCATATGTTCAGTCTGGTCTATGCTCAGGCCTGCTTTGGCCTATATAGGACCAAGGAAGCAAAGCAGTTAGGTTTCCTGAAGGCTGATGTGACCCTCACTTACTAAGATGTTATCATCCGTAACTGTACGGGATATTATGGTGTGGAAATGTGCCCTTCCATTTTTCCTGGAAAATGTGCTGTGTATTCTAACAGTACTAACTTCCTTAAGGATCCTTTTAAAAAGTGAATCCAGCTTGATTTATTAAGTAATGTTTGCATTTGGTCTTTAGGTCAATCCAAGCCCCCTGCTAAAATGTATTGTCTTGTTTTGTTTGTTTCCCAGAAAACTAGTAAATGGATGCTTTTCTAGAAAAAGATAAAAGTGAATATGACAAGAGGATAGGATGTGTTGATTATGCTCTTTTAAATGGGCAGGATTAGTAAACTGGTAGGTTAGGATATTCTAAAGTACTTGTCACTTTCCTTTTTGAAGACCTTTTAAAAATTAAGAAAGCTTTTTTTAAAGATTTTTAAAGTTTATTTATTTTGAGAGATAGAGAGAGAGAGAGAGAGAGAGAATCT
The DNA here is from genome assembly GCF_018350155.1 of Leopardus geoffroyi. Classification (NCBI taxonomy): domain Eukaryota; kingdom Metazoa; phylum Chordata; class Mammalia; order Carnivora; family Felidae; genus Leopardus; species Leopardus geoffroyi. The sequence continues at coordinate 56,374,196 of NC_059338.1, read as the reverse complement.
CAAGCTGACAGCACAGAGCCCAATGCAGGGCTTGAACCCACAAACCATGGGATCAGGACCTGAACTAAATCAAGAGCTGTATGCTTAACCGACTTAGCCACCCAGGTGCCCCCAAATTAAGAAACTTAGTATGGTAGGGATTCCATACTCTTTTACTTGATGGCTTTATCCTCAGACTGGTAGCTACAAAGTTGAAGATGCCCAAGAGGATTTTTTTTAGTAAGTTTCTCATTTGTCAACAACAACAACAACAACAACAAACAGAGAAAAATGAGATAGATAATGACAGAGTGCAATTGGATATGATTTTTGACTGGCTGAGAAACCATATCCAAAGGTTATCTGTCTTTATTAGCTTATCTCAGAACTTGGGACTAGGTCCATTTTTGCTTAATCATTTAATCGGTTACTTGTATGAAGGTAAAAAAAAATGTAAGCTTGTCAAAATCTCAAATGACCCAAAACTTGAAAGAATAGCTCATGGACTTCAAGCACAGAATTCATTTCAAAATGGTCCTCATTGTTTATATATTTTAGATAACCAGTTAGTGGACTTCTAGTTCCAACAGAACAAAATCTATGTAAAGCAATGTCTTTCACTGGTGTGGTTTCCACTACCTACCCCCTAGAATGGCTACAACGAAAGAGATTGTCAATACCAACTGTTGGTGGGGTTGTAGGGCAAATCTTATACATTGCTGGTGGACATGAAAAATGATATAATCCTTTTGTAGAACATTGTGTTAGTTTCTTATCAAGCTGAAAATACAGTACCATGTGACCAAGAAATTCCACTCCTAGGTTTTCTTTTTTAAAATTATTTTTTTTTAACGTTTATTTATTTTTGAGACAGAGAGACAGCGCATGAACGGGGGAGGGTCAGAGAGAGGGAGACACAGAATCTGAAACAGGCTCCAGGCTCTGAGCTGTAAGCATAGAGCCTGACGCGGGGCTCGAACTCACGGACCGCGAGATCATGACCTGAGCCGAAGTCGGCCGCTTAACCGACTGAGCCACCCAGGCGCCCCCCACTCCTAGGTTTTCATCCAAGAGAAATGAAAACATTTAGCTATGTAAAAACTTATACCCAAATGTTTATAGCCATTTGATTCATAATAGCCCCAGTGGAAACCACCTACATGCCCACAACAGGTGAATGAATAAACATACGTGTGGTATATATATACAATCAAATACTACTTGACAGGGAGAAGGCCAGACTACTGATTCATGCTACAACACGAATGAATCTCAAAAACATGTTGACTGCAAGAAGATACAGATAAAAGAGTGTCTATGTTTGCTTCCATTACGTGAGACTCTAGAAAAGACAAATCCAATCTGGAGGAGTATAAATTCAGTAGGTTGCCTGGGGATGGAATTGGGAGGATTGACTGCAAACATTACAAGGGATCTTTTTTGAGGTGATTGCACTGTTCTCTCTATCTTGACTGGGATGATAGTTACATGACCGCACACGTTTGTTGAAGCTCTTCAAACCACATGCAAAAACTAAGTATATTTTCTTGTATGTAAACTATGGCCTCAATAAAGTTGATTTAAAAATAGCCTGACTGTAGAACTCTAAGAAAAAGTTAGAGACACCAATAAAGTATGTAGTAGCAGAAACAGAAGCTCCTGGAACGACCCTGTGGTGAAGAGTTTGACTTGTAGGAAGTGAGATCTAGGAACTGTTGTTGATCAATGGCTTGAGCTGCAAAGTAATGGTTAAACTCATGGTGTGTGTTGATCAACTGATGGAACATCCAGACCCAAAACAAAGTTCCCACTATCACTTCTGAGAATATTATATGTTCAGAATTGTCCTCAACGCCTCAAGAACTAGGATCTGCAAATAAGCAATGATAACCATTATTATAATCTTTATTACTTATTCTTGTATTTATACTTCTCTTGATGATTAATATATCTGTATGCGTACCTTGAAATTTCCTGAAATTTAGGCACCATCTACTATTGGAAGGCAACCATGTTGGTACCAAATACAAACTGAATCTGATTTTCAGCATGAGATAATATGCTTACATTTCACACGAATGCGAATCATCTTGCCACATAAACTCTCGTTTTGCATTACAGAATGATGATTGTAAGGAAAACCTACAGTCTCACTTTAAAAAATTAAAACTCAAGGGGCGCCTGGGTGGCTCAGTTGGTTGAGCATCCAACTTCGGCTCAGGTCATGATCTACAGTTCATGGGTTCAAGCCCCACATTGGGCTCTGTGCTGACAGCTTGGAGCCTGGAGCCTGCTTCAGATTCTGTGTCTCCCTCTCTCTCTTCCCCTCCCCTGCTCATGCTCTGTCTCTCTCTGTCTCAAAAATAAACAAAACATTTAAAAAAAATTAAAAAAATTAAAACTCAAAAAGAAAGACATCATACCACAGAATAGGAAAGCCAGAAGGTAATCTAGGGCAAACCACAGACTGACCCCTGATGATTCTGCTCAAATTGTCTCTGCTAAGAGACAATCAGGTTGGTTCTGGGAGCCTAGGTTTGTTCTTGCCTAAAATAAGAAGAGTTCCCTCATGCTATCTCCAGATGGAGGCTTACCAGCTTGAGTGAGGTTTCTTGTTGTGAGTGACTTCTACAATTCATTTTCAGTTTGATTTGGATATCTATATGAGGATAATTTATTTTTTATGTTTTTATTTAAAAAAATTTTTTAGTGTTTATTTATTTTTGACACAGAGACAGAGCGTGAACAGAAGGGCAAAGAGAGAGGGAGAGACAGAATCTGAAACAAGCTCCAGGCTCTGAGCTGTCAGCACAGAGCCCAACGCGGGGCTCGAACCCACGAACTGTGAGATGATGACCTGAGCCAAAGTCAGGTGCCCCAGGATAATTTTAAATAGACGTTTTATACCACTCTGACATACTTTCACTGCTTGAGTGGCCTAGCACTGAAACAAGCAAGGTGCCAGCTTCTGGTTAGCTAGCGGGTCCTTGGGGACCCTGTGGGGCATGCCATCTCTCCAGTTTCTTTGCATTTCCAAGCCTTTTATGGCAAAATGAAACCCGGAAAAGAAAAATACCCACATATTGTGCTGGCGGGGCAGTCCTATCGCATAGATTTCAGAATAAAGCCGTTAGTGTTGATGAATTTTCCTAATTATGCTTCAGACCCTGACATGCCGTTTTGAGAATGGCTCCACATTGTGCTGGCCAGTTCGAACTCTTAAAAATTGTCCAATTGCTAAACCAAACACACTCAGGGTTTTCCAAGGAAAATAATCTATTTTCCTATTTCCTGTGCTCCATCAGGGTACAAAACATAAAATAAGCCAAAATTCCTCCACAGTGGGCTTGCAGTCTTAGGAGACCATTATTTTCTACACAGAAAGTCAAATATTTTTTCCAGCACCAATTTTCTTGCTGACCACATTGAGTATTGAGAAATCAGGGAGAGCCTTCTTGGGAAAAACTGAACCAAAGGAGGAATTTGGCTTTAGAAAACAGGAAGTGGGTTTCTATTGCTGTGTATGGCCAACAGAGAATGGGACTTCTGGACCACATTGTCAAAGGTGCGTGAATAATCTCCAAAGACAGTGGCCACTCCTTCTGATGCTTACCGAAACCAAAGCAAGTTGTATCCATTACTCCTCCTTTGAGGACAAAGCTCTAGGAGAGTACCGAAGGACTTTCTTGCATTTTCTCTCTTTTCAAAGAAAAGGAGATTGAGTTGGGAAAGATCAGTTCAACACTTCTAAGAAGTCTTTAGTACAAACATATTTCATCCATTAGGGTAATGTTTTCCTCAGGCTTGTCCAGGAATAAATCCCAACCTTCTCCCCTTCAGATCCCAAAGACACAGCTGATTTGTTTTCAGTTGGGGCAATGAAATGTTGAAATGGGAAACACATGTCCATTTGGTCTGGAGAGGACAGGCTAGGAAGCTTCTTGTTTATGAGGCCCCCACTCAGCAATAATCTGACGGCCACAGAAAGACTGAACAAGCAACAGCAATTAACTCCTAAATAATAGTTCTTCCTGGGAAGACTGGATTTTAAGTCCATGTAGAACGCTTATTACCTAATATGAGGCTTAAAGCATTCTTTACTTAAAAACAGGAAGTGCTTTTAAAAACCTTAATTATTGCCCTTCTCTTTCTCAGAACACAAATAATTTGACCTAAGGGCTCCGCCCAGACGCTTGCGATCCTGGATCCCTGCCCGGCACAGGTAGTGTTTCATTTGGAAATTTCTTCCAGTGTACCTTTTACCTTTATCGTCTTTTCTAAATGAATCCCAAGGAAAATAGGCTGAGAAATCAAGAAAATGGCGAGAAATGTAGTATCTCCTGAGAGATTTAAACTTGATCAGCAACGCAGAGATGTTGCTGAGTCGAAGGAATCTCGGGAAGCAGGGACGTGTGGAGGGCAAGTGCAAAGGCAGCATCTTCACCAGGAGGGCGGCAGCACGCAGGAGAGATCACAGTCTGATCAGCCTTGCTTGTGGTCGGACCACGGTCTCTGTGCTGCGAACAGAGTCGTTCCTGTAAATAAAACAAATATCAGTAAGTCTAATCACGTGGAATGTTTGATACAAATTCTTGGAATAGCGTTTCTAGAAATAACAAGTTGGGGAGGCGAAATGAGTCCTTCAGCTGATAATACTGACATGCGATTCTATGTACTGCCATTATCCTGTTTTGAAAAGCCAAATGTTACTTCATTTAAAGAGTACCCAAGAATGTTCTCTACTGTTTGAATATCTGCTGTGGATCATAGTTCTTGCTGGTACAACCAAACTTAATATCTCTTACTTGTTAACAATCAACATTGATAAATCCATCAGCAATAGTAAATATATTTATTAAACAAGCACTTTTAGACGTCCATGATGAGTACAGAGGATAAAGAAGGTTGGAAGTATTTTAAGAATACCTTATGACTTTGGGAATTCCTAGGAATTCGGATTTCTTGTTCCCAAGTCCCTAAGATTAATACCTGTTGGGAATGTAGAACACTGGCCTTGGATAAATTTAGGAAGGAATCTCATTCTAGAACGGAATCCTGGAGCTCTGGTGTTAAGTGCCCCAGCAAAGGATGGTGGAAATATTACACATTTGGAAACTGGAAGAGCTATATACAAGCTTTCCTACACAGACTCGCCCTCCGGGCAATCCGGGGCAAGCCACTTGGCAATACAGATATACTAACACTTTCCTGGAAAGGTTGATAAGATCAAATAAGATTAGGAATTTTATTTTGTACTTTTAAAAGTATTTTAATTTGGGGCGCCCGGGTGGCTCAGTCGGGTGAGCGTCCGACTTCGGCTCAGGTCATGATCTCACAGTTTGTGGTTCGAGCCCTGCGTCGGGCTCTGTGCTGACAGCTCAGAGCCTGGAGCTGCTTCGGATTCTGTGTCTCCCTCTGTCTCTCTCCACCCCATCCCCACTCGTGCTCTGTCTCTCAAGAATGAATAAATGTTCAAAAAAATTGAAAAAACAAAAGTATTGTAATTAAAGGGTATAAATTCGGGCAGTTGTCTCGAATGATCTTTGCTAAAATTTTGCATGCACAGGTCTAAAATTGGGAAGAGCAAAAGCTTGGGTGGAAAGTCAACTCGAAATTGGTAGAAAGAGCTTTGTGGTTCCGTTTTCTGCCCCTAGTAAAGAAAGAGTCTTCTCCATCTGCAAAATAGAGTCAGGAAAGGGTAGGGTGAAGGGGTCCATCACGGACTGTGGGATCTTGGGATTTCTGGGGACTACCAGACTCCAGATTCAGTGGACTTTCTTTTTCAAAACTGGAAAACCTTGTACCAGACAAGTAGGAAAACACAAAAAAGGGATCTTCCAGGACAAAAAATCAAAGGTCAGATGTGGCCCAAGAATGCTACCCAAATAGATAAGGGCATTAGGACACCTTAACCATTCAGTTTTGCACGGCTTCCAAACTTCCATCATGTAAATACCATCTTATGCTTTCTACAACATCTGCATACCATCCGTACTCTTATTTACTTAATATTTTTCTTTAATTCAATCCATTTTTTTAACTTAGCCTTGTCCCAAACAATAATAAACATGAAGTTATTGATTGATGTGCAAATTGTATTTCCCTAAAGCCTATTTGCATAACTATTACATATATCATAACACATTGGTACATAACCATTACACTAAACAAATGTCCATCTGTGCACCATCTAAAATCAGATTGTCTACCACTGAACCACACTTTGGGAAAGAGTTATAAAGACCATTTCCACTGAGTTGACTAACAAAGCCTGTTGGAAAGGCATCTTGTCTTAAGTGAGGAAAAGGAAGCATACCTGTGCCATCATGCAGGACCCCATGCTCAGAAGGACCCCAGGCTTGGCCCTATCTCCTTCCTGGGATTCTTCATTTTTGAACAAGAGGCCCCACACTGTCATTTTGCACTGGGTGCTGCAAGTTGTATAGCCAGTCCCAAAAGGATAGAGGAATGTGAAAAGGTTGGCATCAGAACATGGCTCAGTTGTGACCCTGAAATTTGCTTTTCGTCAACAACTTTGTGCAATGAATCCTTAAGTAGTTGCTGGAAAAACCACCACCCTAAAATTATGCAAGACATCCATGGAAGATAAAAAATAAATGTTAGACATTTATTATCTTACATTAGAGCTAATAGTCAGGTAGGGGAGTTAAGACGATATTCATTAATCAATTCAATAGTCTAATTAAGAGCTAACCTCTATGTTGTGGCCAATCATCATAATAGTAGCTTGGAAAAGAAAGGCATCTCTGAGAGCAGGAGCAGTTGGAGAAGATATGAAAGAGGGAAGTTTGAGCCATTTGACATCTCACAAATCTATTTTTAGAAAAGTCTATGCCAAGCTTTTCATGTAAAACCCTTCACAGTCTGGACCCAGCCTTTCCAGCTCCTTCTCTAACCAGTTTCCCCAAAATACAGACTTGTCTCTAAAATTTATAAAATGCAGATCAAGACTATCAGTGGAAGTTCATATAACAGGCATTTAGATATTTAAAGTTATAAAACAAGGTAACAGACTGTTAAATAATACATGCTGTACTATCCCACGTTGAGTATCCTGCCTTTACAACAATCTGGCAGTCTACCTTCTAAATTAGATTTCTTGAACTCTTGTGAGTTCCACTCTTAAGCATGTGGGGTGGCTGCTCCCAGCCCCTGGTTACAGCCGACACTCGGCTTCAGCCACAGAGTGAGGGACCTCATACATACCACGTGGACTCTAGCTCATGCATCCAAGCTTGACCACACGCTCACCCTCTTTGGCTTCATCTCAGCCCATGGGTGCTCTCATCAATCGCGTGGTCTGCATTTGGAAGGATGGATTTGGGGGAAAGGCCTTTGCAAGCTCTCCAGTATGTTTGGGGGCCATTTGGACAGGGGCATTTTGACCCTGGGAAAGCAGACTGTGGTCTGCAAAGGATAAGGGTAGGGTGGTGGGGAGGGCATGGGTATGAGCTCTGAGTGAGTATGTTCTCTTTCCCAAGGACTTCTTGGTTCATGGAAGGTGTGTAGGTGGAGGCCGACTGAAACCTGGTCCTCTAATGTACAGGACCTCGAGAAGGTATAGCGAATATACCTCAAGTTCTACTCCCCTCCTAATTTCTCATTTTTTCTAAAAAGTGCTTTTAAGAATGTCTTTGTCTTCCTATATGCTACTCCCTGACTTTCTTTTTCACCTGGAACACCCACGCCTACTCTGCTGACGTGTCACAAAGCCTGGTTCAAATGCTACCTCATCTTTGAAGCTTTTCAGGCTCTGTTAGGCAGAGATAGCTCATTTCCGCTTTGCGTTCTCTTGGCATTTTGTTTATGTCTTTATGATAGACTTTATTACCGTGCATTATAATCACTGTCTTCCTGAATTAGATCATGAGGACTTTGTATATGTTTGGTCCCTTGTACCAGAACAGTGATTGGTGACACATAGTTCTCCCTCTTACAAATGTGTTTACTGAGCGAAGGAATGAATGGAATACACTTTTGTGGCCCCAAATGCGCCATGCTATGTAAAAGTTTATTTATCTTGGAGCATTACTGGCCTCTATGAGTCAGTGTAAGCATCTACATGGCACCAAGCTGGTGAAAACTGGAAACACTCAGGGATCCAGATGTTTGGTGTCATGTGGATAGATCCCTAGATGATTGACTGAATTTTTCAGTTCTCATCGGGATGATTGGCATTGCGTGTATATGGTCTTGTGTTACCAGTCCTTGTACCCCCACCACAGTGGGTTCTAAAAGTGACTATTACAGACTCAAATGCTCAGCAAGCTGGTAATGGGATGCAGGGTGCCTCATCACATGCAGCTCATGTGAAAGCTGACAAGTTCAGTGCCAAAGGTGATTTCAGTTCATCAGTCCTCATTGTCATTATCAAGTAGCATTTATCAGGCACTCACATGTGCAAAGCACATTTTCAAATGAAAGACATCATGACAAACATTAGCTGATGAGATTTTCTTAAGTTGTGGAATCAACTTCCCTGCAGCCTACCCAGCCATTTTATGAGATTTCTACCAAAAGGGAGTTCCAAGCATGTACTATATTTTGATCAGTGAAATCTCACTGTCCTTTGTTTCCCCAATACTCTGTCCCTTGTCATGCCTTTTCCTTGCCTTGTGTCCCAAACTCCATTTATTGAGCGTACAATTTGTTTGTTATATTCTGCCTCTTAGCCTGGGTAGCTGAGGCATGCTGGAAACACAATGTACTGAGCATCAGAAGCCCGAGTTCCACCTTGCCTTTGTCACTTGGTAACTTGAGGAAAATCACTGAACGTCATACCTGCCTTCCAGAGTTGCTGTGAGATCGAATGAGATAATGCATGAGAAGATACTTTGAAAACTCCTCAGCAATACAAAAGTATTAGAGGTTGTACGGTTATTTGCCTTAAGCACACCCTTTCCATTTGATTTGAGGTGTTGTTTCACTTCCAACACAATCTCAGATGGTGTCTGAGCAATTGTCCTTTAGCGTATCCAGACGGACGGCAAAATAATGTAAAGCCAATAAGAATTTAATAAACAGTAACGATGGTGATCCTGATGGGTAGAAAACAAGGATAATCTTTCAAGGACAGATGGGAAATTTGAGACCCAACCCTTTCCAGAGGTTTCCAAGGAGATTCCAGGACTTCCGGTGCAAATTCCAAAGCTCAGTGTTCTCCTTCCACAAATCCCAGCCAGTGTGAACTGCCCTCCCCCAGCGATAGCTTTCCCTTAGGGGGTGACAATGTGAGACCTAATTTTTCATGTGCTTTTATGTGGCTTTCATGATGGAAGAGCTGCGGAGCATCAAAGAACCAGCTCAAGCCAGTGCATCCGAGTGGTGCTATCCTATGCCCTGGCCATGGGGTCGCTCCAACAGAGTGTGGGCTGACTACTGCTATCCCCTGTGATGCTGTGATAAAAGGCGGCCAGCCCACAGATAGACAAGTGTCCTTTTTCTTTGAAACAGTGACAGGGGAACAGATGCCCTAGTGGCTTTTTGTCTGAACAAATGGATTTGGCCTGCCATTTCCCTCAGCTTCTAGAGAAAGTGGAGAACGTAGACATTTATAAAGCCCTACGTCAGGGAAAGGATACAAGCACCTATTACGGAATTGACAGGTAATATTCAGAGAAGATCCTCAGATTGGAACTGGGCAAGGGAAGGCCAGGTTGCCGGAAGACGCAGCTATTTTAATTGCACAACAATACCACATGGTGGCTCCAGAAAGAACTGCACTAGAGGACAAAGTAGCTAACACCAGTTTCCTTCCTGCAACGCCTTTCTCAAAGGCATTGCGAGAATTTCAGAAAAACAAGGCAGTTAAAAATAGAACATTTGCTGCATATTTGAAATAGCTTCTTAAATATCTCAAAGAGATATTTTAAACTGTTTTATTTTACGAAGCCTCCTCTGATGGCCTCCAGGTGGATAGGAGCCTCACAGCCCCCCGTGTGGGTGTGTCCAGGGTATCCAGTATTTGCCCACTTTACCTGTCTTACTGGCCTAGTAGGTGGTAAATCCTCTGCAAGGGGGGTTAATGTGCTGGAAAGAGCTCCTGTGAGACACTGGCCTGTCCCTGGGTTAGCTGGGAGACCTTAGGAAAATCACAGACTTGATAGACTCAGTTTCCCCATCAGAAAAGTGGGGATCGAAACAACTACTTCAGAGAGTCATTGCCGAGAAGTTAAATCCAAGGGTAAACAGTGTCTACCACAGAGCAGAGACTTAATCAACATCTGTTGAATGAATAGAAGATACGTCTGTAGAACATCTTCATGTATTTTTAATTTGAAATCTGCGGCTGTGGTATTTTTTCAAAAATGCAATTTAAAGAGAGACATTAAGATAAAATTCTCTCTTTCTAGACACTTTTTGTCTTTATTTTGCTCTTCTCTCAAAACAACTCTTCAGCAAGATACTCTTTATACCATGCTGATATAGTTTTTCTAGCCTTTTTGCTCTCTTATTACATGTCAATATGCTCATATTTTATGGCCTAAAAACAGGCTCTTGACCTGCAACTCCATCAACCTGATCTTTTACCTGTCTCCATTTTACAATCAAAATCCTCAAGTTAATTTTCTTTTTCCATTTTCTTACTGTGAGACATACTACAGACTTTTAAAACTGCTTTTATTACCACTATGCTACAGAAACTATACTCATGAATATCTCCAATGACTTTGTAATCACTAAGTTTAATGGATTTTAAAAATCTTCTTCTTATTATTATTATACTATTTTTTAACATTGGTAGCAATAAGAGTTCTATATTCTAGATCCAGAGTCATAGCTTATTAGGTTTATGATACCAAGTGAGTCTTGTAAATGTCTTTAGACCTAAACTTCTAATACGTATACTTTACTAACATGAGAAAATAAAGCGAGATAGGGTGTATGGACATCCTTTGAAAATTGTGATGCATTATGCTCATATTAAGAATCATTCACAAGAAAAAATCTTGGAAAGAACAAAAATACATGGAGGTTAAATAACATGCTACAAAACAATTAATGAACAAGCCAAGAAATCAAAGAGGAGATCAAAACATCGATGGAGGTAAATGAAAATGAAAACACAATGATCCAAAATCTTTGAGATGCAGCAAAATCTGTTCTAAGAGGAAAGTTTAGGGCAATACGGGCGTACCTCAGGAAGCAAGAAGAATCTCAAAGAAACAACCTAACCTTACACCTACAGTATCCAGAAAAAGAGAGAAAGAGAAGAATCCAATAAACAAAATCAGAAATGGAAGAGGAGAAATAACAACTGACACCACGGAGAGGTGCCTGGGTGGCTCAGTCGGTTGAGTGTCTGACTATGGCTCAGGTCATGATCTCACGGTCCATGGGTTCAAGCCCTGCATTGGGTTCTGTGCTGACAGCTCGGAGCCTGGAGCCTGTTTTGGATTCTGTGTCTCCCTCTCTCTCTGCCCCTCCCTGTTCACGCTCTGTCTCTCTCTGTCTCAAGAATAAATAAACATTAAAAACAAAATAAAAAAAAAAACAATTGACACCACGGAAATACAAAGGATTGCAAGAATATTATGAAATGGTAGATGTCCAAATTGGACAATCTACAAGAAATGGGTAAATTCCTAGAAATATATAACCTCCAAAACGGAATCAAGAAGAAATAGAAAATTTGAACACACTGATCACCAGCAATGCAAATGAATCCGTAATTTAAAAAAGAAAAAAACTCCCAACAAACAAAAGTCCAGGACCAGACAGCTTCACAGGTGAATTCTATCAAATATTGAAAGAAGAGTTGATACCTATTGTCCTCAAACTATTCCAAAAGTATAGAAAAGGAAGGAAAGCTTCCAAATTCAATTTTTGAAGCCAGCATCACCCTGATACAAAACAAGATAAAGACATTACCGAGAGAGAGAGAGAGAGAGAGAGAGAGAACTATAGGCCAATATTTCTGATGAATAGATATGCAAAAATCCTCAACAAAATATTAGTAAACCGAATCCAACAATACATTTAAAAAGTCACTCATCATAATCAAGTGGGATTGATTCCAGGGATGCAAGGGTGGTTTGATATTTACAAAACAATCAACATGATACATCACGTTAATAAGAGAAGGATAAAACCCATATGATCATCTCAATAGATGTAGAAAAGGCATTTGACAAAGTACAACAACCGTTCCTGATAAAAGCCTTCAACAAAGTAGGTTTAGGTGGAACATACTTCAACACCATAAAGGTTATTTATGAAAAACCTACAGCAAACATCATACTCTATAGGGAAAAACTGAGAGCTTTTCCCCTTGGGTCAGGAACAAGACCAGGATGTCCACTCTCACTATTTGTATTCAACATAGTACTGGCAGTCCTAGCCACAGCGGTCAGACAACAAAAAGAAATAAAAGGCATTCAGATTGATACAGAAGAAGTAAAACTCTTTGCAGATGGCATGGTACTGCATATAGAAAACCCTAGTGACTCCACCCAAAAACTACTAGAACTGATAGATGAATTCATTATGGTTGCGGGCTACAAAATCTATATGCAGAAATTCATTGCATTTCTAAAATTTTTTTTTCAATGTTTATTTATTTTTGGGACAGAGAGAGACACAGCATGAACAGGGGAGGGGCAGAGAGAGAGAGAGACACAGAATTGGAAGCAGGCTCCAGGCTCTGAGCCATCAGCCCAGAGCCCGACGCGGGGCTCGAACTCACGGACCGCGAGATCGTGACCTGGCTGAAGTCGGACGCTTAACCGACTGCACCACCCAGGCGCCCCTGCATTTCTAGACACTAACAATGAAGCAGCAGAAAAAGGAATTAAGAAAATCATCCCATTTATAGTTGCACCAAAAATAATAGGAATAAACTCAACCAAGGTAGTGAAAAACATGTACTCTGAAAACTATAAAACATTAATGAAAGAAATTGAAGACAACACAAACAAATGGGAAGGTATACCATGCTTGTGGATTGGGACAATCAATGTTGTTAAAATGTCCATACTACCCAAAGCAATCTACAGATTTAACGCAATGCTTATCAAAATACCAACAACATTCTTCACAGAAGTAGAACAAATAATCTTAACACGTGTATGGAATCACAAAAGACCCCAAGAAGCCAAAGCAATCTTTTTTTTCTAATTTTTAAAAAAATTTTTTTTCCATTTATTGATTTTTGAGAGACAGAGAGAGACAGAGCACAAGTCGGGGAGGGGCAGAGAGAGAGGGAGACACAGAATCCGAAGCAGGCTCCAGGCTCCGAGCCGTCAGCAAAGGGCCCAACGCGGGGCTCAGACTCACGAACCGCGAGATCGTGACCTGAGCTGAAGTCGGATGCTCAACCGACTGAGCCACCCAGGTGCCCCAAAGCCAAAGCAATCTTGAAAAAGAAAAACAAGGCTGGAGGCATCACAGTCCCAGATATCAAGACATACTACAAAGCTGTAGTAATCAAAATAGTATGGTACTGGTATAAAATAGACACATAGATCAATAGAACAGAATAGAGAGCCCAGATATAAACCCATGATTATACAGTCAATTAACCTTTGGTAAAGGAGGTGAGAATATGGCAATGAGAAAAAGACAGCCTCTTCAACAAATGGTGTTGCGAAAACTGGACAGCCACGTGCAAAAGAATGAAAGCGGACCAGTTTCTCACACCATACACAAAAATAAACTCAAAATGGGTTAAAGATCTAAACGTGAGACCTGAAAACATAAAAATCCTAGAAGAGAACACAGGCAAAAATTTCTCCGACAAAAGACATAGCAACAGTTTCCTAGATATGGCTCCTGAGGCAAGGAAAATAAAAGGCAAAATAAACTATTGGGACTGTGTCAATATACAAAGCTTCTGTACAGCCAAAGAAATAGCCAACAATGTTAAAAAGCAACCTATTGAATGGAAGAAGTGTCCCTCAATAGATGAGTGCATAAAAAAAAGATGTGGTGCACACACGCGCACGCACGCACACACACACACACACACACACACACACACACTGGAATATTACTCAGCCATAAAAAGAACAAAATCTTGCCATTTGCGACAACATGGATAGATATGGAGGGTATAATACTAAGTGAAATGAGTCCATCAGAGAAAAATATCATATGATCTCACTCATATGTGGAATTTAAGAAGCAAAACAAATGAACAAGGAAAAAAGAGACAAACCAAAAGACAGACTCTTAACTATAGAGAATAAAGTAAAGGTTACCAGAGGGGAGGGAGGTGGGGAGTGGGTGAAATAGGTGAAGGGGATTAAGATTATCCTTTTACCACAACGAGCCTGGGTGTTGTGTGGAAATGTTTATATTGTACACCTGAAACGAATATAACACTGTAGGTTAAGTGTACTGGAATTAAAATAAAAAATTTTAGAAAAGAATTACTACTATTACTATTATCAGGCACACAAGATTAACTAGAAAGAGATCCTGCTCTGGAAGATCCTATTGTCTGAAGAAAGATCTATGCAAGATAATTTAGAAGCAGGCAGATGAGTGCCCAAAGAGCCACTATAAAAGGTTTTTGGAAAACATAGGATATAGCATAAGTATGACTTTTTATGGCACACTAACCTATTTAGGAAGAAGGAAGCATTTTCTGATGTACTGAATAGAAAACTAATTGAAGAGAAATTAACAGTTTTTAGTAATGTATTATAATTTAACCCAAGAGACTGGACCCCAGGGTAAGGTCCTCTGGAATCCCATTCTTACCCTCTTCTTCTTCTGTTTTGTAGCTCTCCTGGCTGTTTGGCAGCCAGCCGGAATGGAATCCTGAATGCCTGAGATACGCTGGCCACTGAGAAGGGAGAAGGAAGAATCTGGTGCTCTGGAAAGTTGCTTCATGCTGAGGCTTGGGGGACCCGCCTATCCTCCATGCAGCTCTGGTGGCTATAAATATACATGGGTGGGGCAGGGGTAGAATCTGGGAAATGAGTGCATAGTCCTGGCACGCTCAGAGACAAGGCATAAATAAGTACTTATACATACGTAACACACGTAAACACATAAATAAATGCCTATCTGCTAGATTTGAGAGGTGGGCCATGGCTTGTGGAAAGGTTTTGGAATTTAAGAGAGAAAACAGTTCTGAATTACGATAGAAATCATAATTATGTGTTAAAAATATGTATTCGTGTATTGAAATTTTTTTAATGTTTACTTTTGAGAGAGAAAGAGACACAGAGCGCAAGTGGTGAGGGGAGGCGGCAGAGAGAGAGAGAGAGGGAGACACAGAATCTGAAGCAGGCTCAGAATCTGTGCTGACAGCTTAGAGCCTGACACGGGGCTTGAACCTGTGAACTGTGAGATCATGACCTGGGCCAAAGTCAGACCCTTAACAACTGAGTCGCCCAGGCGCCCCTGTATTTATGTATTTATAGCCTGTGTTTATATATCAGCAATGCACATTAACAATAGTGTGCTAATTAGTATAGATCACTGCAGCCTTAATATTTAACACTCCTAAACGTAGTTTTTGTTACCATCTGAATTTGAAAATAATCTGTTAAAAATAGTTTCTCATCCTGAGTAGTCCACTCCCTTCACCCTTGAGTTAAATCGAATTGTTCAAATTTTTGTTGTGTCTTCTCACAGTGGCCAATTTTATTTTGAAGAGCAGCTCTACTTTACGGAGGAGATATGATCAAAAGGGCACTGGATAGAGCAGGATGTCCAAGTTTCCATCCTGACTCTTGCCATGTCAGAGCTATTTTTAACGGGATTAAATTGTCCTGCCCCCAGACGTTAGCATTCTCATCTGTTGAATGAGGACTGCACAGTCTATGTTCCTGCCCGTTCTGTGATTCTCTGAGAATACTGTCCTTTTCCCTTTTTTCTTCTACTCTTACTGCCTCGATTCTTTCAGAAAGGGTTTTGCCAACTTTGTTTATTAACCTGTTTTTTTTTTCTGCACCTTTATTATGCTCAGCTTTTTGAGTGGTGAAACTCATGCAAGATTCCCCCACTCTGCCCATGTTAATCTCATGCTGATTATTGACGTGCAGGTTAACACTGCTTAAAGAACAGCGAGTTGGGGTCAAGTAGACCAGGGTTTGGAGCCTGCTCCCTGTATACTAGCTGCACGAATTAGGGCAAGTCACAGACTTCTTGTTTACCTGAAGAATAGGATTGAGAATGTCTCCAGATTTGTTCTGCAAATGACTTGATCTATCTACTTATGAGAACATAACCCAACTTTGGGTTGGGCTTCTTGCCTTCAAGCAACCTTCAACCATTCAAAAAATATGGTTTCCTATATGCAAGCATGCTTCTAAAAAATATTTTTTTGAGCCGACATGGGGCTCAAACCCACAAGCCGTGAGATCATGACCTGAATTGAAGTCTGATGCTCAACTGACTGAACCACCCAGGTGCCTCGTCTGCAAGCATGCTTCTAGATTGTTGGGCACATTGATGGAGCTTATGTTCTAGAGACAGTAAACAACATACATAACAAAGTAAATTTTATAGCATGTTAGAAAGTAATAATTGCTATGGGAAATATAAAACAGAAAACGGAGTAAGGAGAGTCAGAAATGGCAGGGGAGGAAGCAGGTTGTAATGCCAACCAGTAAGAGTAGGTGGGATTTGGATTAAACGTGGGGGTATGAGTGTATCCTGGCCAGAGTGAATGATTGCAGCAGGCCTCAAGGGGCAGCATAACCAGCATGTTTAAAGAACAACATAGAGGCAGTTCCTCTGGAGCAGAATAAGCCTGATGGAGCATGCTAGAACATCAGGTGCCAGATCCTATAGAGCCTTATAAGTTATTGTAGAAATGGTGGTTTTACTTTCACGATACGGAGACATTTTGAAGAGTTTTTAACAGAGGGGTGCCCAGATTTAATTTTGTTTTGTTTTGTTTTTAATATGAAATTTATTGTCAAATGGGTTTCCATACAACACCCAGTGCTCATCCCAACTGGTGCCCTCCTCGATGCCCATCACCTACTTTCTTTTTTTTTTTAATATGAAATTTTAATTTTGCTTCTTAAAAAAGGATCAGATGCCTGGGTGGCTCAGTTGTGAAGCATCTGACCTCAGCTCGGGTCATGATCTCACGGTTCATGAGTTCGAGTCCCATTTCTGGTGAGCACAAGTCCTGCTTTGGGTAAAACATGAGCCCCGCTTCTGGTGAGCCTTGCTTCTCTCTCTCTCTCTCTCTCTCTCTCTCTCTCTCTCAATCTTTCTCTGCCCTTTGCTCGCTTGTGCCCTCTCTCTTTCTCTCAAAAGGACGGAAAGAGAGAGAGAGAGAGAGAGAGAGAGAAAGAAAGAAAGAAAGAAGGAAGGAAAGAAAGAAAGAAAAAGAAAGAAAGAAAGAAAAAGGATCACTCCACTCTAGGGGCGTCTGGGTGTCTCAGTCAGTTGAACAGTTGAGGGTCTGACTCTTGATTTCGTCTCTGTCATTATCCCAGAGTCATGGGATCGAGCACAGTATCCTGCTCTGTGCTGAGTGTGGAGCCTGCTTAAGATTCTCTCGCCCCCTGCCCCTCTCCCCTGCTTGTTCTCTCTATCTCTCTCTCTCTCTCACTCTGTCTCAAAAGCAAGGATCACTCTAACAGCTGTGATGAGGATAAACAAGGGTTTCTCAGCCTCAGCACTGACATTTCCAGTCAGATGATTCTTTGTTGGGGGAGGTGGGGTGCTGTCCTGTGCATTTATGGTGTTTAACGAATCCCTTATCTCTGGGCTTAGCAATGGGGAAGCCATTAGTGACCTTACTTTTAATAGGAGGTAATAGCTTGATTAAAGTGAGTTTAAGAAATGAGAGAAATCAGAAGAACCAAGTGTAGACAGAACTGTGCTGCAGAGGGGAGCAAGGGCGTAGACTAGTATTGATAGATGAAGCACTATTTTTGGTTTTGGTCTTCAGATGGAGGAAATAACAAGATATGTGTATGCTGGTTGGAACTGACCTCTACAGACGGGGAAATTGATGTGGGTGTGAGAAGGGAGGACCCCGAGATTCGGGTCCTCAAGCAGGTGAGAGGGGACGGAATCTGCCCAATGCAGGTGGATAGCTTGGCTTACGGAGGAACAGGGAGACAGTGCATGTTTAGTAACAGGCAGGAGGGCAGAGCATGTGGCTGCATATGCCAATAGGTAAGTGGATATCATGATGTGAGTCTAAAATTTCTCTTCTGTTTGCTTCAGTTGTCCCAGGAAAGCAGGAGACAAGGTCATCAGTTGAGAGTTGGGGGGGGGGGGGGGGGTTGGGGTGGAGGAAGGGGGTGTTGGACATCTGGGGAGAGAAAAGCTGGTGTGTTAAATTGTTAAATAGCACAATGAATGGACTAGGTGCGGATACCTCGGTTTTCTGACAGCGTTAAGGCCCATGTGAGGTTTGTGGTTATGAAGTTAAGGTCAGAGCAGACAGAGTGGCTTGTGTTTTTTTTTCCAGCCATGTTCAGCATTGAGTGCAGGAGCAGAATAGATGGAATGATTGGGCTTCTGGGCTGTGGCTTTGACACAACGAGAAAGGCGAGCTTCTTAAGGATGTATGTAATAGAGAGATGCTAATGATTAGCTATAAATTTATGCTGTGTAAGACAAGAGACATCAAAGGAATGAGAACCAGTGAGAAGGGGGTAAGGTTATTCATAGCGGTGAGGTTAAAGCATTACTGAGGTTGGACTGATGGGATTGCCAAGGGGAGTGGGTGGGAAAATTGGATAAGAATGAAGAAAGTTGGAGGTGCTGTGGTCATTGGTAGTGACAAAGTCCAGGCAATGCCCATGGGAGGGTGTCACCGAGGTCAGGGAGGGCAACATCATGGGAGAAGAGAAGTCAAGGACCTGGGAGGTCATTGCCATTTACTAGACATGTGAGTTTAGAGAAGTGGAGGAATAGAATAACATGCTTAATAGGCTCTCAATAAGTCAATATTAGCCTTTCTGAGCCTTTATTTTATCATCTGTAAAATGAATTTATCAACCTCTTCCTTCCTGCCTACTGTAGGGGATCATTGTGAGGATCAGACGGGACAGTGCATAAGAAAGTGTCTTGTAAATAATCTGCCAATGTTCAAGCACAAAGATTTTATTACATTTGTTTTTTGTCCACGATGTAGGATAGGAATCTGGTGAAGGGCTAAAGATTTTAGATTTTAAAGGATTACCGATAGGAGCTATTTTAGGATCTTGAAGGAGAAAGTGACCTAATCAAACACAATCAGTGGGATTATCTAATTTACACTGGGTGGAGATACCTTGGTAATTATTTACTAATTATCTCTCTTCTCTTGCTTTTCCGGTACAACGTTTACGCCATCCCCAAACGTACAGATTGGATCATCTCAGTTCCCTCACTGTAATAGCCCCATTGTTTCCATGATGATACGTGCGTTCCTCTGCCTATTGTCCCATTGCCACCAAGACCTGATGTAATTTTGTCTTTCTACCTCCATATCCTGTTCATGGGCTGTGCAGCCTATCCCCTTCCATGATTTCAGAATATCGCCTGACCTTTCATACTGCTGCACCTTTGGGCCTGCTCTTTTCTCAGCCTATAATTCTATTCCTCCATTGGAGTCTATAGATTTGATTCCATATGCTACTTACTCAGTAAGGCCCTTTGTAAAATTTCATCTTTCTGTAGTGCTTTTATTGTGCCTTTGTAATTGAATCTATTTTTGTGTGTAATTATTGATTAAACCATTATTAATTGTTCATATTTATGTCCCACCGGACTGCAAGCTCCTTTAGGGCAGAAGCCACGTGTTATTTATCTTAGTAGAAATGAACGATGAATTCCGTCTTCATGAGCATCTATTATTTCTTATGCTCAATATATATTTGATACTTGTTGACTAAGTAAATGGATGGAAGGATGATTGAAGTCTCTGTATGTACAAGGCACCACGCGGAGTGCTGTGTTAAATACTCTTTCAAAAAAAAAAAAACCAATAAGTATATGCTCAATAAAACTTGATTCGTTTCAACGTTCCTATTTCAAGGAGCTTCCCCACTGAATTGGAAACTGCTGGCAGAGTCAGAGCAAACGGAGTTTGACATGTCAACTAAGTCAAAGGAGGCAGCTGTGGGGTAATAGAAACAGAAGTAAACAAGGATCAGAACCTCTAATTTCCAGGACCAGCTCATACTCCAGCTTTATGACTTCGGCCACCTTGAAACATCTCTGAACATCAATGTCCTCATCCTTAAAATGAGGTATTTGGATTATGTGATCTCCAAAGTCCTTTCCAACGTTAACATTTCATGCTTCTAAAATGCTATGAAATCATCAGCATTAATGTCAAATCCCAAATCCAATTTTGCCAGGGAGAACCACTTGTGAATTTCTGGATGGCTGGTAACCTTGACTGGACAATGAAACTGTTCGCAAGAGAGGAAAACAAATTATAATCCTTTTTTCCATTGTCTGAGGCAAGATGATCACCTCTGCAAATTATGCACTGTTCTGGGCTCAAAGTCCCAACAACTGTTATGCCTCCTCTCCGGTTTAGAGAGCATAAATAAATGCACATCTTCAATCTAGACGGAAATGGTGTGCCCCAGCTCTGTTTTAGAAGGCATGGATAAATGCACATCTTCTTCAGTCTAGATGGAAAATATGACATACTTCAGGTTCGGCTCCAACCAATGTGCAGAGAATCACTTCTGGAATCATGAGAAAATGAAAAAAACAAAACAAAACAAAAAACCCTGCACAACTTCAACCAAATTGGAATTGATATTTGTTGCAGAGCCTGGAGACTTGCCTCTTGGCAGAAGGAGATTTTTCCCAGTTGGTTTCAAAAGTCTAATGATATAAAACAACAGCTGGCCTTGTAATTCCTAATAGACTGCATCTGCCCCTGATATTTGAGACTGACCATGACAGCAGTCCCGGTAGGGATCTCCCTGAGCCTCAGTAGATAGCCTTGTTCTTTTTAAAAATCATATATTGTCTTGTTCACACATGCCTAAGACCGAAGGATCTGGGATAAACAGGGAAGACATACAGAGAAAACAAGAGGAAGGTTTTATTTGCTTAGGGAAAATACTAAATGTCTCACAATCCAACTCCTTAGTCCATGACTTTGCGTGTTTTTCCACTGCCACAAAAGAAGTAGCATGATATAATGGAAAAACTGTGGGCTTTAAGGGCAGGTGGCTCTGGGCTTAACTAGTAGCTTGTAAAATCTCCTCCTAAGTGATCATATATAAGTTACTTAGTCTCTCTCAGTCTCTTTATTCATCTGCAAAATAGCAACACTTATTTCTACCCCACAGAGTCGTGAAGACAGTGTTTTGCTGGGTAAAATGCCCTAATCCTTTATATGTACCAGATTCCTGATTTGATTTTAAAAGTTCTGTGATGTGATCATGGGAGTGAGGTTTGCTATTTTAAAGTTTATTTAGTTTTTTCAGTTTATTTGTTTATTTTTAGTAATCTCTACACCCAACATGGGGCTCAAACTCAGGACCCCAAGATCAAGAGTCACATGCACCACTGACTGAGCCAGCCAAGCACCCCGGCTGTTTTAAGTAACTTAAAGGTGTTGTTTTAAAGTTAAGGGTGAGGGCATCTGCCTGGCTCAGTGGGTGAAGAGTCTGGGGCTTGATCTCAGGGTCGTGAGTTCAAGTCCCATACTAGGCATGGGGCCTACCTAAAACAAAGAAAAGAAAGTGGAGGATAGAGTTTTTAGTCTTACCTACAGAAAATCTAAGCAGTATTGTTGTCAGGTGATTGTCAAGTGTAGATTGGAGATCAGTTGTTCATCTCCCCTTAGGAAGTAGAGTGAGCAGGGCTGGCTCAAGGGTGAGCTTCCTGTGCAGTCACAAAGGGTCTTGTACTTAGAAAAGCCCCATGCTTGATTTAATGCTGTTGACACCTTAAAATTCTTCATAATTTTTAAACAAGGGGTCCTGCATTTTCATTTTACACAGGTCCCTGCAAATAACATGGTCAGTCCTGAGACTTAGGAAGGAAATTCAGTGCTATCCACACGCACGCTCAAATTTATGGAAAAGAATGTGAACACGTGGAGGCATTACTCAACCTTATAATAGATATTAGCATTTGTGCTTTTGGCTTCAAAGGATAAAATGAATTCTGAGTTGGTGTTGTAGAGTCTAGATGGACTAGATCCACATTTACATATGTTAACATAGCAATGATTCGAGGATAAATCTAATCTCTCATGTTATGGGTGGATGAAAAACATAACTCTAGTATTATGAAACACTAGTATCATTAAACTCTAGGTTTAGTTATTAAAAATAATTATGGCCACAGTAATTTGTCAGTGGATACACAATGTAAAGCAATGTAAACGGTGATGTCAAAACATAGAATGTTGGGGGTGGCAGAAAACTGTAGAGCTTTTGAATACATTTAAGTTATTATCAGTTTAACACAGACTGTAATAAATATGTTTTATGTAAGATTTGTGTTAGCCACAGAGCAAAAAACATAGAGTAGACAAAAAGATAAAAAGAGAGGAGTCAAAGTGTAGCACTACAGAAAACCATCAGATCACAAAGGAAGAAAGCAGAAAGACAAGAAAAAAGAAAGAAAGGAAGAAAGAGAGAAAACAAAAGAACAAGGGGTTGTGAAAGAGCCAGAAAACAATAAAATGGCAAGAGTAAATCCATTTTCTATCAATAATGAATTTACATGTGAATGGACGAAATTCTCCAATCAAAAGACCTAGAGTGCCTGAATGGATTAAAAAAAAAAAAAAAAAAATGACCCAACTATATGCTGCCTACAAAAGGCTCACATCAGCTTTAAGGAAACATATAGACTGAAAGTGAAGGGATGGAAAAAGATATTACAAGTAAATCAAAATCAGAAGAAAGCAAGGGTAGCTATAGTTATATCAGACCAAATAAACTTTAAGTTGAAAATTGTAGCAAGGGACAAGGAAGGTCAAATTTAGTAGAAAGAAGGAAATAACAATGGTCAGAGTGGAAATAAATGAAAAAGAACCTAAAAAGACAATAGATCAATGAAACTAAGAGGTGGTTTTTTAAAAAGATAAACAGAATTGACAAACAGCTAGACTAAGAAAAGAGAGAAGATACAAGTCAATAAAATTAGAAATGAAAGAGGAGACAAATGGTATCATAAATGATACCACACAAAGTGTCCTGAGAAACTACTATGAACAATTATTTATATGCCAACAGATTAGATAACTGAGAAAAAATGGATAAATTCCTGGAAACATACAATGTACCAAGACTGAATCATGAAGAAACAGAAAACCTCAACAGACCAGTTACTTTTAAGGAGATTGAATCAGGAATGAAAAACCTCCCAGCAAAGAAAAGTCCAGAACCAGATGGCTTCATGGGGAATTCTACCAAGCATTTAAAGAAGAATTGTTATCAATCTTTCTCAAACTCCTTCAAAAAACTAGAATAGAAGGAACACTTTCAAAGTCATTTCATGAGTCCACCATTACACTGATTATAAAAACCAGACAAGGACATTTTCAAGGTGAGAAAATTGAAAGCCAATATCCTTCATGAACACAGATGCAAAGATCCTCAACAAAATATTAAGAAACTGAATTCAATAGTACATTAAAGGGGTGTCTGGGTGGCTCAGTCAGTTAAGCGTCCGACTTTGGCTCAGGTCATGATCTCACAGTTCGTGGGTTCGAGCCCCGCGTCGGGCTCTGTGCTGATGGCTCAGAGCCTGGAGCCTGTTTCAGATTCTGTGTCTCCCCCTCTCTCTGCCCCTCCCCTGTTCACGCTCTGTCTCTGTCTCAAGAATAAATAAACATTAAAAAAAAATTTGTAAAAAAGATAGTACATTAAAAGGATCATACACCATGATCAAGTGGGATTTATTCCAGGGATACAAGGATGGTTCAACACTTGCAAATCAGTACATGTGATACACCACATTAATAGAAAATGAAAGGTAATACAATTTGATATTAACACAAAACAGACACATAGATCAGTGGAACAGAAATAAATCCATGCATATATGTTCAACTAATTTTTGATAAAGGATCCAAGAATATACAAGAAGGAAAGGATAGTCTCTTCAGTAAATGGTGTTGGGAAAACTGAATAGCCACATGCCAAGTAACAAAACTGGACCCCTCTCTGACACTGTCCACAAAAATAAAAAAAAAAATTGAAGAGTTTAATGTTAAGACCTGAAACCATAAAATTCCTGGAAATAGACAAAGGAAATAATCTCCTTAACCTTCGTCTTGGAAATGAGTTTTTGGATTTGACAACAAAAGCTAAGGTAACAAAAACAAAATAAACACATTAGACTACATCAAATTTAAAAATTTCTGCACAGCAAAAGAAATTATCAATGAAATGAAAAGGAAACCTATAGAATGGAAGAAAATATTTGCAAACCACGTACCCAATAAGGGGTTAATATACAAAATATATATGGAATTCATACAACTCAATAGCAAAAACACCAAATAACTCAATTTAAACACCTGTTAGGATGTCTATTATCAAAAGACAAGAGATAACAAAGATATCTTTGTTAAAGATAAAACCTAAGATAAAGATAAAACCTAAGCATCTGTCAACAGATGAATGAAGAAAATGTGAGGTGTGTGTATTAAAGACAATGAAATAATATTCAGCTTTTAAAAAAGAAATCCTGCCATTTGCAGCAGCATGGGTGAAACTGGAGGGCATTATGCTAAGTGAAATAAGCCAGACAGATAAAGACCAAAAATACTGTTTGGTATCACTTATATGTGGAGGCTAAAAAAATAAAGTTGAACTCATAAAAGCAGAGTAGAATGGTTGTTGTTTAGGGCTGGGGGTGGGAGATACAGGGAGAGCTTGGTTAAAGGTACAAATTTAGAGTTTTAAGATGAATCAAGTCTGGGGATCTAATACTATATAACATGGTGACTAGAGTTGAAAATACTGTGTTGTTTAATTGAAATTTGCCAAGAGAGTAGAACTTGTGTTTTCACACACCCACAGACAGACCCTCCCTCCCCACACACACATGTAAATATGAGAGGTAATGGATGTGTTAAGTGAATTGATGGTGGAAATCCTCTCACAATGTGTATGTATACCAAATCATCATGTTATACACTTCAAATATCTTATAGTTTTATTTGTCAATTATACCTCAATAAAGCTGAAAAAAGGCTATATTCACACCGAACCAAACTATCTCGTAACTTTCTAACTCTAAGGATGAAAACATACACGACTTTACAACGGAAAGATCTGATTCTTACCCTCTTTATCAAGGGCTCATATTCGACATCACCAAGAGTAAGACAATTTGATTTTATGTGCCACCCGATATAACATAATATGAAACACACATAGCATTCCCTATAAAGTATTCATATTGAACATGTTTGACCTGAAGCTAATTATTCCTTTAAACCAAACTTCCAGTTTACAGGAATATAGGAGATAAAAGAAGCAAGATAATTGACATCCAGATGGAAACAATCAGTCAGGCAAATTCAGATCGTAGAAGTTCTACAAGACAACTGGCCCAGTCTCTTCAAAATTCGATGTTGTTAAAAAAAAAAAAAAAAAGAGGTAGTGAGACTGTTCTCAATTAAGAGAGACTATAAAGATATACAATCAAATATGATGGGTAAACTTCAATCAATCAGATTTTTTTTCATAAAAAAGCTAATTAAGATATTTTGTGGACAACTGGGGGATATTTTAATATGAACCGATGTTATATTAGAGATTTATGGTTAATTTTATCTAAGGTAATAATAGTAGTATGAATATAAAGAAAAGTTTCCTTATTTTTAAGAGATATAGAAATGTCTTAATTTTTAGGAGACTCACAACGTCTGCATCTTTGAAATGGCAAAATGTTAACACTTGTTCCATTTAGATGTCTGGTACATGGAACGCATTTTATTATTCTTTCAACCTATTCTGGACATTAAAAATTTTCTATAACACAATGTTTGGTGGGAAGAGAACATATTATACTAAACATTTTGCTATCTAGAAAATTGTCCTAAGGAATCAGTGATCAATAGTGATAGAAGAGTCCTGACAAAGTAAGTGTATCACAATTATAAATAGGGGTAAATAGGCTGTGTATTCTCAAGGAGCAGAATTAATCCCAACAGGATTTTTGGTCAGGTTGACTTTAAAATTTATGCAGAGAATCAAAAGGCAGAGAATAGCTAATTTGTTTCTGAAAAGGGAAAGAGGGAGAAGGGACTTGTGGCTCTAAATATAAAGATTGGAAAGAGTGTATGGCATAGGGATGGACTCATTGACCAATTACACAAGTTAGCTCTCAAAACAGTATATGACTGTGTGGAATTTTGGTATAGGATAGAGGTGGCATGAGAAAGGAGAAACTACTTAATAAATGGAGCTGAAACAGCTATAATTCACATACGAGAAAAGTGAAATTATAACACTGCCTCAAACCAAACTCGAGAATCAATTTCAAATACAGCGAGAACCCAAACATTGAAAGATACTGTGAAGAAGATCACTAGCTAGAGGGAAACATCAGGTTGAGGGATTTGTTTTTGGTGTTAGGATAGGAGAACCTCGAACTTGAGAAAAGCTTCCAGCAGAGAGAGAGAGATCTAGAAAAGAGGAGTATTCCTAAGAAAGCAATTGCGGTTGGGGAAGCAGCAAGGTGGCCAGCACAGAGCGGGTCCAGTAATTACTGAAGGAGTAACTGAGAGAGTGGATTAGCTTAGCTGGGATGTGCAGAAACTGGTTCACAGAGGAGTGGGCTTTTTTTTCCCTGACAGGTGTGAAAGGGGAGTGAACAGAAGCAGCTACTGCTAAGTTTGCTCGGCTTTCTGACTTTTCACTTCAGGCTTCAGAAGCAGGAGGAAAGGAGCTGCTGTGGCTAAAATTCAAATAGAGACTGCTTAAACTCAAAAGGCATGGGAAACAGTGTGTAGATAGGAAAATATGTGCTACAACCAGACAGAGTCCCCTAACTGATGTCATTTGCTT
Source organism: Leopardus geoffroyi (assembly GCF_018350155.1). Classification (NCBI taxonomy): domain Eukaryota; kingdom Metazoa; phylum Chordata; class Mammalia; order Carnivora; family Felidae; genus Leopardus; species Leopardus geoffroyi. Next base: position 56,347,281 of record NC_059338.1, on the reverse strand, counting down.
CCCGGCTTATTGTTGTTGACGCTTTTGTTGGTTTTTCTAACCCTGGCATGAAGACGCTTCCCCGAAGGATAAAGGGAGCTTCCCAAAGCCCAGTGATCTCAAGATTTCAAAAGTCGCATGTGTGGCAAGAGCCAGGGGCAGAAGGATGCTAATTCTAAAATTGAACTGTCTAGGTTCATATCCTGGAACTGACACATACTGGCTATGGAAACCTCCTGAGAGTTCCTTAGCTTCAGAAGTCCAGCCGCCACTTGTATCAAGTGAGGATTCTGTTCGCTCAGGTTCTTTGCTGCAAGTTTAGAACCTGACTCTGGCTAGCTTGAACGCATTGGGAGAACACAGGGCCGTCTGTGGATCAAAGGGAAAGCTGCAGAACCAGGCTTAGAAAGAGCAGAGACCAGGGTACCCCACACATCCAGGTAGCAGGAAAGGATGGTTGGTTCCTCTAGCAGCCTGGCCCCTCCAATGTTTAGTAATGTCAGAGATGAATATTCAGCCTTTGTCAGTGTGCTTAAGATGAAATTCTAGAAAGTTTGGGTCCAAATAGCCTAATTTATTAATATAACACAGTATGTTGATTATACTGGACTAAAATAAAATAAATAAAATAAAATCTTGCCATTTGCAACAACGTGGGTGGAACTAGAAGGTGTTATGCTAAACAACGTAAGTCAGTCAGAGGAAGGCAAATGTCATATGATTTCACTCATAGGTGGAATTTAAGAAACAAAATAGATGAACATAGGGGAAGGGAAGGAAAAATAAGATAAAAACAGAGAGGGAGACAAACCATAAGAGACTCTTCAATACGGAGAATAAACTGAGGGTTGCTAGGGGGGTGTTGGGTGGGGGGATGGGCTAAGGCATTAAAGAGGGCACTTGTGGGGGTGAGCACTGGGTGTTACATGTAAGTGATGAACCACTGGGTTCTACTCCTGAAACCAGCACTACCCTGTGTGTTAACGAACTTGAATTTACATAAATAAAATAAATAAATAAATGAAAAGAAAAAAATAAATTAAAATGTGGGATGCCTGGGTGGCTCTGTCGGTTGAATGTCTGACTCTTGATCTCAGTTCAGGCCATGATCCCAGATTCATGGCATGGAGCCTGCTTAAGATTCTCTGTCTCTCTCCCTCTTCCCTTCTCCCCCACTTGCACTCAAAATAAATAAATAAATAAATAAATAAATAAATAAATAAATATAAATAAATAAAATAAATTAAAAAAATAAAAATAAATAAAATAAAAAATAACCTGATTTAGATTCTTTGCTTATCTTCCAGCTAGGGGAGCACAGAGCATCTTTTGTATGGTTCTATCAAATATGAAGTTACTGTATTAAAACAAAACCAAAACCAAGTTTACGTGTACTCCATGCTCTTGGCCATCCAAATATCCACATTTTCATTGCTTTTTTTTTTTTTTATTTTAAAGAGAGAGTGCTAGCAGAGGAGAGGAGCAGAGGGAGAGAGAAAGAGAGAGAGAGAGAGAGAATCTTAAGCAGATTCAATGATCAGCCTGGAGCCTGACATGGGGCTCGATCCCACCACCCTGGGATCATGACCTGAGCAGAAATCAAGAATTGGACATTTAACCAGCTGAGCCGCCCAGGTGCCCCCCTCCATCTTTTCATTTCTATACATTAACTTTCAATAATGTTTTGGCCAACATACCTGTAAATATTCCACAGTGAAAATGCATTCATCCTCTCTCTAAAGATGAATAACCCCAAACTACATCCACCTCCAAGCCCAGGATCTCCGAGTAATCACTCTTTTGTCAGCCTACGTCATGAGTTTGCAGCCTGCAGTTCAAGCAAAATCACACAATAGAAAACAATCATGGCTTTCTCTTATAAAGCAGTGCATTTACATTAGTGCTAATCTTCTTATGTCTCAGAGATCCCCAATGAGCAGATGTGGAACATGAGGTCCATAGTGGCCCTGTAATTTATCCAAAGCCACCAATGACGCCAACGTGTGACTCCAGGTTTGTCCAACTCCAAAGCCATCTCTTTCCTTTCCATGACAGAAGGGTTAGAACAACATGAGGCAAATGTCCTCCTCAGAGAATTTGAACAGGAAACAAAGCCCTATGAAAATAGCAGTCTGAGGAGAGTTTTAAGCTATGGAAAGCAGAAGATGGAAGGTTTAAGGTTGTAGATATATGAGTAGGGGATGAGAAGCCTGTTTATTTAATGGAGAGGGGGATAAACAGGACTTTCCTGTTGTTTAAACTATTTCACAGTAATGTTAACACACTTTGCAAGGGGCTTACATAACTATTTCCTCAATCATTTTTGCATTAATAGGTAGTTGTTTGGATTATTTTATTAGTAAAGGTTTTGATTGACATAAGTTAGTAGGTCACTTGGAAATCTGATTACCCAATTATTGATCTTTTTTAATCTCTATACCTATAAAATAAAAATACTATTCAACTAGAGGTAGGATGGTGTTGAAATGGACTATTTAGAGAAAAAACAAGTTAGATTCTCACCTTATGTCATACAGCAAAACAAATGCTAGATGCATTGAGAAGTTAATGCGTTTTTTTTTTTTTTTTTTAAGAAACTGTCAGAAGAAATAACTTAGAAGAAAATATAGGACATTTCTGGGAATGGAAAAAAAAGCTCTTGAAGCGTGAAGGCAATGAAATGTCCTTGCTAGCTGGGGGTGGGAATGCCCAGGAATTGCTTCAGCTTTAGTGATTTGAAGTTCATGGTGATGGAGTGGATCAGGAGGTGGTGTCCAAAGCACTGAATTCCCTTTACACTCTTCTAAGAGCATTCCCCACCCTCGCTTCTCTATACCCAGCAAAGAAACAGTGCCAGACATTTTATCCTGCTCAGATTTATCCCCGACTTAAATCTTGGAAACTGCACACAGGCACAATAATTTTGGTCAATCAGGAAAAAGCCTTATTGTGTTTCAAAACAAGTCATGCAAGGAAAGACTTGAGGAATTTCATTTTAGCCTGAAGATGTGAAATTTAAACTTGCACTAAAGGACGCTTGGAGGAAATGTTTGGAGAAAGTCGTGGTGTTGGCTGAACTCTTTCTGAGTCACTTGTTCTGATGTCAGGTGTGTGGTAAGGGTTAGTAAGAATCTCACATTTGGCTCAATCTGGGCTCTCACAGTCTCAAATAACAAGCTGGTCGTACTCAGATTTTATTTTCCTTGAATGTTTAGATTGCATTGCACCGTTGGCTTGGTAGCTATTATTCAACTTGCACTTTTGAAACGAACGTTTATCTGTTGGTAAGCCAGAAGACCACAGAGTATATTTTTTCTTTGTTTTTAAGTTTTTGGTCAGACTATTTAGAACCACATGAATTCCAAGAGAAACACCCAAAGATCTAAGCGAATGACACCAGTCGCTGCTACAGAATTCAAATTCTTGCGTGTCATCTCTGCCTGTAACTTTTAAATTAGTGATTGTATGGTGTAAATGATGTGAGAGCTTCTGCCAAGCAAAGCAAAACTAGGGGATAATGTCACAGCGGGGAGTGTTGCCAATCAATTGGATGAACTCTGAGAAACTAAAGGATGTGTAAGTAGCAAAAGTCACAGTTGGTGGAATCTCAAGAACACTGGTGAATTGTTACTCTATCAAGTGTCTGTCCCAATCAGTATGGTTTCATCTTGAAGATGAAGCTCAACTTGGCCACGTCAATTGATACAGTTAAAGTTGGATTAAAGACCCAAATGAGGTACGTCAATCGCACTGCTCAAGGAAGAGGGTTAAGAATATTTCAAAGCTACAGATATAAATAGATGGGAACCTCACTGAATAAATGAACAAGAGGTAAAAGGCTATCAGAAGTTCACTCTCTCAAGCTTTACCATACAGCAGACTTCCCTTTATCCCGTTGATTCCATAAGAAATTTGGGTTATGGAAACCATCGATAAATTAGATTAGACAGAAAAATAAGTCAACATCTGACACATCAGGAAAGGCATTGCTGAGTTTTAGGAAAGGAATAGGGACCTTCCAATGAGGCGCTGCATCTGAGAGGTTTAAACATCAGCACCCTCAATGCAACAGAGATGCTGGTGATTGATGGAGAAGGTATAGAAGAACGGCAGTGATTTGAAGGATTGCTAGCAGGGTTGAAGAAACAACGAGAGATTCGACTCTGCCCGGTCAAACCAAAATTCAGGAGGGATGTGTGTAATGGTGTGTGAATGTTTTAAAGTTCCCAGTGCCTACGAAGGAGAACGATTTAGTGCCTTTAAAGCAATAAATTCAAGCTAATTATTAGGATAAACTTTCTGACAGTGTTATTTGTTTTATTTAAGAGATAAACTATTCCTGGAGTCGAGAAATGGAAAAGAGTGAGCCAAATACCAGCGGAGGAAAACACATAACCAGATAGGAGTGCGGTGTCTAACACACCATTTAATGGCAGGCGTGTGACCATGAAACCGAGGTTTACTGTTAGGCTGATTTTCCCGTGAACCCCTGGGTGTCGAGTTCAGGAGGAAGTAAGCATAGCATCCTTTCTGACTGAGACCCCACGAGTAGATTTTTCTCTGCCTCACACGGGAAGTTCCTCTAGTGAAGCATGAGCCAGGAATGAAGGGGGTGAATGTAGAAGGCATCCTTAAAGCAAAAATGGGTTTCTTTCGAGGTCTAACGCTTTTGGTTGCTCGGGCTTTTGGGTGACATTTTGGTGGCCACTTGCCTTTGACATCTGGATCTCTGAATTTCACAGGGTTATTGGATGTCAGAGTTTGCATCCACTGTTATGTTTGTAGCATCTTTGACCTCTTCTTGACTCCTCATGGGTAAGAGTCCTAGGTTCCCAGCCTAGCCTGGTTTGGCATATCTTTCTTACCTTCTCTTAGGGTCTGCCTTTAGGAGGACAGAACTTCCATTCCTTTGCTGTGTTGCCCAGGCCCAATTATTCAGGACCTTGATAAATCTCACGTGTTTTCTCGTAAGGTTCTCTGTCGCCGTGCAAATCAGGTGGAAAGTAGCCTAAGGTTTGCAACAATACCCAGAGTAAAAACTATCCATAAAAGAGGGTGCGTGCCAGAGGGCAGGGGGGTGGAAGGAGGGGCAAAATGGGGCAAGAGGAGTGGCAGAGGCAGGCTTCCAGTTATGGAATGAATAAGTCATGGGAATCAAGGCACAACAGAGGGAATCTGGTCCATGATACTGCAATAGCACTCGCTGCATGCTGACAGACAGCAGTCACACTTGCAGTGAGCACAGCGGAATGTTCAGAGACGGCAAACCAGTGCGTCATACGCAACACTCTGTGGCATTATATTCAAATAAAAGGTTTCTCGAAAGAAGAGGGCACATGCTTTGGGGAAGGAGGGAAACAGAAGGCATGTATTCTTACGGTGTGACATGGAGAAAGAGATTAAAGATGAGTCAACAAGTGTTAAAAAGGTTGTGGAAGTCAGCACATATTTCTTATTTGCTCATGTGTGTAAGGCCCTGGGAGAGAAAATTCAGAGCATGTGAAAAAAAAAATAATGAATGAAATACAAAACTAGATATTGAAGAACTTAGTGTCTCGGGGAGGGGGGATTGGAGAGGACACATGACATCTCTGATGTAAACTGGGGAGCGATGTGACCCTACGGTCTCTCAGACTAGGGTAGTTGTGACAAGGCAAAGAATAACAGGTCACGTTTTCTCTGTTTTTCCTTTTTTCTTTTTCTCAAATGTTTATTTATTTATTTTGAGAGAGAGAGAGAGAGAGAGAGAGAGAGAGAGAGAAAATCCCAAGCAGGCGTAGAGCACAGAGCCTGACGTGAGGCTCAAACTCACAAACCGTGAGATCATGACCTGAGTCTAAACCAAGAGTTTGACAACTAACTGAGCCAGCCAGGCGCCCCCCAACAATAAAATATTAAATAATAATAATAATAGCATGGTCCTTCATAGCTTTTTCACTATGTGGTACATTGTTTGCTTTTTAAAAATGTTTGAGGGGCGCCTGGGTGGCGCAGTCGGTTAAGCGTCCGACTTCAGCCAGGTCACGATCTCGCGGTCCGTGAGTTCGAGCCCCGCGTCGGGCTCTGGGCTGATGGCTCAGAGCCTGGAGCCTGTTTCCGATTCTGTGTCTCCCTCTCTCTCTGCCCCTCCCCCGTTCATGCTCTGTCTCTCTCTGTCCCAAAAAAAATAAATAAACGTTGAAAAAAAAATTTAAAAAAAAAAATGTTTGAGAGAGAGAGAGAGAAAGCAGGGGAGGGGCAGAGAGGGAGAGGGAGAGAGTCCCAAGCAGGCTCTGCACTGAAAGTGACGTGGGGCTCGAACCCAAACTGTAAGATCATGACCTGAGCCAAAATCAAGAGTTGGACACTCAACCAGCTGAGCCACCCAGGTGCCCCTGCTATATTGTTTATTTATATAAGCTCCATGAGAGTTTAGGACTAATGTCTCATGTACAGCACTATGTCCTTAGAGCTTTCTAAAGTACCAGGACAAACATCTACACACAGTCAAGCATAGCACTTGGCATTGGGGATACAGAAATTAACATGATAAAATGTCATAACTGCAAATGTATGTGCTATCCATTTGGTATCATCGCCTGGTCTGTAAATGATGCAACCAATGTCTCCTTCTCAGTCTTCTCTAACTGGACAGACTTGGATGTATACCTTTGGATTTATATCTTCTCTCTAGAAATATAACATAATGACTGTGTTTTGTTATACTTGGTCATGGAAATGTTCTGTCTCTTCAAGTTAGCTTTGTGGGGATCGGGTGACGCTGTTCTGTGTTACTTTTACGTATCAACTTCAGTGCCAAATTACGAAACCGCTTTTCTTTTTATCGCTTGATGTGTTCCAGTTCTGTCTTAACTAGACCATTAATTCTTTATTTTATATTTATCTAATTTCAGCGTATTGCTCAATATACAATAAGTGCACCTGATAAACTCTTTTCAGGTTGATTTTTCAACATTACCTTCCTATAATGATTATAGCCTCCAAACATGACTATTGGGAAAAATAGTATTTTGTCTCTTAATCTGTTGTTTTCTTTCCAGAAAACAGAAAAGAAAAAGAAAATGTGCCTTGGGGAAAACCTTCATTTGTAGCATTTAACCAAAAGGGAATGAGCAACTGAATCTGAGGGACAAAACTGGGGAGGGGGGTGTTATTTGGGGGTGTTTTTTATTTTTGTGTTTTGTGTTTGTTTGTGTGTTTTTACTTCCCAGCAGCAAACAGACTAAGAATGCTAGTAATCAAACTTTAAAAATAATCCCCTGAAATGAAAATGTATCTCAAATTAACTTTTGCTTTATATATTTCTTTGGAGTAAAGATGGCTGAAATTTAATCCCCCACCATTTCAGTACGTTCTGAAGAGCATAAATCCTAACCAGATTTTAATTCATTTCTTTGAGGAAACTTTCTTCCTTATGTCTCATTTCCTGAACCCTCCTCTGGGGTCCAATCTGGTGCTATCCTGAGTGCCGTTTTCAAAATTGATTTAATTGCAAATGTTGGAGAGCACTTGAACTGTGGGAACTTACTACCCACAATAATGTGCTCTTGCCCATTAAAAAGATGATATATTGAGTACAATTTACCTAATATGTTCAAATATGTACGTAATATTACCTAATATGTTCAAAATATAATAACAATAATTAATGAATTAATCTGTAACAGTTGCCATTTCTTGAGGAAGCATTACATTCTAGGGACAGGACTAACAACCTGACATGCTGGCTCCTTTCTCCTCTTTTTGTTTTTGTTTTTGTTTTTTTTTTAACTTTTTAACGTTTATTCATTTTTTTTGAGAGACAGAGAGTGAGCGAGCAGGGGAGGGGCAGAGAGAGAGACACATGCAGAATCCAAAGCAGGCTCCAGGCTCTGAGCTGTCAGCACAGAGCCCGATGTGGGGCTTGAACCCACAAGCCGTGAGATTGTGACCTGAGCTGAAGTCAGAGGCTTAACTGACTGAGCCACCCAGGCACCCGCCTTTCTCCTCTTAAACAATTCTATGGGGCAATTCTTAATATCCCTATTTTGTATGTAGGAAAGTGAGGCTTAGCGAGTTTGAGAAATATTCCCTAAGTGGAAGAGGGAGAATTCAAATAAGGTTCTTCGTGGCTACAATGTCTCTGGCTTTAATTCCTTTGCCATGTAGACCTTCATTGATAGTGTGGACAAGCCTTCCCAACCTGCTCTGCCTTTACTATAGAGCAGCATGCGAAGGGGGGCTTGAACTGATTGGTGGGATCCCCTGGCTTTGGTAGACAGGTTGGCAGATGATCGCCAGGGAGGACTTCTAAGCCCTTGTCTATAGTTTGATGGGAAGAATAATAGCACAGTAGGACCTTGGATTGCGAGTAACTTATTCTGCGAGTGTTCCGCAAGACGGGCAAACGTTTCCAGCACATTGTAACTTGACAAACGAGCGACGTCTTGCAATGTGACAGTACGTGATGTCAAATGTCACATGATCACAACTGAGCCAATGGTTCTTCTCTCTCTCTCTCTCTCTCTCTCTCTCTTTCGCGCTGTGGGATTGTGGGTGATCATCTCCCATGCTCAGATGCTCGGTCTCAGGCTGTGGTCTTTGGCAAGAATCAGGGATCTTTCAGAATGTTGGAAGGTGCCCACAAGTGACAGTAGTGTACTTTTTGTCACTTCAAAGGAATGGACATTCCTCTGTTTTTCCGTATGAGAGGAAGCTTAGGAATGTTTTGCCTTATTTTAGGTCGGGCTGACTGAAGATATAAACCCTTTCCTCTGCTGCCTTATTGCCGGCAATACTTTATATGTATACATTATTATACATAATATATACGTTAAATACAGTATATGGTAAGAGTGTATTAATAACATACTGTAGTCAACATCCATTAGTGATAGTGAAAGTTGTCCTACACAATAACCTTCCTCTCTCTTGCCTCCCTCACACCAGCCGTGAAGGTTTTCAAAGGTAGGTGCAGGTTCATTTGTTTATTTTTCTTTATATTTTGTATTTTCTTTATTATTTTGTGTTATATCACAGCATTGTAATCGCTTTTTATGTGAATATTTTTTGGGTTGTGGGATAAAGCATCACAGTTCCCGTTATTTCTTATGGGGAAATTTGCTTTGGTATGCAAGCACTTTGGATTGCAAGCATGTTTCCAGAACAAATCATGCTTGAAAATAAAGATTTTACTGTATTTAGAGTCACAAAATCTGCATTCCACTTCTTAGTCTAGGAATCCCTCAAGCACATCCCTTAATGAATTGAAGACTTAACCTTCTTGCCTGTAGAATTGATAACATTAATAATTTCCTCCCAGAGATGCTTCAGTCATTACATTATAGGAACTTGTACTGGGGGTGGGGCTACCTCAGCTTGAGTCTAAGTGGAAGTCCAAAATGATTGGCAAACTGATGGGGGGGGGGATTTACCAGAAACCCACTTGCATGGGTACTTTGGAATCTTCTGGCATGTCTCAGGATATGGTGAGATGGGCTCAACATATGTCCCTTTGCAGAGACATGAGGAGCCTTCGCGAGGAAAATGTTCTCAGGAAAGAAGGATCCAGGGATAATAAATCTGATCAAATAATAAAAACTTAATTTTGTAAAGGAGGAAAAATTCTAAATAAAGTTTGGTGTTTGTCAGTAGAAATTGTCTCCCATCCTAGTCTTCCCTGAACTTCAGACCAAAAACTGAGTGGAGCATAAAAACAGAGAGAGCTGTTTACTAAAGTCCTTATAAAATTTTGTGGCACAAGACAAAGCTGTTGGGGATTCCTCTGACAGAGGGAAACACAAGAAATCATCTCCCTTGCTTTGCCACAGACCATATCAGACCTTTGGAAACTTGGGGTTTTTAGGAAAGTGTATCAAAAGTCAAACACTGCTGACACCGGAAGAAAACACTGTGTGTTGCTTAATTTTCTGTGCCAGCTTGACTGGGCAAAGGTATGGCCAGATAGCTTGTGAAACTATTTCTAGGTGTGGCTGTAAGAGTTTTCCAGAAGAGATTAGCATTTGGATTAGTGAGCTGAGTAGAGGGGATGGCCCTCCTCAGTGTGGGTGGGGTGGGCATCACCCAGTGCCTTCAGGGCCCAAGTGAAACAAGAAAGCAGAAGAAGGGTGAATTTGTTCTCTCTCTGCTTGAGCTGAGCCATCCAATTTTTCCTGTCCTCAGATACTGGCACTCCCTCCTGATTCTTGGACTCAGGCACAAAGGCATTCAATGGAGGAAAAGACAGTCTTTTCAATAAATGGCACGACTGAACATCAGTCTGCAAAAACAATGAACTTTAGCCTCACAACTTTTACAAAAATGAATTCAAGTTGGTTCATAGATCTAAACACAAGAGGCAAAACTTAAAAACTTTCAGAAGAAAACGTAGAAGAAAATCTTTGTGACCTGGGAGCAGGCAAAGAATTCTTGGACATTACACCGAAAGCACGATCCATTAAAGAAAACAAAATGGAGAAATTGGACTGCATAAAAATGTTGCGCTGCAAAAGACACGTTTAAGAGGGTGAAAAGACAAACCACAGACTGGAAGAAAATGTTTGCAAATCACACATTTGACAAAGTCTTGTATCCAGAAGATGCAAAGAACGCTCAAAACCCAACAGTCAAAACACAAACAACCCCAATTTAAAAATGGGTCCATGATGTGGGCATTTCATCGAAGAGGATATACTGACATCAGATAAGCACATGAAAAAATGCTCCACATCCTTAGCCACTGAATTAACGTGAATTATAACTATGATGAGGTAACACTACGTGGCTAGCAAAGATGCACAGCAATCGAAACGTCTGGTAGCTTCCTGCTGGTAATGCAACATGACACAGCCATTCTAGAACGCAGTTTCACAGTTATTCTAAAGTTAAACATACACTTCACATAAGACCTCACAATTTCCCTCTTAGGTACTTACTTTAGAGAAATGAAAGCCTGTGTGTACAGAAACCTGTACGTGAATGTTTATAGCAGTTCTATTTGTAATCACCAAAAAGCGAGAAACAGCTAGTTGCCCTTTAACAGCTGCATGGGTCGATAAACTGAGGTCCATCCATACAACGGTATACTACGTAGCAATGAAAAGGAATGAACTATTGAGACATTAGCTGAATGAACCTCAAAGACATCATGCTAACTGAAAGAAGCTAGTCTCAAAATGTTGCATGTTGTATGATTACATTACTATGGTATTTATGAAAAGAAATCTATAATGGCCAACAGATCAGTGGTTGCCAGGGCTAGGGATGGGGAGAGGGAGAGCATGGAGAGGGGCATCGCCAGGAGTTATTTGGGATGAGGGAACAGTTCTGTATCCTGACTATGGTCAGGTGGTTACACGAATCTCTACAGGTGTTAAAATTCACAGAACTGTGCGTGACAAAATTCAATTTTACTGTATATTAATAATAAGAAATTGTTAGGACCGGCACCCTCCCAGGCTCTCTCTGCCACCAAATGTTATCCTCGTTCTTACATTCTATTGTCACATTGCCATCCTTCCAAAAAGTGATCTGCACCCATTTCTTATGCCCTACTCCATAGTATTTGCCATATTGTTCGCTGTCTCACTGAAACTGCTCCCCAAAGGCACTTATGATCCTTCTTCTCCTACCCAGGAGGAATCCCCTAATAATTCCAGCCCATTCTGCCCTGCTGTGTCTTGACTCCTATAATTCTTCCTGTATCCTTCTTCTTGGCACATATTCTAACACTTAGATTATTCAAACAATGTTTCAGGTGCATATATTGGTCTGTCGTGACCAAGAAGCTTTTTCCTCAAGAAGCATGCAGATAGAGGGCAAACCCAGACTTGTTGGAGCCAGACTAATCAAAACATTATGGCGAAAAAAGAGCCAACATTATTTCTATGAGTGTGAGACTTTCAAAAGGATAGCTTAGGAAAAAATCCCAGTGCACATGAAATTCTGATTGTCTATGAAATGATTAATCACAAAATTTCACCGAAGAATATACGTATACATAACTACATGTGTCCATGCACACACACACACACACACACTCACACACACACGCACACACACACACACCCCTGAGCTGAGCTTATAATCACCACTATCCATTCAAAATGACTGGTTGTGGCCATAATGAGGTGGAGTGGTAGTTTTCTTTTTTTTAGATTAAACATGCTCATAAAATTTCATTTTCGTATCTCTTTTATACAACACCCACAGTTTGCTTTGGCCTCTCTTCTAATTTAATTATCTTGGTTATCTATATTTTTGCAATCAAATTCTGGAAGAAGCCAGGATACTTTGACATTGGTGAAATTGCAAAATACTTTCTACCCCAAACCTTCTGTCTTCAGGCAGATTTGTCTCTCTGTGGTTTTGTCTGCTGGCAATATTCATTCTACGTTCATTCAATAAACATTGATTGACAACTTAACTGCGTGCCAGGTACTGTGTTAGATGTTGGGAGTAGAGTGATTAATAAGACAGACATGACTCCTGCATTCACAGGATCCACAGGCTAGTGACTGTAAGCAGACAAATGAGTCAATATTTATAGGACAGGCATAGGAATGTGTATATTTTTGGCGAACATCGAAGAGGTGCCTGACCCAGTCAATGCAAGTCAGGGAAGATTTCCTGGAGGGAATACTGTTTGGTTGAGTTTTCAGAAAAAATAAAAGTTGGACAGACTAAGAAAGATGGGAAAAAATTGGCAGAGTAAAAACAAAATTACGTCCAAAGAGTCTGAGATTCTGGTACCGTTGTAATCTGATTATCTTAGAAATGTGACCTGTTTCTCTTACAAAGCCTTCCCTTGCTTCTTTGAAACTCTGAGCGTTCTTTTTCTCTTGTGAACTCAGCAGAATATGTTGCTTTCAGCAGTTGTATGCTACCCTCAGAAGGCAGAATAACTTCATAGGGGTGAACCAGTTAGGATCTGGGGTACGAGTCCCGGGTTTGCTCTGGATTTGAATTCCGACTGTGTTCTATTTCACTACTTATGAACCTCTCTAGAAGCTTTAGTTTCCTCATCTATAAAATATGAGTAATACTACCTACTTCACAGAGTTGTGACATAGGTTAATGAGCTAATATGTGCAACAGTGCATTTATTTAGAATGATGCACGAGATACTGCTATGTGTCAGTACGAATGTTACCTATTACTAATATGTGTGCACGCCATAGTTTCCCAAATAAACTGTAAGTGGCGGGAAGGCAGAGCCAAGTTTTAATAAAAATGGCCAAGAGTTTTCCATATAAAATTTCACTTGATTCTTTCCATACTTCTGTGAGTTTGGTATTATTTCCCCCTTCTTCAGGGGCGAAGACTGAGGCTCAGACAAGTTAACTTCATTGCCCAAGGCAATGTTAATGGGAGCATTTGTCCCCAAGTCCTCTCATCTAAAGACCCTGCCATTTGCATGACTTAATGAAATAAGAGAAGAAGTAAGAGGGTTTTTTGGTTGCAAACAACAGAAACAGGGCTTGGCTAACTTAAGCAAAAGGAAGTGATTAGAGGAGTCCTTTGTAGCTCTCAGATTAATTGGTGGCCTGGAGAGAAAGGTACCAGAAGGAAAGTTGATTGTCCAGAAACATACTACCTTTCCCTTCCCCTCCCGCCCCCAACCGTCTGGTCTGGTGAACGTGTGGCCATGGCCCCCAGTTGGGGACACTGAGCTCTGCACTAAAGCAGATTCTAAACAGTCCTTGTGTCTTCATAATGCTGTGTTTTCATCCTGAAGGCGTGGCTGTCCCCTAGTGGCTAGGGATCAGAGAAACCAGGTATCTGGCCTGTGGGGGCCTTGCTGCTCCAAACCTATAGTGCCAAATTCCCCAACACAGGGAGAAGGTTCTGCTGCTGGGCAACCTAAACAAAGAAATAAATAAATAACCAAGTTCCACTGATCGTCCTATAGGGTTTCTTTTGGAAACCATGTTGACATTCTCTGTGATCCGAAGCAATAAATACACTTTAAATCTCAGAAATGGTGATGCTGGCTTTATCTGCTGTGCCTGGCGACACCTCGACCCTGAGCCAACTTGCCGGCATAAGGGCAGAAAGGAAAGAACTTGGGCTCCCAGTTTGGAGGATTTCCGTGCAGACTTCTGGGAAACTGAGATGACACAGACTCAGCCCAAAAAGGAAAAGGGGCTGGGGGTTCCAGTTACTATGAAAGAATCAAGGAAAAGTTCAAGTGTGAGGCAAAGTGAGGGGGAAAAAAGGAAACATAAACACAAGTACTAAAATCTAGGAAAGGATTCAGGTGAAGATTAAGAAAATAAGACTAGTTTTATATATTTGGGGATGGAAAGAATGCAAGGAACCAATATCTAATAATGCAGAAGATCCCGATTCATATATCACAGTAGAAGCAATTGTTCCAGGAAGAACTTAGAGGGGGCAAAGGAAGACACTTTGGGGTACTATGTCAAAGACAGTTATTCTAGAGAGAAATTAAGAGATCCAATTCCTCTCCCCACTCAGCCGCCAGCATTAAAAAAGCTCTTCAGGCCTCCCATTTTGCCGCGAGACTACAGATTCTTACCTGGGTCACATGAACACTGGGTCCCCCTTCATAGTTCCTTTGAGGTGTGAGTGTGTGTAATGGGGTGTCCAGCCCCTTTCCAGGCCCTCGGCTTCAGGGACAGAAACCTAGAGAAGGGAGAAGCAAGAGAACAGCCAGCTAGCTGCCCGGAGTAGCGGAATTGAGTATCACACATTGGTGAGGTTTTTATCCAAATCCTCCCCGGCGAGGAGTGTCTGTAACAGACAGGAGGTATAGTCAGGGCTTACTCCCCGTGGGTGTGAATTGGGGCAGATTGTGAAAATCATTTTAACTATCATTTGCTGAGTATGTCATATCAGACACTAGTCTATGTGCGTTTGTTGAGGCCTCCTATCCAAGTAATTTTAATGGGTAAAATTACTGACCCCATTATATACAAAAGGTGACTGAGGCTTGTGAATTTAGGTAACATGCCGAAGCTCATGCACAAAGAAAGCTGGGACTTTTACTTGGGTCTGTGGCACACTGGCAGTTAGCTGATTTCTGCTGCGGGGAACAGAACTCTGAGGCATGTGTTGTTTAACAAGGCAGGGAATCTGGAAGGAGACTGTTCAGCAGCACAATGATGGGGTTTCCGTCTCTCTACTCTGCCATACGTGTTGGTGACATCTCATGTTCAAGAGCATAGCTGCAGCAGTTTCAAGCATCCCATGAAGACATGAGCACATTTATTTAAAAAGAGGAGGCGGGGGGGGGGGATGTGCTTCATAAATCTTTTTTTTTATTGTTATTTAAGCATAATTAACATACGGTGTTATATTAGTTTCGGGTGTATGATATAAAGATTCAACAACTGTACACATTTCTCAGGGCTCATCAATTCCCTTTATTTTTCCCACCCACCCCCACCCACCTCTCCTCCTGCAACCACCAGTTTGTTCTCTATAGTCAAGAATCTTTTTTAGTTTGTCTCTTTTTTTCTTTGTTCATTTGTTTTGTTTCTTAAATTCCACATATGAGTGAAATCAGACAGTATTTGTCTTTTATTAACTTATTTCACTTACCATTATACTTCCTAGGTCCACCCATGTTGTTGCAAATGGCAGAATTTCATTCTTTACGGCTGAGTAATCTTCCATTGTTTATATATATACCACGTCTATACCCATTCATCTTTCCATGGACACTTGAGTTGCTTCCATAACTTGGCTATCGTAAATAATGCTATAATAAACATAGTGGTGCATATATCTTCTCAAATTAGTGTTTTCATTTTGGAGAGGTAAACACCCAGGAGTGGAATTACTGGATCACGTGGTCATTCTATTTTTAATTTTTTGAGGAAACTCCATGCGACACCAGTTTGCATTCCCACCAACAGTGCACGCGGGTTCATTTTTCTCCACATCCTCACCAGTACCCATTCTGACAGGTATCTTACTGAGGTTTTATTTGCATTTTCCCAATGCTTAGTGATATTGAGCCCCTTTTCATGTGTCTGTTGGCTATCTGTATGTCTTCTTTGGAGTAGGTCTCTGCCTATTTTTCATTGGCTTATTATTTTTTGGTGTTGAGTTGTATAAGTTCTTTATATATGTTGCATATTAACGCCTTATTGAATATATCATTTGTATATAATTTGCAAATATCTTCTCCCATTAAGTAGATTGCCATTTTGTTTTGTTTATGGTTTCCTTCACCACGCAGAAGATTTCTATTTTGGTGTAGTTGCAAGAGTTTAATTTCGCTTTGTTTCTCTTGCCAGAGAAGACATATCTAGGAAAATTTTTCTACAGCTGGTGTCAAAGAAATTAATGCCTACATTTTCTAGAAATTTTATGGTTTCAGGTCTTACATTTAGATCTTTAATCCATTCAATCAGTTTTAGTAGCTTTTTAGTGGATTCTTTAGGGTTTTCTATACATAGTATCATGTCATCTGGAAGTAGTGAAAGTTTTATTTCTTCCTTACAAAATTTGGGTATTTTTTCTTTATTTTATTCCTTTTTCTTGTTGATTTGCTGTGGCTAGGACTGTCAGTACTATGTTGAATAGAAGTGGTGAGAGTGGACATCCTTGTCTTGTTCCTGACCTTAGGAGAAAAGCTCTCCATTTGTAACCACTGAGGACGATGTTAACTGTGCAATTTTCATATATGGCCTTTGAGGTACATTCCCTCTAGACCTACTTTGTTGAGAGTTTATCATAAATGGATGTTGTACTTTGTCATGTGCTTTTTCTGCATCTTTTGAGATGATCATGTGGTTTTTAATCCTTTCTCTTAATCTGATGTATCAAGCTGATTGATTTGCAAATATCGAACTATTCTTACATCCCTAAAATCGATCCCGTTTGATCATGGTGAGTGATATGTTAATGCCTTCTTGGATTTGGTTTCTTCACATTTTGTTGTGGATTTTTGTATATCTGTTCATCAGAGATATTGGCCCACAGTTTTCTTTTTTGTAGTGTCTTTATCTGGTTTTGGTATTAAGGCAATGCTGGCCTTGTAGAATAAATTTGGAAGTTTTCCTTCCTCTTCTATCATTTGAAACAGTTTGAGAAGAATAGGTATTAACTCTTCTTTAAATGTTTGATAGAATTCACCTGTGAAGCCATCTGTTCCTTGACTTTTGTTTGTTGGGAGAATTTTGATGACTGATTCAGTTTCATTACTAGTAATTGGACTATTCAAATTGTCTGATTCAGTTTTGGGAAGTTATATGTTTCTAGGAATTTATCCATGTCTTGTAGGTTGTCCAATTTGTTGACACATAATTTTTCATAATATTCTCTTATAATATTGTGTATTTCTGTGATACTAGTTGGTATTTCTCCTCTTTAATTTCTGATTTGGGCTATTTAAGTCCTCTCCCTCTCTCTCTCTCTCTTCATGAGGCTGGTAAAAGGCTTATCAATTTTGTTGATCTTTTTAAAGAACCAGCTTCTGGTTTCACCGATCTGTTATATTATTTTTTTTTTAGTCTCTACTTCATTTATTTCTGCTCTCATCTTTATTTAATTTCCTTACTTCGATTGGCTTTGGGTTTTGTTTGTCCTTTTTTTTTTTAGCTCCTTTAGGTGTGAGTTTAGGTTGTTTATTTGAGATTTTTCTTGCTTCTGATGTAGGCCTCTACTGCTAGAATCTTCCCTCTTAGAACAGCTGTTGCTGCGTCCCAAAGATTTTTGGGCCATCGTGTTTTTACTTTCATTTGTCTAACATGTATTTTTTGATTTCTTCTTTGATTTCCTGGTTGACACGTTCATTGTTTACAATAGCATGCTATTTAGCTTCCACGTATTTGTGTTCTTTCCACATTTCTTCTTGTGGTTGATTTCTAGTCTCATACCATTGTGGTTGGAAAAGATGCACGTATGTCATTTCAATCTTTTTGAATTTGTTAAGACTTGTTTTGCGGCCTAGCATGTTATCTATCCTGCAGAATGTTCCATGTGCACTTGAGAGGAATGTCCATTATGCTGTTTTTGGATGGAATGTTCTAAATATATCTGTTAGATCTATGTGGTCCAATGTGTCATTTAAAGTGACTGTTTCCTTGTTGATTTTCTGTTTGGGTGACCTATCTGTTGATTTAAGTCAGGTGTTAAAGCCCCCTACTATTATCGTAGAGCTTCAATTTCTTGCTTTATCTCTGTTATGTATTCAGGTGCTCCCATGTTAAATGTACAAATATTTATAATTGCTATATCTTCTTGTTGGATTGTTTTCTTTACCTTTATGCAGTGTTTTATTTGTCTCTTATTACAGACTTTGTGTTAAAATCTACTTTGCCCAATAGGCATGCCCAGTAGAGTGTGCTGTGCCCAATGGTCACAGTTTGAGCCCATTCTAGAACCACTAATTTTTACTCCTTCCCTCCACAATTTATGTATATGACGTCATACTATACACCCTTTTATTTTGTGAATCCCTTGAGTGATCTTTATAGATATATTTTCGGTGCCATGGCTCTTTTTGCCTATTGCCCTGTGCTGTTAAGGGGTCAGTCCAGGGATGCCACGGGCTTGTAGCTGGGGGACGTCAGCAGTCAGACCAGACGCCTGCCCTCAGCCCCTTTGCCAGAACTTCAGTGGCACCACACTGCAAGGCACTCTCCCTCTGCTGTTCTCTGAGAGGTTTTTGTTGGTGGGGATCCCAGCAGTCAAATCAGATGCCTGCCCCCAGGCCATGGGTGGGGGCTGCCTTAGCCCTAACTGCAGGGAACTCTCCTTATCTTGTCCCCTGGGGAGCTCTTAACAGGCGGGACTGGCAGTCGGATCAGACGCCTGCCCCCAGTTGGTGTGCTGGGACCACAGAGGCACTGATCAGCAGCACACTCTCTCCACGCTGTTGGTGCTCCAGTGGAACCGGTGTGTGCGGTTATCTTCCCCTCTCCTCACGGCAGGAGTCACAGTGAGGTGGCGCCGGTCCCTGCTGGGGCTGCTGGCGGGATGAGATTTGGTGGGACTCCTGCTGAGTGGGGCTGGTTGGGGCAGATCGGAGGAGAGAGCTCAGGGGCATGAAGCATCAGCCAAGTAGGTGGAAGATGTTCTTGCGGATTTCCATAGGTGTCTGGCTATCTAGGCTGCGTGGGGGTGGGGGAGAGATAAATGACACGGACCAGCTCTTTTGTTTTTGGAGAAGTCGCCTAAAGATCCGCGCCCTGCCAGCATGTGTTCTGAGATCGGTAAACAAATCTCCTTCACCTATACTCCAGGAGCTTTTCAAACTGCTGTTTCTATGTTGTATTTCAGTGGAGTTATTTGTAATGCTGTCTCTTTAAGGGGCAGGACTCTGTTTCCTATCACCCACTGGTTCTTCCAAAGCTAAACCTATGATTTTTAACGTAGGCAGACTTAAGCCCCCCTGGTTGCAAACACAAAACAAAAAGAACAGGCAAACAAGACTCATGAAGCTAAGTTCCACTGGTTTTCAAAGACAAATGTTATGGGGACTCATCTTCCTAGTTACAGGTCCCCCGTGCCTGGATCGCCTGGTGTGGGGTATGCTTTCCTCTCTCCTTTGTGATTGTGGTGTCCCTCCCTTTAGTGATCAGTCTCACTGGAAGTTTGGTTCCTCACTGAGTTGCTGTCCTTCCTAACCTACTGATGCGGCCTCCCCTGTGTGGAAAGTCTGTTCTACCAGTCTTCAGGTCGTTTTCTGGCTTGGTTGCACTGATGTGTGATGTAGGTATGTCTGTGGGACAAGGAGCATAGGATTCTCCTACTCTGCTATCTTCCCAGAAGTCCCCCCAAAATCTTTTTATTAGTGAGAAAAGCCCCCAAGGCCCCCAAGGCCCTCCCTCCCCCACCATAGCTTAAGCCACTTGTCTATGCCTAAAACCAGTCACTTTCCAAGATTATGGAATTACTACTATTGTCCTATTTCAATCAAGATTCCCTGCCCGAAGCTGTTCTAGGAATCAACTTCCCTTAGCAAGCAAAAGAAGGGAGTGCGTAGGGACAGGGGCGGTGGTGATGGCCGTGGGAAGACAAGGAAATTTGTCTACCATGGATACCACAACGAACTTATTGGTTTAGGAATGAATTTAGTTCTAATACAGTGAGGGAATGGAGAAGAGGAAAGGAAAGCAAAGCAAAGAGAGAGGAGGGCAGATAATATTTATTGAGAATATATTATATAAATCACGTTAACCCCTTTCACATATCCAATCACCTGTTCTTCAGATGGTACTTACTTTGATTATATCCATTTTCTAGAAGCTTTATAGAGGCCTTTAAATCACAAAGCCAGAAAATGGTGCAGTGGTGATTTGAATCTAGATTGACCGATTAGAAAGCACCTGGTCTTTGGCTCTTAGAATGATTAGAAGTTATTTGTTTTGGATGCAAGTATACAGGAGACCAACATCAATGGAAAACGGCTACTTTCTAGAAAGCTAACCTTACACCTCTTTGTGCACCTTCAAGCCTCTCAAAACCCCAAATTAAGCTAAGTCATTAGTTCGTTAATTGTACACACAGCCTGTTGAGCACACGTCTACGGTATTCAATAATCAAGTAGCAGGAAAGTCTTCTGACACCCCCACTGGATCCCCATTTCCATATTGCAGAGGCTACAGCGGTCATAGATCACCCTGGTGGGAAACCAGGGAGAAAAGAAAAGAAAAGAAAAAAAAAAAAAAAAAAAAAAAAAAAAACCACAGGCAGGAATGGAACAAGGAACTCCAAGAGGGGCTTCTAATATTTCATTGTTATTGAAAATTACACTTCATAAAAAGTCTTGTTCATTTTAAGTTTGAAGAGTGACAGAAAAATGGCTTTTATACTTAGGTCTGCTGAATGTACGATAAATCAAAAAAGATGGAACCAGGAGAAACTTTAAAAAGAAAGCAGAAAATCAGCGTGTAGTATAAATAACACTTCATTAGGGCTGTAGGGCCTTCCAAAACAGCCTAGAAAATTCCACAGAGGAATCGTAGTATACGGTGCAGGAGAGAATAATTTACTATCATTAGGGGTTTGTAATCCCTGCAGTGGAAAGGGGGAGTGCGTGCACGTAACTCTTTAATGATAGTGGATTTGCAGGCATAAATCCCTAAATGATGATGCGAATACATTTTAAAAATGCAAGTTTCTGTTGGGTAAGAAAAAGTCAGGCTGTCTGGTTTGCTCAGCTCGCTGACCTACGTCTATTACTGATTCACTGAGAACCACAGCATTGGGAGAGTGCTGCGTCCATCCTATGCCTTCCGCGGGGCCACACTGGGGGGATAGAGGTAGCGATTCGGTCTCCCGCTCATCAGGCGCACATCAACACGACACACACACAATTTCTAGCTCGTGGTAGTTGATGCCACACCATCCAAAACACTCTCAGCAATAACCCAAGTCTTTTCTGTCAGAGAAGCTTTTTTCTGTACTACATTGTAGACCTCCAGCTTAGGGTGGGTCCAGAGCACAAATGAGGAACAGAAAAAAAAATGAACACTTTTACACCCCACCCTCTCTTAACAGGGTTTCCTCTCATGATGCTATTCTCAAACTCTCTTCAACAAAATCGTCTCTGAAGCACAGATCTGAAACTTATTAACACGGAAATGCAAATGAAAGACAAAGAGTTTAAATGTTACTTCTCCCAAAGGCATTTTTTGTTTTTACTTTAACCTAGATCCAATCCTTAAGCTAAGCAAGATTTAGACAGATTTTCAAAGGGATGGTCTCCAGACAAAGATGCTTGGATGTTGGATGGGAGGTACAGGGTTCCCAGGGTCAGGATTAGACTGCATTGGGTGGGGGATTATTAAGGTTGAAAGAAGGGAGCTATAGAATTATAATCGGGGGGGGGGGGGGGCGGAAAGACATCACAAATGTGAAAAACATAAGATTCCAAGTCAGAGACCAGGAAGAAGGGGTCCAGCCTGGGAAGCGGGAGCGTGAGGCTAGCGTTCCCTGGCCGGTGGTTCCGGAGGAGGCCGTGAAAACCACGCAGAACACTGGGAACTGGCTGATACTCAGGGCTCGCTGCATGGAGTGGGCTGGGTTAAATCAGGGCTTCTTCACCTGGTGGGACAGGTGGCAGAGAAAAGTAAAAGGTGGTCTGCGAGCAGCCTTCGAGAGGTCGGGAGACGCCTTGATATCCCATTTCAAATGTTGTGCAAGACTTGAAGCTCTGATTAAATTCTCGAAATAGCATGCCACCCTAAAATGTCTAAGTGCAGCAAACCAATGCCAGGGGACTCTGGGAGGCCCCGGAATCCATGGCTGCCGCGCGGGTCTGGAGCCAGCCATGCCCTTCAGCCTGGTTCCCACCCTGTGGGTCCACCTTTCGGCACCTGCCTCGGAGCCCGTGATCCGTCTGCATTCCCTCCGTCGTCTAGTGCCCTGAAAAGGGGCCAGGAAGTCTACCTGACTAGTACTGTTGTGAAGCGGCATCTATCTCTGGTGACGACCGGGAACGCCACCCTCCCACTGTTTCTCCCTGGGGACGCAGGTCACCCAGCGCCCCATGGCAGGCAGATCCCGCTGGTCAGCTGTAGTCTCTTGTCTTTTTGATTTCTCAGGTGTCAGCCAGGTGCCACCATACGGTCCGAGCCCCCGGGGACGCGTATCAAACGCTCCAAAATGCCCCTTTGCCTAGGATTCTCTAGTCGGGGACAAGGCAAGAAAGCAAACCATAATACACTAACAGCTCCTCTCAAAACTCTGTTTTGATCGTACACTCTCTGGGCACCTTAACTTCAAGTATTTTATGCTCCCAAGTGGGTACAAGGCCAAGGTATCAAAAGCATCTCCTTTGCAAAGCCTGCATGGATCGTCTGACTTTGGGGTATGGGAGAAGTTGGAGTCCGTTTTCTGGGTAAAGCTAAGACTGAGTTTCATTTGGATAATCTGTTACTTAGGGGTACATTAGGGCGTAAGAGGGGGCCCAGGAAGACCACCAGTGTCCCCCGGAGACTAGAACCAACCTGTCAAATCACAAAGTGGTCTGAGGCAGTCAATCCTGCAAGAACCATGGCTCCCTTGGGGTTCTTTGAGAAATAGGCAAACATTTAGGTTACACCTGAAAAGGACGCTTTCCTGGACTGATCCTTCTGGTTTATGTTGGTAAACCTATTACAGGGCGCATGCTGCTGGCTGTATTGGGTGCCTGGAAATGCACACCCCTGTTGATGGCATCCTGTGCACAGGGCAGGAAGGAGAGGAGAAAGACTCAGAAGGGAAGAGAGGCAGGATTCCCAGACAGTCCCTTTTGGGGAACTTTTGTTAACCAACAGCAGTAAGCACGACGTACTGTCGTGCGGGGGGCTGGTGTGGGTTTGCTGTTATAAAACAGGGGATTTGCCCGGCAGACACTCTTTCATACATTGACCTACAGCAGGAGTGGCTGGTGGCCAGCCTCAACATTGCTCGAGAAGCCCAGAGGGTTTTCTTAAAAGTCCCAAATTGTTTGTGTTCTTCATAAAACAGAATCAGATACAGAGATGTCTCACTTCTCCAGCCCCATGGGGAACAAGCTGTCCCACAGAAATGCACTTTTCAGATGGTATGTAGATTTGTGCTGTGATTTAATCAGGCTCACAGAAGTGGATCCTTACAATGACCCATAGCACAAGGCACGGGAGGCCTTAGCCCCACTGTAGCCTGCGTTGCCCCAGGATACAGGTAGCATAAATGGCGCTTGACTTCCTCCGTGGCTCTACGTCGTCGGACCCCAGGTAGAGCTCAGAGGTGTTTTCAGCATATCACGGGTAGGATAATTTGGGAAATCCTCCTTCTGTTCACCAGTAAGAAAGATGAGCACCGAATTAAATTCAGTAAGTGTTTTAAAGCAATGCTTAAGTGCCAAGCTCTGTGACGTACTGTGAAAGTTACTCGAGCTCGGTCAAGCATAGAGAAAGGTGCCAGGTTTAGAAAACCCCAGGAGGGGGGCGCCTGGGTGGCGCAGTCGGTTAAGCGTCCAACTTCAGCCAGGTCACGATTCTCGCGGTCCGTGAGTTCCAGCCCTGCGTCAGGCTCTGGGCTGACGGCTCAAAGCCTGGAGCCTGTTTCCGATTCTGTGTCTCCCTCTCTCTCTGCCCCTCCCCCGTTCATGCTCTGTCTCTCTCTGTCCCCAAAAATAAATAAACGTTGAAAAAAAAAAAAAAAAAACCCAGGAGGCAGTTGGAGTGTGGGCTGGGATGCTGCCGGGCAGTGGCTAGAGACTGGGAGGCAGGTCACTACGAGGAGGGCCAAGCAAGAAGGAAAGACAGAAGTGTGGGCTGGATGGACAGACCACGAACCCGAGAGAGTGGGTCAAGACCAAGTCCTTTTCAAGACAAAGCTGGAGCTGGGCAAGGCAAGGTGAGGTCATGTGGATGGTCACCTACTGGTATCAGTTAGCAATTTCTTGCTGTACAGGATTACCGGGTCCAGCCTCCGTGTCCCTAGGGTTTTAAGAAGTACTAATAGACTGAGAGACATGGCCCTGATCTCAAAATGTTACCATCCTCAGTTTACCCAGAATTTCCTACCTCCTATGACTTTGTCATCAAGTTTCATCAGCTTTTGCAAAAACAGAATTACCCTCTTGGAAGTTTTTGGCGGTCTCCTGCTATTTTAAATTGCAATGCTCTCATTAGGAAATGTAAATCCCACTCTATTAAATACTTAAAAGCGAAGCTTTTTTTGCCCTTTTGAGAGTGGCAAGCAGACTTGCCGAGGGAAGAAAAGGCCTATCAGACTTCAAAACCGGAATATTCCTAAGGCTGACGTCTAACCAGAAGGAATAGATCACACATCTTCCGAACACCAGAGGAGGTGCCCTTCCTTGTCCTGGGCCTGTTTCTCTCCCACATGACGGAAACCCATTCTTGCCATCTCCAGACTCGTCTCCCCTGTGTTTCCCTCCTCCTCTGCCTGTCCCCCCTCTGGTGGGCTTTGTTCTTGAACTCACTGGACTCAGTCAGCCCCAGGGCGAGCCAAAGGGGTTTCCACATCTGTTCAGGATGCCCAGCTCCTTCCAGCAGTGACCTCGTACTGAAAGTGGGGCTCTGCGAGCCTGAGGCTCTTGTTTCCGAACCTAAGACCGTGCTGGCACCTTACCCATCGCGCACATCCTTATGGCCACTCCAGAAAGCTTGACAGCTGTCCCGATTCAAACCGGAGCTTCTGTTCTGGGCTCCCTTCTGAGAAACTGGTCTCCCAGGCCTTCTCTTCCAATCTTGCCTTTTCCTCCTCTAGACAACAGGGCTCCTCGCTGCACCCGGGTCAGGGGCTGGTGCCTGGGCACCCAAGCACCCTGACTACTGCCTGTGAGTCAGTCTGGACTATAGTATCTACTGCCTGTTGCC
This sequence comes from Leopardus geoffroyi, assembly GCF_018350155.1. Lineage (NCBI taxonomy): Eukaryota > Metazoa > Chordata > Mammalia > Carnivora > Felidae > Leopardus > Leopardus geoffroyi. The sequence continues at coordinate 56,322,031 of NC_059338.1, read as the reverse complement.
AGGATGCCCAGCTGCCGGCTCCTATTTTCCCAGAGAGTGCCACGCTGTCATGTTGGGTCCCCGGTGCCAACCACCTATCCCTGAATCTCCACTGATGACCCCAGTAATGCTTACCTTCCCTGTCTCAGTCATGACGAACCACCTCTCTCAGCCACTAGCATAGCACCAGCTGTCTACTGCCAGCCCTGGAAACTTCTCCTTACAAATCCTGATGGGAAACAACCTTTAAGCCTTTACGGGTTATTAAAATCCTCTCGTAAGTGCCCTTTTTTATTTTTATTTTATTTTATTTTTTTTTTTTTTTCAACGTTTATTTATTTTTGGGACAGAGAGAGACAGAGCATGAACGGGGGAGGGGCAGAGAGAGAGGGAGACACAGAATCGGAAACAGGCTCCAGGCTCTGAGCCATCAGCCCAGAGCCCGACGCGGGGCTCGAACTCACGGACCGCGAGATCGTGACCTGGCTGAAGTCGGACGCTTAACCGACTGCGCCACCCAGGCGCCCCAGTGCCCTTTTTTAAAAAAAAATTTTTAACGTTTATTTATTTTTGAGACAGAGAGGGACAGAGCATGAACGGGGGAGGGGCAGAGAGAGAGGGAGACACAGAATCTGAAACAGGCTCCAGGCTCTGAGCCGTCAGCCCAGAGCCCGACGCGGGGCTCGAACTCATGGACCGCAAGATCATGACCTGAGCCGAAGTGAGCCGCTTAACTGACTGAGCCACCCAGGCACCCCTCGTAAGTGTCCTTTTAAGAAGTACAAAGACTTTCCGGAAGACATAAGATAGTGTTACTTTAGCATTAATATCAGATTGCTTTTCAGGAGAAAAATTCAGGCAGCATTGAAGAGTAGTGAGAAACTTGGGTCTATCTGAGTTTGTGTTGGGAGTGAAGGAAATCTGAAAGGGAGAAAAATCACAAGTACAGAAGATGAACTTTTCTCAAGTCTGCCAACAGTGGCATGAGGCATTTAAATTTATGCCAAATAAATGGATGAAACCATAAAAAATATTTTTTTCTCATCAGGTAACTTAGCTCTGGAAATTCGAAAGGGAGACTTTCAAATAAGCATGATGAATCTCTCCAAATTTTGCCACTCTGAAGCACTTTCTAAACAAGTGTTTCCGAAGTAATGGGATAGTCAGGTGATGCCTTGAATGTAAGGTTTTGATATACATTTCGGAACCTAACGTTGTAAACCACTTTAGGAAAAAAAGATAATTTCATGAAATTTTGCATCTTGAGAACTCCGGTATCGAATAAATCAATTTCACTGTTGTGATGCAGAAGTTTTCCAGCTCATTTTAGTTTTTTCCCTTTCACCCATTTCTGAAGTCATTGTTCTTGTATTTAAATCCTCTTATAGCACCTAGTTCTTTGATTTGAACATGGTAGGTGCTGAATAGTGTTTGTTAAATTGAATTGGAGTCAACATGACCACATATGGGCCCATTTTACCTATAATTCTAGGGCAAGATGGACTTTTTGTTTTTCTACTGTGTGATGAAAGCAAGTTGGCAAGGAGCTAGCAACTTTTCATTCCCTGGAATCACTTTTATTATTTATTTACTATTTGTAGTACAAACATGTTTCCAGGAACTTTAGCAACCAGCATGTACTTTTCTACTTAAATTCAATCCCTCTTCTATCTATCAGGGAGAGTTTGGCAAAATTCAGAAACTAGTAAGAAAAAAAAAAAAAAACACTGCAACTATTCTTGGGATAGAAGAGAAAAGAAAGGAGAAATATTTATTGAATCCCTTCATGCTTAACAGACCTATAACTGTTTCCAGAGCCAGCTCAAACTAATTCTGTATCTTGCGCTATTTTATTTCAGGCTTAATGAACTTGAGGACCACAGAAAGGGGACCTGGTTTGGCAAAAACATGTCAAACCATTCTTTTCTCTTCTTTCTTATCCCTTCTCTTTCTTAAATGGTTTGGGTCTTGGCAAAACCAGAAAGTGTTTTTCTCCAGTGCTTTTTATTTTTTGTCTTTAATTTTTAACTAAATGTGCATTTCAAAGGAAATGTAAGCCAGCTGTTTCTTATTCTTTTGCACTCAACAAAATGGTACTTTGTAAAAACCATTCGATGTCCAAGAAGCCTTGAGCCCCTTAAAACAAAACAAAAAAAAAAAAAAGTGAGCCTTTCTTTTCTTTAAACCAAGAATGCAAAACTTCACCAAAAGGGAAGAGTTGGAGCCAAGAGAGATTGGGATTTGGTTTAATTTAAATTTAGAATTTATAAGTGAGAGAATGATTGCGACTTTGGCAGGATATAGGTGTTTCCAGGTAACTGAAATTTACCTCTTTTATTTGTGAGCTCTGACCACACCGGATGGTGGCACTTCGATATTCTCCTCCATGGGGACCTCTTGAAGGAAAAGTAGTGTCTGAGTGTGTGCGGATTTGGGAGGGGGTGATGGGCGGGAGGTTACAGCAGGAGGGAGAGTAATCCTACATAGTTAGCTGCATTGGGGAATAAAAAGTAGACGACCCCTGATTGAGACTTCATTATTTAAGAAAATGACCACTTTCACAGAAGTGAGGATGAAATTTACTTTTAAGTTGTTAACAGGTAGTTTATTAAATGAATGCAACTCTCAATAAAAGCACAAAGAGAGATGCTTTACTTATGAGAGACGCTTTACTTATGAGAGAGGGAATTTCCAAGTTTTGGAAAGATCCATCTGCAACAAAGAAATTTGTATTTTAATTACCGACTTGTATGCAGTCACTAAAATAGATTGCTTAAGTTCCTCCACTTGGCAACATTTTGTTTTCTTAACTGGAGGCTATTGAGTCCTTGGAAGTAACAAAATGTATTTCTCTAAAGATATTTTATACTTCAGACTTTCCCTGAAGGAGAACAAGTTCCCTCATTTTCCTCCTGTTCTGAATTTAATTTTATTGATGGTTAAAAGGAGATGTAGAAAAAATATTCCTACAGATTTTGCTGTGAAAAAAATTGTACACATGATAAAGTGGAAATTTTAGCAAGAATCCATGTTGATGTTGCTGCAAATGTTGGCCAAGACACGTGATTCCTACAGGCATAAGACAAGGGCATTCAAAAATGATACCACTTTGTATTTATAAGACTTCTTTGCATTTGCTGTCTCAGATACTCTTTTGGTGTCGACTGATACTTGGTTTTTACTTGTAAAACATTGATTCTGCATGAGATTCACTCTGACAGACAGGTACGGAGAAGACAGAGAAATGCCAGGGCCTCTAACTCAGAGCTGCTGTGGGAAGTAAGAAAACGTCCCTGTTCAAGTGACACTGAGCTGGAGGCACGGTTTGCAAAGTGGACAGTGTCCACGGGCAAAGAAAAAGATTTCTGGGGTGGCTCAGTCGGTGAAGCGTCCGACTTCGGCTTGGGTGGTGATCTCAGGGCTCGTGGGTTCAAGCCCTGAACTGGGGTCTGTGCTGGCAGCTCAGGGCCTGGAGCCTGCTTCGGATTCTGCCTCTCCCTCTCTCTCTCTGCCCCTCCCCTGCTCGCACTCTGTCTCTCTGTCTCTCAAAAATGAATAAACGTTGAAAAAAGAAAAGAAAAGAGAAAGATTTCTTTCCTGTGGTGTCTACAGCCCGCACACGGGCTCTCAGCCTGGAGAGGGCAGCGTGGCTAGGCTTCAGGCCCCCCTAACCCCGCCTGCCGAATGAACAGGACCGCTCCGATCTGAGTTCAGAGATTGTCTGGGGAGACGGAAGGAGTCTGGAGAAAACACCACAACTGATGAAGAACTTTAAGACGCCTGCTGTGGGGCTTTAAGATTTTCTAAACTCTGTCTTAATCTCTCCTGCAAAAACTTCAGCAAAGTCTCTGTGGTTCAATAATGCTGTTGGGCCTGAGGATTCATTTTCCCCTGGGGAATATTAAGTAGTGTTGAAATCTGCAACAAAATGGATTTTAAGTGTCAACTTAGGACAGAAGACATCTGAATCACAAAGTTAACTAAGCCCTTTTCCTGCTCCCTGTCCAGTGGAGGGAAATGGACAGACTGAACAGGTAATTTCGGTCAACCTGGTAAAACTCAGTCCATATGCAGACGGTATGCTCTCTTGGGGTAGAAACCAGGTCTAAGCTGTATCCTGAACAATACCTAGCACCTTTCCAGGTATGGGGTCAGGATCTACGTGCAGAACTGGGTGGGTGAAAATATTGCAGCTCTGAGCCCACGTGCTAATCTATTTTTCTCACCTTTAAAACTTTTGCTTGGAATGAATGAATTATAATTTATTCACCTTCCCTCAGGACCAAAGGCAATAAAATATTTTGGTTAAAAAAAACAATGATGGGGCCACTCTGAGGCATTTTTGAAAACCATGTGTGGTTTTACTTCTGGTTTCTTTATTGCTTAGGAAGCAAATACTTGCACGAAATTTAAATTCAATAGCGTGTACAGGTTTCCTTCAGATTGGCGATAGAAAGCCCTGTGGAAGCTTTGGCATTACGAGGAGCGTGGATTCGTTTGGGCATTTATTTCCATGGTAACGGGTGTGTGCCAGAGGGCAAAGAGGTAAGAGAGCCATGACAACATGGACTTGTCCTCGGAGTCTGGTGCGCGAGGTCCCAGAATGGCTCAGTGACAAGTCTAGCGAAGACAGATTCTGTCAGTAAAGGGACCGGGGCTGGGGGCCACATGAGAGGAGAGCGGATGGATGATAGCCAGCTTGAGTCAAAAGCAGAGGGTCTGGAAGACACAGATCCTCAGGCTACCTGGCCAGGGTGCACGGTGGGAAAGATGGAGAAGCTAGAAGGGCCTGCACACGAAGTCTTTCTAAAATGTCATCCTTGGGGCGCCTGGGTGGCGCAGTCGGTTAAGCGTCCGACTTCAGCCAGGTCACGATCTCACGGTCCGTGAGTTCGAGCCCCGCGTCGGGCTCTGGGCTGATGGCTCAGAGCCTGGAGCCTGTTTCCGATTCTGTGTCTCCCTCTCTCTCTGCCCCTCCCCCGTTCATGCTCTGTCTCTCTCTGTCCCAAAAATAAATAAACGTTGAAAAAAAAAATTAAAAAAAAATAAAATAAAATAAAATAAAATGTCATCCTTATCACAGTGCCCATCGGTCTTTAAGGCTTTCCTTTTCTCCTTGGGGGTCAGGAGGCTTAACCACGAGGAGTTTCGAATTAAAATTCTGGTACCCTCGTTTTCACGGCCCCTCCTGTCATTAGTAGTACAACAAAGTACTGCTTTGTGCCTGGGACAACAATTTGAAAAGGCGAGTCTGTGTGGACACCGGGAGTGGGTGTGCCTGGCTGGAGAAACAATGTCGAGAGGAAAGCAGGAGGAGGGCAGAAGAAACCTGTACCCCCTCCGCAAAGTGGTGCAAGACCAGCCTTCCCCCACAAGACTGACACCACCCTCGTGAACTAACACTCGGGGGATCCAGATCTGTACACATCTAATTTTCCCTGCTTGTTTGGAAAGAAGGAAGAAAGTGCATATCTGCATAATATCTGCCAAGCATTAGGTGTTTGCACAAATGTTTTCTTACGTGTTTCTCCTGAGAGCCACATGGCATCCACGGAAACACTGGGAGTTCAGCCAGGACGTATGACTACAAGTCTCACTCTCTTTTCTCTGTCCTAGGTGCTTCGGTGCTGAAATTAAGCTTGTTCCCCTCTGCCTTCCCCTTGTTTTCTCTTTTGATTATTCCGCTACCGGCATTTGGGATATCCTAGGGGTCAGATTTTCTCAGAACGATCCCCTGAGTTAGATACTATTGTCCCAATTTCTAGGTGAGGCAACTGAGGCACAAAGAGATTAAGTAATGGGCCCAAGGTTTTAGAGCCAGATAACGGTGGACCCAGGGTGCGTTCCAGGCTTGCTGACTCCAGAGCCCATACTCTGAACCACTGGGGATTTCCTCCTCCGTGCTGGTGCCTCTCGGGAGTCACCTAAGCATTCGCGGTGACCTCTGTGGCATCCTGGGGACCCAGCAGCCGATGTGTTGTGGGTATCAGCACAGACTCGAGACAAGCATCCAGTGGCTCTTGCACGAGAGGATCAGCTCCTGGGTGGGCACATGGTCCTGGCACAGTCTTGTCAGCAGGGCTAAATTAGGGATGGGAAAACCGAGGGACGTTGTCTGGTGTTGAGTTCCTGTGATAGTGTCCACCCCTGTCTTGTCCAAGACTGAATCAGTCTTGATTTAGAGTTTAATGGGAACCAGAGTGATTGGAAACATTTTGCATGGAAAAGAGGACTGGTTCAGACTTCTATTTTTTTTTTTTTTTCTTTCCTAATGACACAACTATCAAGGAGAAAGGTCAGGGACTGAATGTTGCTATCTCCTCTCCACCCCCGGGGGAGAAAGCAGTCCAGTAGCAGGACACGGGGTGTCCTAGCGGAGGCTCTCATTACTCTACCCCTCGTTCGGGCGTAAATCATTCTCCAGTTGCAGACCAGGTATAAATCGTTCTGGAACCATGGTGCTCACTACATGTTATTGTGTTATTGAGACATAAATCCTATGTCAGCTTGATGAAATGTCTGTAGCCATCGAGTTAAACAAGTCAAGGCAGCTACTTAACGATTTCCAAACTCCCGATTATTAAAGTTCAGACAAGAGGTTCCAGTGGAAAACCATGTTAAAGCGGACTTTAAACAGCCGTTCTCACATTTGTTTGGGAAGCAGTAGCCATAAAGGCTCCCCCTGCTCTGAACTTCATCTCAGAAGGGCCTGGGATACACAACACACTACACCAAGGACAAGTAGCTCAGCATTGAGGGTGGGGCGGGGGCTCCATTGACCTTTGCAACTTTTCATCCCGTGAAGCCCAGGATGGATGCCACTCTCGGACCTCTTTCTTCCAACCTGTCTCTGGGCATCTTGTACGACGTGGACAGTGAAAAGGACTCATTTTGCCCAATAGATGTGATCGCAGTGAGCGAATTACAGTCCTGATTTATGTACATGAAGAATACGTAGCACCTTCTATCTGGATAGTTCCTTCGAGTTTCTGAGAATGTCCTCGTGTGTTTGATACACGGCCTCCTCTGCTCTCTCCCTGCCAACTTCGTGGACAAATTGGAATGATCAAAATAGGATTTCCCTAGCGTGTTGCCTCCACACTGCAAATTTATCTGCATTTCCTTTTCCATCCCTGGTGTCAGACGACGAGAGACATTCTGCCTTCTCCCCAAAATAATCCACTCCGTCTATACACTCTTCTCTTTCCTGAGGGACTTTGCTCTATTGGGAACTCTCCTGCCTTGTTCTATTTGTAGCTACAGCTCTTGTTTTTTTTACTGGCCCCTTCTCATTAAGAATTAAAGATCTCAAGTCCTCCCCACATTTAACTAAACAAATACACTTCTGCAATCTCCATCCTGCACCTAATGCATTATCTGTGTCCCCTCGCTGTTAAAACTTTTCCAAAGAGTCTTTCTCACTCATCAACTTCTGCTTTTTGCCTTCCACTCGGTGCTCAAACCACTTCAGTCTGGCATCTGCCCCTAAAAACTCCTCCAGAACTGATCCTGCCAGTCACTGTGTAGGTGAGAGGATCTTGCCTGCAAGTAGCTGAAACCAGGTTAAATTTTAAAGGGGGTTTGGGGCTCACATACTCGGAAAACCAGGAATAGAATATGGATAAGACAGCACTCAAACAAGTGAGGTCAGGTCTACACTACCACGTGAGTCAGCTGAGTACACAATGGTGGCCATAGATCCAGGCTTTCCATCGACACAGTCATATTCTAAAAAGGAAAAGCTATCCCTTCTCATGGCCTTCTTTTGGGAGACCAGAAACTCTTCCTAGAAACCCCTAGAAAGCTTCTTCAGCATGTTCTTTTTTCTTTTTTTAATGTTTATTTATTTTTGAGAGAGAGAGCACGAGCAGGGGAGGGGCAGAGAGAGAGGGAGACAACAGAACCCGAAACAGGCTCCAGGCTCTGATCTGTCAGCACAGAGCCCGACGTGGGGCTCGAACTCATGAACCGTGAGATCATGACTTGAGGCAAAGTCCGACACCCAACTGACTGAGGCACCCAGGCGCACCCCAGGCGTGATTCTTAATGTGAATTACGCATCAGTGTCCATTCCCGCAACAAGCCTGGAGACACGGGAACGCCAGGCAAATACCTTACTTAAGCAGCAAAATTGCTCTTATGTCAGTGGTTCGCAGCCAGGGGCAATCTTGCCCCCAAAGGGACATTTGGAAATGTCTGGAGTTAGCTTTGATTGCTGTGGTGGTGACTGGTGTAGAGGTCAGAGATGCTGTTAAGCATCCTGCCGTGCACAGGACAGCCCTGCCACAAAGGATTATCCGGCCCCAATGTCAATAGTATCAACACCCTTCTTTCTTATCCCCACATCTCACCAGTCACAGCCCCTGTCAGTGCCAACTCCCAAAAGCCTCACATTTGCTCATCTCTCTGTCCTCTCACTGCCTCACCATCCTCGTTTGGGTCCCCGTCACTTTTTGGTTTTTGTGTAATTTTTTGTCTTGTTTGCTGGCATTATTTTTCTCATGCAGGCCGTATCAGTTAAGGTTTGGCTACAGGTAAGAGGAAAATCAGAATAAACAAGATAGAAATGTATCGCCTTCTCAAGCACAAGATGTCTGGACTTTTTTTGTTGTTGTTTATTTATTTTTGAGAGCCAGAGAGAAACAGAGCACGAGCGGGGGAGGGGCAGAGAGAGAGGGAGAGACAGAATCGGAAGCAGGCTCCAGGCTCGGAGCTGTCAGCACAGACCTCCTTGTGATGTTCGAACCCACAAACTGTGAGATTGTGACCTGAGCCGAAGTCGGATGCTTAACTGACTGGGCCACCCAGGTGCCCCTAAGATGTCTGGACTTTGATGGGGCAAGAGTCAGAACTGGGGTTCTTTGGCAGGGACCCAGGTTCCTCCCATCTTGCTATTTCCCTGGTTTTTAGCATGCAACTTTTTTTTTTTTAATGTTTATTTATTTTGAGAGAGAGAGTGAGAGCATGCGAGTGAATGGGAGAGGGGTAGAGAGAGAGAGGGAGAGGGAGAATCCCAAGCAGCTCTGTGCTGTCAGCAGCCTGATGGAGGACTCGATCCCATGACCCTGGGATCATGACCTGAGCCAAACTCAAGAATCAGGAGCTCAACAGCATGTGACTTTTTTCCATGCCGTCCAAAACGTCTGCTTGAGCTCGGGCAATCACAACCGTATTTCAGCTAGCAGCATGGGGGAAAGGACAAAGAAGGGATCCCACCTTCCAGAAGTTCAATCTGTTCACTCAGCTTGCAGCTTATTGGACACTGTTTAGTCATATTGCCACACTTAGCTATGAGAAGTGGATATGCGTGGAGTTTATTTCAAGTGGTCATAGATTTAGCTACAAATTGGGATTTCTATTATTAACAAAGACGTGGGAAACGATATTGTGGGATGCCCGATAGTCTGTCCCAGAGCCAGAGTCATCTTCCCAAGGGGGGGAAGAATGAATGTGATTTGTTGCTTAAACCCTGGAATGTCTGACTCTATGTGATGTTCAGGATAAATGTTAAATGTTGGCATTTCAGCCCTCTCCCCCTGCCTTTTTTTTTTTTTGGACCAGTCTAATACATATAAAGTAATAGGTCGTTATTTTAGCCTCTATTTCTCTGATTACTCATGATTATGAGTAGCTCATTCATGTGCTTATTAGCCTTTAGGGGTTCCTCTTCTGTCAAATATGTTTCATATCTTTGGTGTTTTTGTCTTCTTCCAGTTAATTATCAAAAGTTTCTAATAAATTCCAAATAACTTCATGCTGGTTTTTGACGTTAGAAATACGATGTCATTCATCTATTGACTTTGTCTAGGGGTCTTTCACTGAACGGAAAACCTTGATTTTGATATAAATAAATAAATAATAAATATCAAATCTATATAATGTATGTGTGTATTGTATAAAATTATTTTGCTTCACATGCTTTTAAAATTTGGCGTAAGAAGTACTATCCCGGAATACCCAGCCACATTTCTTTCATTAACCACATAGATTTAATATTCATGTTGAAAATTTTTAAAAAATTATTTTTTCATGTTTTTATTTTTGAGACAGAGAAAGACAGAGCATGAGCGGGGGAAGGGCAGAGAGAGAGAGAGGGAGAGACAGAATCGGAAGGAGGCTCCAGGCTCTGAGCTGTCAGCACAGAGCCTGACGTGGGGCTCGAACTTATGGATTGTGAGATCATGACCTGACTGACGTCAGACGCTTTAACCGACTGAGCCACCCAGGTGTCCCGAGAATTTTTTGACACAACTCCCGTTTTCGATAAGATGAATATGATCATACCAGAATGAAATAAAATCTACAGGCAATCAATGCTGTGTCAACATTTATCTATTTATTTTTTTAAAATTTTTTAACGTTTATGTATTTTTGAGACAGAGAGAGACAAAGCATGAACGGGGGAGGGGCAGAGAGAGAGGGAGACACAGAATCGCAAGCAGGCTCCAGGCTCTGAGCCATCAGCCCAGAGCCCGACGCGGGGCACGAACCCACGGACTGTGAGATCCTGACCTAAGCTGAAGTCGGATGCTTAACTGACTGAGCCACCCAGGCACCCCTTCAACATTTAAATGTAACAAAACGTTCCAAAGACTCATGACTAGAAAAAGCTTATTTAATATGTCTTGTCTTATAAAAATATTTGTTGGATTTGAACTTAGTTCTTCATGTTTTATATGTTAATGGTACTCATGCTTTGGTGGTTTCATTGCTTTATCTGCCAATAATACATCTCTGCAATAACTCACGCCACCCTCTGTCATGACTACAATATAGAATCCAACAGGCGCGGGGCATGAGACTTCTAGATCCAACTAATCCAAACTCCTTGGATTTTGAATTTTTAAATTACTTCCACTGTCATAATTTGCTTTATCACCACTGCTAACTTCAAAAGAGGTGCACCTTTTCCTGACAAAAACTCCAGGGAGATTTTACACTCTGCAAATATGAGTTAAAAATTAATACGACAATTTATAATCTTAACTGATCTAATAATGCTAAACTGTAAACTGAAAAGCAGGCCTGAGTTCAAATTAAACTGAGTCAAATTCAAATTCAAATTGGGAATAAAAACAGTCAGTTATAAGAAAATATGCTTATACTTTCTGAGATTTTTGTACACGTTTCGTTTACAGGTGATGTAAAATATCACAGGTTATGACACAATCCCCCAGGGCATGCAGGCCTGGCTTCGTGGGTGTGTGACCTGTCCGTTTGCACAACGCCCAGTACTTGGAAGGGCCCCTTGCTGGCTTTAATGTTCGGCCGCTACCATCTTGAGGGTCTTAATCATTTTTTAACAAGGGAGGCCACATTTCCATTTTGCCCTGGGCCCTGAAAATTATGCAACCAGTTCTAGCCAGCCTGATAACTCGAGACACATGCAACTCACTTCCTGAGTGTAAGCCCACTCACATTGGCTTATACCCTGCTCCAGTGACACTCTTCTGCTGACCACCTGCTGGGATGTCACAGCATTGTCAAACTGCTGTATATGTTTCTAAGTGCTCAGTCTCTCTGGACCAGTCTCAGCACAGATTGGTAACAACCGGCTGTAGTTTGGCCAACAAGACAAGACGCACCTCAGGTAGTCTTTTCCTAGACATTTAATCAGTGACCAACAAAATGAAGAATAAGCGAATCCATTTGGATGTTGGGAGCAGGAGGGCTTGAAATGACTGGGTGGGGTGGCTTTTGTTTGTGGGTGTTCCTGCCGTGTGCCACAGCTTAGCCACGCGCGATGATACATTTTTAACAAGCATCCAGCCAAGAAGAAGGCGTGTCATGACCTCAATTTAAGATGAGATGAGGCACAGGAAAAGTCAGAAGTAGCACACAGAGGGCCACCTGGGTGGCTCAGCCAGTTGGGCGTCTGAATCTTGATCTGGGCTCAGGTCATGATGTCAGAGCTGTGAGATCAAGCCCGGAGTTGGGCTCAGCGCTGAAAGCACAGAGTTTGCTTGGGATGCTCTCTCTCTCCCTCTCTTTCTGCCCCTCCCCCCATGCTCACTCTCTCATGGCTCTCTCTCTCTCTAAAAATAAAGACAAGAAAAGAAAAGAAAAGAAAAGAGAAGAAAAGAGAAGAAAAAGAAAAAGAAAAAGAGAAAGAAAAAGAAACGGCACGCAGACTTGTGATGACTTGAACCAGTCTCACAATTTGCGAGCAGAAGTCAGCTTGTTCTGTTCCTGAACTTTCTACCCCTGAAACAGCAGATCCCTGGTCAAATGGAAAGCAGGCCTTGCTTAGGCTCCACAGCTTTGATGAAGACTTGAAATTTGAATACATTGCCCTGACTTGGAGGAAAGGGTCACTATCTCTGAACAAGAACAAACCTGAAATATTTTATTCCTGCCTCCTCCCTTGAACCACGCTAAAAGCAATTAAAGGAGAATAATGCCCTCCATCTTCTTATGGCAAAGAAAAAGCCAGAACCCTAAGCTACAATTCTCAACCCAAAATGCTGTGTAATGTGGACCAAAAATGAGGGAAGATATTGAGAATTAAGACAGATCTTCTCCATCTTTGTTTTCAGGAAGAGATTCTTCTGAAGAGTGGTTCTCAAATTTTAGTTTGCATCAGAACCGAGTAGGGATTTTCTCCAGGGACAGAAAACTGCGTCGGCCCCCAGGGTGTCTCACTCAATTGGTGACCCTTGTGAATCTGTACTTCTAACAGGTTCGCAGGGAAGGCTGATGTTATTAGTTGGGGACCAGAATTTGGGAACTTGAAAACCCTCTATAATTTTTTAATTAGGGCAAGGAACTCTAGGGGTTGGTACTGGCCCTTGGAAAGTCAAGGATTGTCTCTTTAGTTGCTCCGTGAAATGCCACAAAATAACACAAGGAGGGTAGCTACTCTCATCCCACCTCTTGACTGAGAGAGGCACCAGAGGTGAAAACGAGGTGAAAAGGGGAGGAGAAATAGAAACCATGAGAGTGTAATGCAGATAACAGTACAAAGGGCATCACTGGGTGCTACATAATCTATTTGCTCTGAAGCTGAACTGAGATGGTTGCTTAAGGAAACGGGAGTAACTTAGACCCCACAATACACACTGTGTTCCTTGTTCACACTGCCCTCCCTCCCACTCTTTTCCAGCAAATTGAGGACTCACTAGAAATGGCATCTGTGCAGAGAGAAACTTGCATGGGATCCGGGCGTATATAAAGCAATGATTTTATTTTATTTTTTTAAAAAGAAAGGAAAGTAAGCAAGAAGCATGTAAAATACGCACATCATGAAATTATAATTACTCTCACATACATCGTGATCCTTTGAAAGTTTAAAAATTAAAAAAAAAAAAAAGATACCAATAGGTGAAACAAGAGTTCAAAGAAGGATAATCTACCCAAAGGAGTGAAGAGTAGATTGGCAGAGCTCTGGAAAGACATAAAAGAGAAAAATAATATCACTTCAAATATTTGCATCATTTGGGGCTGTGAAAGTTTGTTTCAAAACTCGGGGCAGACTTGAGGAGATTTCAGTAAATACCATGGGGGGAGAAAAGTGAAGACTGGAAACCATTTACAGAGAAGAAAACCTGACAAAAAATGAATGAATGAAAAGTTGCAGACCTATAATAAATTTTTAGGAACCAATTTGTCCCCAGAAAGCAGAAGCTGAGACCAGCTCTGTATGCAGGTAGTTATTTGAGGAAATAGTTGCAGGCAACAGGAGAAGACAGGGGAAGAATAAAGGAGGGAAGGAAGACAAGCCAGTGTGGGTTTTCTCCAGTCAGGCACTACTGTGGAACACTCAGAACCACTGAAGGGGATGTGCACTCAGGGTGGAAGGAGCAGCATTAATGCACCATCGCCTGCCCTCCCCCATCAAGGTCATCTCCACTGAATGTTAACCCCACGCACTTCCAGGATTACACATGTAACAGGTGCGGAGAGAGTCCTCACAGGAATCCCGAATCTCTACCTCAGAGAAGCCCTCGGCACAAAAGGATGGATTTGGGTGCTGTCAGATGCAAGATTCTGCCAGGTCTCATCTTACCAAGTTGGTTACTATAGAAAAGGCTGGAAAAGACCAATGGTTGGAAAAGATGTAGGAGGGGGGAGCAAGATGTGTTGGACTTGGAGGTCAAACCGTGTCTTAGGAAAAAGAGACAAGGGCAGGAACTTGGAAACACCTCTTGGTGAAGTAACTGAACTTGAAGAAAAATGAAAGAACGTCAGAACATCCAGGCAAGAAGCAAAACAGACATTAAAATCACTCATAAAAGGGGAAGAAATGGCACTGGTGCCAGACCTGACATTGTAGCGGTCAATACTAGAAGACAGAGGAATGAGGTCTATAAAACCCGCAGGTAGGCAAAAATGAAAACAAAGATTTTCATTGCTAGACAAAGATCGTCCAGGTACAAATGCAAGAGACACATGCTTTCATGCTTACAGGGACTCAGAGCACCTCAGCAAAGGACAGGTCATGATGATACAAGGACTGGTAGAAATTAGAGACTTGATTTAAACACAGAACATAGAATTAAATAACTCTGACATTGAAGTCAAATAATAAGATTCAAAGGGCTTACATTTTGACATTGTAAAAATAACATAATTTGCACACACCTCGGGTGAATTATTTTCCTCACATGCCATAGTAGAGAATCATTACATACTGTCTGGCATTAAATAGTACATTTTTTCCAGTGTAGTATTCCAACTGACTAATGCTTCTCAGAACACTGTGCCTCTCAGTATAGGGGGTATGTTGAAGCATTAATAATAACTCTTGTGGAAAAACGATTACCTGAAGTCCATCGTTCTTTCAGCTTCACCATGATTTCTTTATCTTCTGTTATATTCATATAAAAGTAAATCTAATACCAGAGTCTACAGTGCACAAGAAAGAAGACTAAGCTTGTGCATTTGCAAGCCGATGACCTTGCTAGTTTGGCACAGTTAAACTCTCTGGGCAGAGCCGGTCGTTAACCCCCCTCCCACACACTATCTCTTCCAGTAAGGATCCTACTTCCTTCCTGACTCGTGCTGTCTGTGATGGAGAGGGATTTGGAAAGGATTTGTTCTTCACTAAATGGTTTATGTTTGCTTTGAACCAATTGTTTTGGATATTTGGGGAAAACAATCCGCAGTAGTTTGGAGGGAAAAGAAAGAACACAAATAGCCATTTATAAAGAACACAGCCCACGTTTGGATTTTTGATCCTGTGTTTACATTTTTCTCAGAATTTGTGGCAACAAATGTGGATCAGACACTCTCTGATGGGAGAACAAGAGTCTGAAACATTGGGAAATTTGGCATCTTTTGTGGTTCCATACAAATTTTAGGGTTGTTTGTTCTAGCTCCGTGAAAAATGCTGTTGGTATTTTGATAGGGATTGCACTGAATGTGTGCATTGCTTTGGAGAATATAGACATTTTAATAATGTGTGTTTTTCCAATCCATGAGCATGGAATGTCTTTCCATTCCTTTGTGTCGTCTGCAATTTCTTTCATCAGTGTTTTAAAGGTTTCAGAGTACAGGTCTTTTTTCCTCTTTGGTTAGATGTATTCCTAGGCACCTTACTATTTTTGGTGCAATTGTAAATAGAATTGTTCTCTTAATTTCTCTTTCTGCTGCTTCGTTATTAGTGTCTAGCAATGCAATAGATTTCTGCCTGTTGAGTTTGAAACATGAGGGAGAGAAGACGAAAAAAGGAAAAAGCAACCCTGAATACAGGGTTGTAAAGGCCAAATAAAAGGGAGTGAGTACTCAGCACAGCCCAAAGCTCCCTACGGGAGAGACAACAAGCAAGGAGAAAGATACTCAGCTAGCCACTGTGGTCCTGCACATGTCCTTGCTTCCGTAGGCACACGTGCTGTGGTTCAGAAGTTTGGGAAACAGTTTTCTCAGACCCCTCAGCAGCCTTTGCTGCCCCTGGTGCTACCACAGCTTCCTAACAACTTCAACTCGATCAGGACTGCCCTGGAAATATTGGTTTTGAGTGTAGACTATTGAGTAAAAAACATTTTGAAGACAAAAATGATTTCCATTAATGTGCAAATATATACTTGTATAAATCCTTGGATATATCTTCCTTTATGTATCCATAACTGTCTATAACTTGAGTTCCCTTCTACAAACTGTCTGAGATAAGAACAGAGAAATCATGAATTGAGCATTCATCTGGGGCTGAAATAACATCCAGAGAGACACTGACATAAATAAATAATTGGCATAAACTATTAACTGTAAACCAACCAAACTTCTCTGGGCACATCCTTTTGTTTAATTCAGACTTTTAGAACCATGGAATGTTTCATATACCTCCCAAATAAATAAGTAGTTAGATGGACTGAGGTGTGGGGGTAATGTAATACAAACAGTAACTAATGAGCCTAAATATATAAAAATGAATAACTGAATAACCAAACCACAGGGAAGAAAACAACTAGCCTAAGTAACTTTGGAACACAGTATTTGACTATGTACAGTATTATGTACTGCAAGAGTAAATCCCCCCACCCGACCAAATGTAACACATGTCGTACTCTAGTTAATAAACTTGTTTCGCACAGGTGTATGGGTTACGAGTTCTGAAACCACGTTTGGTGTTTTCTAGGACTGAGCAAATAGAAAAATATATTGCAGAAAATGAGAGCCAGATTTATCCCTGTCAGAAAAAGAGAGAAGTCTAGATAATGAAGCCTGTGGTGTTGAATTCGAATCAGAGGTATCAGTACGATCTCATGGCCTTTCGCAGGTGATGGATGATTGACAGATAGATGGAGACAGGTGACAGACATGTGCATGTGTACGTATGGGCATACATGTATTTCCTAGTTTTCTCTGCTCTTTCTAGAAGCAATGGCAGTAGAATCTGAGCGTAACTAGCACCGGGTTTTGGTTTCTAAATACTACCATCCAATAAAAGGAACCAGGGTTCATTGGAGAAATGGTTAATTCCCGGGCTGGGCCAAGGAAAATACAGAAATAGCCTGGAATATTCCGTGGTGCCAGGAATTAAGGAAATGCTCACAAGTGACATTGAAAAGACATAGGAGCTGACTTGAAAGAACTCCCAAGGCTAAATAGAGACAATTTAAAGGGAAAGAAAGGACAGAGGGAGGAAGGGAAGCAGGGAGAGAGGAGAGAAGAGAAGTGAAGGGAACGGAAGGGAGGGAAGGAGAGAAAAAGAGGGAAAGACAAAAAGCAAGCAAGGAGGTTACAGAAAATTACCATTTGTCAAGTACCACCATTATTTCTGTTGCAGGCAAAAATGATCCTGAATATTAAAGTCAGTAGACAGAAGTATGACACAAGATACTTGCATTTCCTCAAAAAATCTCCCACAAGAGACTTGTTAACTTCAAAGAGAAAAGTAGTGACTTAGTATAGAAACTTGGAAGTCACCACCTTCATCAAGGTTAGCATCAGCAGCAATGAGACATTTCTGCATAATCTACCTCTTATTATGATGCACCGAGAAGGGGGCAAAATCCCTCCCGTGGAATCCTTGCCAAAAATGAGCATCCTGAATTAATCACAGGGAAGCATCAGACAAACCAAATGGAAGAGCTCATTGAAAGTTTCAAGGTCATGAAATCCAAAGAAAGGCTGAGGAACAGTCCCAGACTGGATAAGGCTGAGGCAACGTGACCGGTAAATAGTTCCTGGACCAAAAAAAAAAAAAAAAGACAATAGTGGGACAACCAGTGAAATCTGAATAAGGTCTATCTGTAGGTTCATTAGTAGTATTGTATCAGGATTGTTGTTTTGTTTCGTTTCCTTTGTTTTTGTTTTGATCATTGTACCGTGGGGAAAACTGTGGAAAGGGTAGACCAAAGTTCTTGCGCTGGTTTGCAATTTTTCATGAATCTAACATTATTTCAAAAGGACAAGTTAAAAAATAATCCTAATTAAAAGAAAAATCAATTCAAGCTGAAGTCTCAGAATACAGAGAAATGGACAGGGAGATTCCAGTTTCAGATGGAAAAGAATTGAAACTCCACCAATATCTAGACCTCCAACAATCCTTCATTCATCAGTGCTACATCCGTATGCTGGAATATAAACTTGAGGCAAGCCACCCTCAGATGGAATAGCTTTTCCTGCGCCTTCTTTTCTTTATGTAGCTTTATACCCTTCAGAGCTCAGCCATTTCTTTTTGGCATATGCGATGTTGCCTTTAACTCTGTGACAGTGTCCTCATTGGCTGCCATTTGAGCTTGTTACCTTGTTCGTTGATGTCTACAATTACAGCTTCATTCCTCTGACTTAAGACTATTTATTCTTATTAAATCAAAAGTAAACCTCCTTGGATATAATTTAAACACACACACACACACACACACACACACACACACACACACACATTGTGCCCTAATGGTAATTTATATCTCATTGCAAAGGAATTTATTAAACAATCATCATCATCATTTTAAAAAAAATTTTTTTTTCATGTTTTTAAATTTATTTTTGAGACAGAGAGAGACAGAACGTGAGCAGGGGAGGGGCAGAGAGAGAGCAAGACACAGAATCTGAAGCAGGGTCCAGGCTCCAAGCTGTCAGCACAGAGCCCGACGCGGGGCTTGAACTCACAAACCACGAGATCATGAGCTGAGCCAAAGTCGGATGCTTAACCGACTGAGTCACCCAGGTGCCCCCTCGTTTTTTTTTTTTTTTTTTAGAAAGGGGATGGCAAGAGGACCCTTAGGGGCTTATGTGCCTGTTGGGGAGGGTAGATAATGAAGAAGGAGAAAGAAGAATCAGGGCCCTTCAGGGAGAATATTTTCTTCTACAATAGTAGCTCTCAAACTGAATCTCAACAGAGTATTGGGAAAAGGTCTTCAGCTCCTAAAATAGTGGCTCTGTTCTCACATTTTCTCACTGAAAAAAAAAAAAAAAGAGTGAATAGAATGTCTTCTTTTTTAACTTTGCCTTGAGCTTTTGCTCTCTTGGAAAAACAGAAAGTGCTTGTAAACAACCAGGGGTGCTTAACATAATCCCTTGCTTTTCTGTGCAGTGTAATGTGGCTATGACTTCACCTTGCTTATACAGAACAGCGACATGTTTTCTGCTAGTGAAAACTGTTCGTGTATATTTGGTGCAATGAGACAGATCAGTGTTCCCTGATACTTTGTTAACAGGGAGCATCATGACCTCTAGGTATTTTCTGGAACCAGTTTGAGGATAACCACCCTACTTAAGAACCTAACCGATAGTGGGGTGTGGGTTGGCATCACATTCCCCTCTTCCACCAGCAAAGAGGTGTTGCTAAGCCCTTACCCGAGAATATTGCAAAACACAAAGCCAGGGACACCTTGGGGACTCACTGCGCTGATGCAAACTTGCACCCAGGATTTTTCCATCAGCAGTAAGCTTGTGCCATCTTACTAGATGAGGGTGCACCAAAGCTTCATGCGAACGCTGTCCTTCCTCATCCTACTTTATGTTTATCTGATATAGAGACCAGCCTTTGCCTGCTGCCATTTTTCATTTGGGAAGTTATTTATTTATGGCAATGTGTTTAAGTCTGAGTTTGTTGCTATGGGCTGGGTGTTTAGTAAAGATCTTTTGTTCTTGTTGCCTTTGCTGAATTAGAGGCCCATTACACTGTGTAGACCTTCTGAGTAATCACAGCTGCTATAAAAACATAAAAATTTTCAAAAGCAAAAATTAGAAATTGTTAAGTTTCATGGGTGTTGAGCTTGACACATTCCTGGTAGGCTACTAAAGTATGAGGCCAGACTTGTGGATGGCCCAATTGTGAGACATCCACATGCAGGAAAGAATAGAGAGGCCTGAGGCTTCGTGACCTCAGGGCTGGAAGGTAAGCGCACGGTCATAGAAGAGGGGGACACACTCCCGATTGGGTCCTGATAGCTCCCTTGTGCCCTAGAAAACAGCTCATGGCTCGTAGGACCCGAGTTATACAAGGCTGCCTGACCTTAGGCCATAGAAAGGCAAGGTGGTATGGGATGGTGATAGATACACTGTACCCCAGGAAGCCAACATTCTGGTCCCATGTCTAGTACAATCTGCCTTAAGACCTCTGACAGATCCCACAATCTCTCCGGGCCTCACTTTCTTTACTTGAACAATAAGGAATTTGAGCTAGGTGACTGCAAGTGTCCCCTCCAGCCCTAAAATTCTGGAATACTACTTTGTGATTTTTTGACCAGATGCTTTTCATGTCTTACATAAACCTAATTCCGTGAGAATTAAAGATAGAATTATTGCCAATTAATGAAGTTGTAGTGAAATGTTTAGAGAGAAGATAAAACGAATTTCTTCTCCTGGGAAATTCTCACCCACTGTTTGAAATATATGCCACAGAAGGAAAATAGAAATTGGCCATAGAACATTGAGTCTTTTCTTAGAGATCATTTATAGGTTTTTTACGAGAAATACAGTGTGGATGAAGATAATTTTGGGGTGCTGCTTCTGTGTCGTAATCAGGTCCAACCTCCAGGTGGCGACCAACGTCACCCTCCTGTAGATCGCTTTCCTCGGATTTAAAATCGATTCCCAAGCCCCCACTACACATTATCTATTTATCTGTGCACAGACATTGACGTCAAAAGACCTTGGTCAAATGCACACAATTTACTTTCCCACATGAATGGAATAAAGGTACATTGAATTGCATTTTTTTTTTAATTTAAAATGCTATGTCGCGTCCATTAACAAGGCGATGAATAATGACTATTTACCTCTACGATGAAATGCTACTCGGCAATACAAAGGAACAAGCTACTGCAACAACATGAATGGATCTTTTACACACGCAAAGAAGACAGACTCAGAAGAATATATACTGTATTACTCAATGTATAGGCAACTCCAAAAAGACAAGGGTAATCATGTAGAAAGAAATCAGCATAGTGGTTGCCTGAGGTGAGGTGGGGCAAGAAAGAATTCTCTGGGGTGATAGAAATGTTCTATATCTTGTTAGGGGTGTTGACTACACGGGTGTATGCATTTATACAAACCCAATGAGTTATACATGTAAGATCTGTGAATTCCACTCTGTAAATTAGAACTCATTAAAATTGTTCATGATTTTTGAAAATGCTATCTAAATAGTCTTAGATAGTCTACCAGTAAGAGTATAACTTGGAACCAATATTTGGAGTATTTTCATGTCAGTATAAAAAACCTTGACATACTCATACTTCTGACTCAGTAATTCCGATTTTAAAAGTTCATCCTAAACCAGGAGTTTATAGGGGACAAGTGTTTTTCTGTAACTGTAGTCACAACAATAATATACTTTCCCAACATTTTATTATGAAAAATGGCAAACATATGGAAAATTTGGAAAAAAAGTTTACAGTGAATACATTCAGACCCATCACTTTCATCCACCATTAACATTTTACTTTTTTGATTCGTCACGTATCTATCCCACTATCCTTTGAATTTACAAATCAATTTGTGGCAATTTGACATTTTTTTTTACAATATTGAGTCCTAGGATATAGGACTAGAAGAAAATGTATCAAAACACTAACAGATTTTTTTTCCTCCCTGTGAAATGGGATTCTAGAAGTTTATAAATCTTATTATGAGTGACCAAAATATATTTCTAAGTGTGTCCATGGAATTAGAGTTAAATTTACCCAGAAGCAGATCACGTAATGATTTCTGTGTTATAATGTACAGAGATAAGGAAGGTACCTTCTGCTTTCACACACCCTTTCTAATCTGCCCTGTTCCTCAAAAGTTCCATCAGCAGGTAGTCATTCTTTTGAGTTAATGCACTGAATCTAGAGGTTAAAACAGCCTACTTCTAGAAGAATGAACACATCAAACCGCTAGTATTGTCTACACATCCATACATTCGAATGAGCAGCTACTAGGCAGAATTTCCTGAGTTGCGCAGGCAAACTTTGAACTGGGAAGACACAGGAAAGAAGGCTAAGACTTGTGCTGGTGATTCCAAGTGGCTATTAGACACTAGGACTAAACCTGGCATTTGGGGGCAGGGAAACAGGGCATCCAAGTGCATACACATGTCGGGGACATTGTAGTATGGCGTTGTCCCTGTATTCTGGAAGGGCCAGCTGCAAAACACCTAGACTTTGTAGCAAGGAGTTTGTGGCTAGTCAGATCAAGCTTTGATTTCCTCTGTAATTATTAAAATTTCTGGGCTCCCCCTACCCTGCTAGATTATGGTTTGTGTGAGATATTTGGAGGCACCCCGAGGCTGCAGTCCATCTGGCTGTATATTGTGTCATTTTGATTTTCTGTTGAAGGCCTGTGGGGACTTGGAATGGGCGTCCTCAGGGGGTTCAGAGGGACTTTTTGCCAATCCAATCAACCATATCTCTGGCGTAGTTATCTTGTTTTCAGAACCACAGGCGCTGTTGTTCCAAAATTAATATTTTTGAATATTCCACACATCCCTGAGGGAGAGCACAGGGCCTCCCCACCTTTGTTTCCCCTGCAAAACAAGTCAAGATGAAGTCTTTGCTGATGAAACTCTTGGCTTCCTCTTGCTCAGCTGTGCTTCATGGCTGTGGCTTTCCCTCTTGGAAATCCCAAAATAGTCATGGAGGCTGGCCTCCGAGGCTAGAGTTGACCTGGCCTGTCTGGCTGTCTTCCAAAAGGAATTTTTATGAAAATATTACTTTGTTTTTTTCTCACCAGAGCCTTTTCTTTTGTTATCCGAGCCCATGCAAAGCCGTGTTCTTCCCCTCTTTACCATTCTTTCACACTCCCCAATTCTTCCTTTTCTTACCCTGTCAAGGACGCGAGCTTCCTTCTCTGGCCTAACTGCCATTTCTGAGAGGAACTCATGGAAGTGATGGAAGTAGAGAAGCATGGTGCCTTGATCGTGAACATGTAAAGGCATTTGGGGTCATGAAACCCTGAAAAGAACTGTCCTTCTATCCAGTGATGCATTCCCTCCTCGCTTCAGTGGGAACTTGGCTACACTTTACTTTTCACACATACACAAAATTACTGCTGTTGACAAAGGCTGAAGAGGAACGAGGAGTTCCCACTGTTGGTACCTTAATAGTTCTGGCAAGTGAGACCTCAGTCCCACATTCCCATAAGAACACTGGCACTGTGCTAACCAAGAGTAAGAGTTGGTTACTTCCTGACATCGTCTGGGTGTTTTTGTGTTTTGTTTTGTTTTGTTTTTGTTTGTTTTTTGTTTTGTTTTGTTTTTTGTTTTGGCTGAATCCCTTATTAGACGGTGAGCTCCTTGAGAACCAGCACTGTGCCTCATTTACCTCTATGGCTGCAGTTCTTAACCCAAAGCTTGACACGTGGGAAGAGCTCAACCAATGTTGAATGAATAAGTAAATTCGATCTGTAGTCCAAAGACCAAAGACATGGCCCTTCTTCATGACTTACAAGTTAAGTATTACAGGGAGAGTCACTTAGCCTTCCTAAACTTGTTTTTTTATGTGGAAAGAAAAAATGGAAATAGTATTACTAAATGCCTTCAGGTTATTTGAAGGCTAAATGAAATAGCTGTGTGTGGAAATGACTGTTAACCATAAAGAGAGCAAGGGGGCTGGCTAACTGTTCTCTTTCTTCCTGTTTGACTGTCACCCAAAGAAGGTTAAGACTCAAGAAAAACAGGGTGTCTTAGTGTTGACCCCCCGTGAACCGGTTGTGTGAACTTAGGTGTATCATCTCTTTGAGCCTCTATTTCCTTCTCTGTGAACTGAGGACATTGCATTAGATAGACACGGCCTAATACATTGCCCTGCCCATGAGAAGCTCATAGAAGGTGGTCACAGTGGGGAGTCAAATTAATGTGACAGATAAGAACTTTAGAATCAGGCAGACTTGAGGTCAAAGCTGTGCTCAGCTGGGTAATCTTGGGCAAGTTACTTATATTTTTAACCTCAGTTTCTTTAGCTACGAAATCGGCATAACATTAACACCAGTTGCATGGGATTGTTATGACGATTGTATGAAATAATGGACGGGAGGTGCTGAACATGTGATAGGCAAGTGAGTTGCCCACTTCTCTTTCTTTCTCCCCACATCAACAGGCTGCCCTCTTCCCAGCCTTGACTTTTCCCAGCACAGTGCTCGAACCCCAAACACATAGGGCAATAGAAAAAGGCTGAGCCCCACTTCTCCCCGCCAAGAGATATTCACAGGCTAGGCTCAGGTATTCAGAAGCGCCTTCCTTACTATCCCTAGGTCCTTATCTGTATTTCACCCGATGCCAGCCATACTGCTCCCCTTTGAACCAAATCCCAACGTCTGAAATTATTAAGGGCTCTACAGTCTGACACACTATAATTGCCTTGCAGAGTCCAATTTCCTTGCAGCTATAAAACTCAATAATCCCTTCCAGATCCTTGTCAGACCTTCCCAGGGCAGTGGCCAGGGTGCATAGGCAGGTGGCCAGGGTTTGATTTCTGCAGATGGGTCCAGAAGCTGCCATGGGAGCCAGGTCTGTTCTCTCTGCCCGAGCATCTCACTCTGCTGCCTGAGGAGCCTGTGCGCCCTGATTTTAGCTTTTAGTTACCCATTTCTATGTGCCTCGAGTGCACTTAAATGCAGCAATTGCTCAAATTGTCTGACCTCACTTATTTCCAGCAGGTTGACCTAGGCGCTAATGACTTAAATCATACCATGCTCACTTATATTCTGACATTCTGGATAACTCTTAATTCTGCCATTCACCGCTTAAGGAAAAAAACCACTGGGATTTTTACCTAACTGGTTTCTAGAATGCAAAATTACAGAAATTCACAAGGAGAGAAGAGCCGAAATTCTGATTATGATGGCTTATATGATTATATGTTAGTTCAGGAAGGGCTGTGGATGTCAATGAATCATAGTGATAAGAATTGCAACAATATCCAGGGCGCCTGGGTGGCTCAGGCAGTTAAGTGGCCGACTCTAGATTTTGGCTCAGGTCCTGATCTCATGGTTTGTGAGTTTGTGCCCCACGTCCTGCTCTGTGCTAACAGTGCGGAGCCTGCTTGGGATTCTCTCTTCCTCTCTCTCTCTCTCTCCTCTCCCCCACTCACGCCCACGCGTGTGCTCTCTCTCTCAAAACAAATAAATAAACTTTAAAAAAAAAAAAGGAGGGCCAAGGACAATTTTGTGGGCTAATGAACTTTTAATAAAAGCTTTCATTTTTAGCATAAATTCTGACCTTTTACAGCCACGCCAGCCAATCATGTCACACTGTAGACCTCTTTGTCATCAATAACTACAATTCTCTCTGGTATCAATCTCAAACACCCCGTGCTTTGACCCACATTAAATTCTCACTCTTTCACTGTGGCACCCAAGTCAAGCATCCTTTAATGTCACTGCCCCTTTAATTTATTGATCCTATGAATTTCCCCCTATTGTCACTCCTCTGCACTTTGCTTACACAGCTTAAATTCTCCAATCAGTTGTTATAATGGGGCCTTTCCACTCACTGTCCAGTCCCATGCCCCCATCTGACTTCATTGTACTCGATAAAACTGCCACCTTGGTTATAACAACCCTCTGCCTCCTCTTCACCAGCATCTATGCGGCTGCAGAAAGACTGCTCATCTTTAAAGTCACTGCCACCACCAACTCAGGTGGATCCTTAATGCTGCCCGGCGGCCTATTTTATTCCCCTACCCTCCCAGATAATTGTCCTCCACTCTGCTCTTTCTCCTCTCCTCCCCTTCACTAGAACCAGTTCATAAGGGTCTCAAATGACCTCCAAGTTGTTAAAACCAAGGATCATGCCTCAATTCTCATCTTATTTGATTTAGCAGCTGTGTTGGACGTGCTTCCTTCACTTGGGGTCCGAAGTAGTGCCACGTTCACGGCTATTCCTTCCCCGTGTCTTTTACTGGTTCATCTTCAAGTCCCCGTCCTCCGAATGTTGGAGAGCCCAGCCTTCGGTAGTTGGCCGAACTTTGTCCCCAAGTGAGCTCAACCTTTTTCCAGGCTTCAAATGCCATTTATATAATGATGACACCCAAATTATTACCCCCCAACTGTCATCCCTGGCCCTACCTGTCATCATGGTTTGTTTATGTGGTCTCAATAACCTCAGAGCCCCTCTTCCTGCTTCTGCCCTTGTGTCTCCTTAGGCTAAATTCACCCAGTAGTCAGAAAGATCAAAAGTAAGTCAGATGATGTCACTGCTGTGTTCAAAACTTTCCAGCGTTTTCCCGTATCATCCAAAGTAAAGTCCAAAGTCCGTGCAATGGCCTCTATATCCACTCTTCCTGCTCACCGCACTGCACACCCCACACCCACATTGAATCTCTGATCTTACCTACCACTTTTCATGGGTGGAGACTTTTGTCTGTTTTGTTCATTGCCATGTCCCCAGTGTCTTGACTATAAGACATATTCGATACTTGTTTAGTATGTTAATCAATGAATCAGTCCTCATTCTTAGCAACCTGGGTAAAATGGAGGTTTGGGAATCTCTGGGGACACAGTGATGGGTTGCAAGATAGGCGGCGAGTTTTCTTCCTCTTTCCATCTGCGCCCTCCCACCTACTTTCAAACACACAGCTAGTCAAGAAATCTGAACGTTGTATAGATCTGTGGCAGCTTTCTTCCCATTTATTCTGGATAAGCCTCACTGATGTGTTATTGTGAGCCTGTCCTATGTTGTCTTTCTTCCTACAGAAGAGGAGAGAGCAGATCTTGGGAGGTAGAAATACAAATGCACTGTGGTGTGGCTTCTGGGACACAAAGGTGCCATCAAAACCATGATTATTTATTACTGTAATATGGATCCAAGAACTGTAGTAGCTTACACTTGGACTCCTGGTAAAAAATGGAAAGGGATATGTAGGGACCCAACCACATTGCTCCCCTTAAAAAGAAGAAGCTCAACTAAGGCCAAGTCCACCTTGAAAATCAAGGTCATGTGCCCTGGGTTGGGTTTGCCAAATGTTAATTGCACCACACGATACCTATGTGTATTCCAACCAGGTAACATCACACTTCTCTGCCAATAAGCTGTGCTTTTTATCTAGTAAACCTTCAGCTCACACAGTTACCTAGTAAGTGAAAACTACAATTCCTCCCAAGATCACCCGCCTTCCTTTTGAAAGTCAAACTCCAGTTCCTTTCTGCCCATGTGGCAGGCTGAGGTGGGTCCGTTTCCTAGCTTGAAGGAAAGGAGAGATGCTAGCCCTTCAATGTCTATAAAGACATTGTCTACAAAGAGCAATCTTGGGGCACATGTGGAGGGATCCACCTGAACCCTTCCACCCGTCTCTCTGTACTCTGTTTCTCATTTGCCCATATGTAGAAAAGCAGATAAAAAGATGTCTTTCTTCCTCTTTGTCAAGGCCTACATTTTGATTGTGAATTACAGAAAAGCAAGGCTTTATTCATAAGCCCAAGATTTGCAAGCATTTCAGCAGCAGGGATTTCAAGAAATGCGAAGCAAGAACAGTCTCTTGTCCAGTGTTGTCCTTGGCTTGCTCTGCTTCAAATCTACTCCTACTCTTTTTTTCTGCTCGGTCTCTTGCTTCTGGTCTCAGCTGCTACTGGATGGTGGTATCATGACAGATTAATAATAATATTTGCTAATGTTTTTTAAGCACTACGTGACATGCATGGTACTTAATACCGCATCATCCAATTTAATCATTACACGAGGCGAACGCTATTTTTATACCCACTTGGCCAAAGGGAAATGGAGATTTTGAGGAATTGGGTAAGTGGCCAAGGTCAGGCACCTAATAAATGAGTAAGTCATTAACACTGTGACCAGAGGTGCCACTATCAAGGCTGTCCCTGCCCTTGTCCCTCCCACTGCTGGTCAACAAAAAGGAAAAGAAAAGAAAAGAAAAGAAAAGAAAAGAAAAGAAAAGAAAAGAAAAGAAAAGAAAAAAGAAAAGAAAAGAAAAGAAAAGAAAAGAAAAAAGAAAAGAAAAGAAAAGAAAAGAAAAGAAAAGAAAAGAAAAGAAAAGAAAAAAGAGGAGAGGTGGGTTCCAGGGCAGAAATAACAGCGCTGGGAAAACAGATTTGTTTGGAATGATTAAAAAGTCACGGGACAGATTTTGAAATCTCTTACAGATGTCATTTGTGACACCAACACCCTACACAGAATGGAACTACCTGCCGATCCAAATCGTACCCAGGCTGGCAGGCTGCAGGAATGAACACGTGGCCCATCAAGAAATACAATTGTGTTCACTTCAGCATCAAGAAAAGGGAAAGCCAAAATGGTATTCCTGAAAACTGACTCTCCCTCAAGCTACGAGATACTCCACCTGATACTGACCCCCTACCCCTAAGCCCAGAACCCTGATGACTTTTTGCTCCCTCAGATTCTTTTTGGAAAGGACGTTGAACCATCCATCACTCTACCTGCATTATTTCCTGGCTCTCATGACAAACATGTTGTCTAAGGGTGCTGAACTGTGACAGGTTGTAGTGTGTATATGGTAAGGACTGAATGGTAAATACCAAGAAAGAAGGAACAAGTCTCTGCGGCAGATAGCTGTAAGATATAAGGGAAATCGGGGTGAAGAGTACCTATGGAGCCCCTGGAATAAGAAAGGAGAAGAAGAAGAAACATGAATGAGAGAAGGAAAGACCTCTACCTTTTCCTGTCCTTTCCCCCATGAGATCATCATGACGGTAACAAAGTCATCAGATTTCGATTGTGGCGAGCAACGGCACGCTGGAAACTACCTGATCAAACTGTGAGGGAGAGGCGGAATTCCCTTTCCAAAGACTTTCTCCTGCACTCAGGTGTGAACCCTTTGAAGCAGGAATTGCCGATTAGTTGATTCCCGGCACGGTGAGCTTAGTTTCCTCATCTGTGAGATGGGATTACAAATATCTCAGAAGATGGTGGTGGAGGGTTCTTACAACTCGATGCGACCTCATAAGGCGGTAATGCATGAAGACATAACGTATGTGCATGTGGTCAGATAACTTATGAATTAGGTTTGCCGGTACCTGGCACATGGTCAGATGCAGCGTAGTTATGGGTGGCAATGATGGTGACGATGATGTGGCTAAAGGAAAGACACGGAAAACTGTTTTACATCAAATTCTCTTAAATCACGTGGTATGGAGAAGTGAGGAGCACTGTAGGGGGAATCGGGAGCCTGCTTCCCCATCAACCCTTCTAATGAACGAAGTTTCTTTAGC
Organism: Leopardus geoffroyi; assembly: GCF_018350155.1. Classification (NCBI taxonomy): domain Eukaryota; kingdom Metazoa; phylum Chordata; class Mammalia; order Carnivora; family Felidae; genus Leopardus; species Leopardus geoffroyi. Next base: position 56,292,997 of record NC_059338.1, on the reverse strand, counting down.
CAATGACTTACATTCTCTAGATTTCCATTCTCTAACATGAAAGTGAAACTGTGGGTTCAAAATACCCAAGGTCGCGTTTAGCTCTAAATTTCTCTAATACTTCCTTTGCAATAAATGCCCAGTTTCCCCCCTTAAACCTGGCCCTCTTTGACCACTAATTATTATGTGCATTATGGAGTAGCAGATTTATACTAGATTTTCTTTGTGACATGAAACTATCTGTAAATTTCGGGTTAAGAGAGAACGTAACAAGAGAATATAACCTCATGCTAATTTCCTAGTGTGGCCTGAACTGATAAACACTATTCTGGCTACAACACCCAAATGACATTCAGCTTTCTACTGGGCACAAGCATTTGGGGAGAACAGCTGAACATTACCCTATGCGTGCATTCACCAGTATGGTGGTGCTGTTTCTTGGTGTTGTTTCGGCTGGCCTCTGAAAGATACCACTGTACTCCACACGCAAAAAGAATCTGTCACCAACGGTTTCAAAACCTGACGGGTGTAAAGAGAATTGCTACAAAGAAAAAAAGTGGCTGAGCAAGCATTTACGCCTGAAAACAGTGATCTGTGTAGTCATGGAAATTCCAAAGAGGGACCTGTTTCCAAATACCCATATTTCTATCTAACTTACTTTCTTCCTGATAGAGCTTTCGTCAGTTAGGTAAACAGCTGATCTTTACTTTCTACCGTGTGCAACGCTGTCTTTTGGGAACTGTGAGGGGGACAGATGGATCAGATACACTCTTCTCAAAGAGCCAGCAGCTGATTAGGGACCACGGGTTAACACGCAGCTGACAAAAAGGCCCGGTTTGCACAGAGAACATCAAATGAAGCACTGTGCGTGTCCAGAGATCCCTGAGCCTGGGTGGCTCAGTTGGTTGAGCATCCGACTCTTGATTTCAGCTGAGGTCGTGGCCCCAGGTTTGTGGGGATTTGTGAGAAGTTCAAAGTGTTTTACCTTGACCCGCCATTGAAATTCTACCCTTCACACTTCACCAGACTTGTTTCATTAACTATCTATTTATCTATTCATCCCTCCAGCAAATCACCTTTTTAAAAAATGCCATCAAGCTAGGTAAACAGGGCCTAGTTCTAGTCATTCTACAGTTACTAGTTCTAGTCTAGTTATCCTGTAGCCATGACCGTGCTACCCCTGCCTATACCACATCACTAGTTCAGTATTGCTTACAGTTTAATTTTCTTCCGTGGTAGAATTTACACACAGTGAAATGCATAAATTTTTTAAAACATTTTTTTATTTTTGGGGAGAGAGAGAGAGAGAAAGAGAGACAGAGACAGAATGTGAACAGGGGAGAGTCAGAGACATGGGGAGTCACAGAATCTGAAGCAGGCTCCAGGCTCCGAGCTGTCAGCACAGAGCCGGACGTGGGGCTCGAACTCACGAACTGTGATATGATCTGAGCCGAAGTCGGATGCTTAACCGAGCCACCCAGGCGCCCCAATCTTTGCGTAAATCTTAAGCAAACACTTGCTGGGTTTTGAGAAACATATATACATACAATACATGTAAACTTAAATCCCTCTCAAGAAATGAAATACTATTATTACCCTACAAAATTCCATCCTACGCCTTCCTAGTCAATCTTTGCTCTCCTCCTTCTACAAAAGCAACCATTTATTCTAATTATTACATTATCGATCATTTCTATTAAATTTTACTTCACAAAGTAAAATTGTAAATAGAGTCTATGTAAATAGAGTCATACAGCATTTGTCTGGCCTTTTGAGCTTATAATATGTTGATGACATTATCCACATTGTGTACTTTGCTCCTTTCTATTGTTGAAAAGTAGTCCATTGGGTGAATACACTCCAGTGTGCTTTTCCATTTTTTCATTGATAGACCAGCAGGCCGCTCCCAGTGTTTAGCTATTATTCAGAAAGCTGCTATAAAGTTTTCTATGCAAGGGTTTTTCGGAAATACATTTTCATCGCTTTTATGCAAACGCCTTAGGATCCTATTGCTGGATTCAAGCTACCATGTAATTTCGTTCTTGCAGGAAGCTCATGAAAGATCAATTGTTTCTATGTATAATGAGGAATCGCAGAAGAGTTAGGTTACTTTCTCAAGATTATTCACCTTGTGGGAGGTAAATACTGACACCCAACCCCAGGCCTCTCTGAGCCTAAAGACCTTGTACTTTCCATGACATCGGTTGGGCAGGAGAGACATTTGTCTTTGGTGTATTTCATTTCTCGTGGACTCTAGCCGAAAGTGTGCTTGAACTTTTCTTGCCTCATGGTACTTCATCAAACCTTACTTCTGATTTCCCTTTCTTTAAAGTCTGTCTTGCTGCCGTGTGACAGTGAGGGAACCAGACAAAACTAACTCACATTACCCGTCCCAGTAGCATATTCCATAACACAATTAAAATTTGCAGTTTAGGGGCACCTGAGTGGCTCAGTCGGTGGAGCATCTGACCCCTGATTTTGGTCAGGTCACGATCTTACAGTTCACGGGATAGAGCCCTACGTCACGTTCTGCTCTGATAGTGTGGGGCCTGCTTGGGATTCTCTCTTTCTGTCTCTCTCTCTCTGTCTCTCCCTCTCTTTCTCTCTCTCTCTCAAAATAAATTAAAAAACATTAAAAAATTTTGCCTTTTATACTTTTAATGTTAACCTGTCTTCAGTTGCATTGTGGAAAACAGGGGTAATAACAGTACTTACCTCTTAGGACTGTTTATTTAAGAAATACTAGTTAAATAAATATTATATGACAGGTACTAGGGATAGAATAATGATCACAATAGGGGGAGGTACTGTTTTCATGGAGATTTGAATTGAGACAGGAAGGGACTGTAATGAAAAAAGTGCATTAATTAATCTACTGTTACAAACTGATAAGTGCTCTGGAAGCAAGGAATGTAGTCTTATGAAAGGATGAGTTTGCAGGGGCGCCTGGGTGACTCAGTCAGTTAAGCATCTGATTCTTGATTTCGGCTCAGGTCATGATCTCATGGTTCTTGAGATCGAGCTCTGCATCCGGCTCTGCAGTGAATACATGGAGCCTGCTTGAGATCTCTCCCTCCCCCACTGGGGCTCTCTTTCTCTCAAAATAAATAAATTTTAAAAACTTAAAAAAAAAAAAAGAAAGGATATGTTTTTTTAGGGCGGGTTCCCAAAGGAGTGGTCTGCATTTCAATATCCAAGGGGGACTAGGAATTCAGCTCCATTTCTAGAAGCTCCAGGTATCTGTAGAGCTCCAACCCAAGCAAGAAGCCAGGTACAATTACAAAACAGGATCTCCTGTCTTTGCTTCCGGAGCATCTGGCTTCTCATTAATCTTCACCCCTTCTTCTGGGTACCCAGTGTTTGCCCTAATTTCCCAGAATTCTTTATGTCAGGCCTTCTTGAACACTCTTCTTTCTCTGGATTTATCCCTTTCCCCTAACTTGAATCTCACTCCCTTGGGATGTGAACTGTCAACATCTGAATAACTACTCACAGTGTCATCCCTCTGGCATTCCCAAGCCTTCACTCAGCCTCAAAATAAAATTGATGAGGGCAGTCATTTCAAGCACTGTTAACAGCTAGCTCCAGGTGGTACCATGCATGCAGAGCCATTATGCACAGTTGCTCAAGAAGGTGCTGGGTGCTTCAAGGACAGATGACCCCTCTCCCAATGGGCAACCCTGTCAGGTGGAATTGCTGCAAGATAAATTGACTACGTGGCCAGAGTCCTCTTGTAAAAGCAAATTCTTCAGACAAGACCAAGTAGGGAGAGGCCTTTATGAATTTGCAGCTTTGGGGAAAGACACAATCTAGATCCAAATGGGAAATCAAGGACAAAGACCAAAATGTGTTGGAAAACTGGATTTCCTGTAAAGCACAAAGGGCAAAGCACTGTAAATTGAATGAAAAATTGTCTTGCTTGCAAGAGAAAAATTTTGAATCAGTTTCATAGGGGTATAAGTTACATATAGAAAATTCATCCGTGGTAAGTGTACATTTCAATAGGCTTTGGCAAATATACACAGTCAAGTGATCACACCATAAGCAAGATATGGAACAGTTGTGTCAACCCCAAAAAAGTCACTCGAGCACCTCTGTAGCATGGGTTGTCTTTGATTGAATTGTATTTCCAGATTCTACTGAGGAAAAAGAGACAGACTTGCTGATGGGTTGGGTGTGGAGTGCCCAGGGTGACTCCAAGCTTTTGTCCTGAGAAATTGGGTGCATAGAGGTGTCCCTCTATAAGGGGCAGATGGAGGTGACAGGAGGCAGAGCAGTTTTGTGGGGGAAAATCAATAGTTTTGAACATTAAGGAGAAGCTGATTTATGCAAGACAAAATTTAATAGGTGGGTAAGCATCTAAAAGACTGGCCACAATAGAAAATCAAAGAGATTCTTACTGACGTGACAATGGAGTCCAATTTTACATCTATGGCCCTGTCAGTCATTGAAGGAGTGACGCTATCCATGTCAGTTGTATTTGGGAGAACTTGCATAAGCACCAACGGCAGATGACAACTGAGATAAAAATTGTCATTTGAAGAAGAGTGTGCCAGAGACATGAGATGTCCAGGCTTCTTGAACCCTCTCATTTTCCAATTCTGGGACTTTTTTTTTAGGGCATTATATTAACAAATCAAACCAAATTTAAAAGACAGAAAAAGACTTATTTGCACCAAATGCCCACTGCAACTTTCTTTATGATGACAACATATAGGTAATAACTTAGAAGTCTAGAAAAGAGAGTGTACACGTTAAGGAAGGTACATTTTGATAGACTATAATAAAAATAGCTACTGTTGAATATTTACTATGTACTTGCCACTGTTCTAGAGTTTAGTATACATCATCTCATGTTATCCTCATAATTGCTCTATGGCGTAGTACTGTATTACCCCATTTCACTGATGAGAAAAGTAAAGGGTGCATTCCTAGCTAACTTACGTCATGTAGACAGTTGGTGGTGAAGATAAGACTTGAATACAAGCAAGAGAACTCCAAAGCCTAGGGTCTAAGCCATAAGTAAAATCATCCACTACTGTGCAAATGTTGAGGGTGATTATGATGCATATGGAGTGAAGGTATAGAAAGTAACAGTATTATGTTAAAAAGGAAAGAAAATACAAAGATTGTTTCTATGCTAGTTATAGCTCTGTGAAATTATGTACACGCACGGGGAAAGACCAGAAGAAAATACAGAAATAAGCCCTCATATGAGACTACTGGAATTCTTGGTTCATTAGGAACAACTAGAATTGGGAGTTTATTCATGGTTTTGCCAGATAAATTTTCTTTGAGAGGTAAGGGCAGAATCCAGGTGGAAGAAGGTTAGTGAGCAAATGAAACTGAAAGGGAATATAGAAGGGAATGGGAAGTGTGAGTGAAGACTGATCTCTCAGAGGATGGTGGCAGGTGTTTGAAGAGAGCCAGAGCAGGGGTTGTGAAATGAGGGGAAGAGACGAGAGGCTAAGAGGGAGGAAAAGGAAGAGAGAGACCTAAGGGGACAGGAGGAGGGGGCAGAGGGGAAGGAAAGGGAGCAGAAGGGAGGCCTAATGGTGAGGAAACAAAGGAGTACAGAGCCTTGCACATTGAGTTGTTCAAAATATTTATTAAATTGGAAGTTAAAGCTATTAGTTGAAGAGCTAGATAACCAAGGCATGCACATTACCTTCAGGAGCTCATTTCATTGCTGTGTGTGTGTGTGTGTGTGTGTGTGTGTGTAATAAAAATAGCTTTTTTTTTTTTTTTTTTACTTTCCTGGGTGTATTTATGTACACATGTGTGTGTGTATACATAAATATATATATGCAGAAAGCACAGTAAATAAGAAGAAAATAAAATAATCCGTAATCCTACCTAAACAAAACTATGGTTAGAATTTTATTTTATTGTATTGTATTATATTTTATATTATTTTATTTTTTTAAGGTTTATTCATTTCTCGGAGACAGAGCGTGAGCGGGGGGGTGGGGTACAGAGAGAGAGAGAGGGAGACACAGAATCTGAAACAGGCTCCAGCCTCCGAACTGTCAGCACAGAGCCTGATGCGGGGCCTGAACTCATGGACCGCGAGATCATGACCCCAGCCAATGTCGGACGCCCAACTGACTGAGCCACCCAGGTGACCCTATGGTTAGAATTTTAGTAGGTAGTCTTCTTGATTATTCCTATTCGTACATGCACACATATGTATATTTATATTTCTTCCTACAAAGGCATCAACACTTGTAATCTCCTTTTTATCACTCAACAATATGCCATGAACATTTTCCATGTTAATAAATAAAGGTATTTATTTCTTCCTCTTGAATCATTCTACAACATTCTGTTATATATAAATTGGTATACCTTATTTAACCAATCCTCTATTGATGGCCACCGGGTTATTATGAATTTTTAGTTGTTATAAAAAACCAAAACCAAAACCATTGTGTTGAGTATCCTTGTATATAGATCCTGTACAAAAGTCCATTTGTTTCCTTAAGAATTGCAAGGTCAAAGAGTTTGCACGTTGTTAAAGGTTCTTTTAACACAAATTACTCAGGTGAATTCCAGAAGGTTTGTAAACAACATCTCTTCCCAACTAACACAGTTAAGAACGCCTGCATTCCACACACCTTGCCATGTTGGGGTATCAGCCTTCTCTCTAATTTTTCCCAAAGCCTCTGTCCAGATGTGCACTCAGCATTTCCCCTTTCTCATTACGCATTGCCTCATGAGTACTTAGGAAGTAGCTAGAAACTTCTGGAGGCTATTCCTAGTACTAGGAAATAAAACTTGACCTGACTTTAGGGTTTTTCCAGAAAACAAAAGAAGTTGAAAAACATCGAGGCAACATTTTATATGTTCGATACCCTGATAACTAGTTCCCTGTGATGGGAAAATAAAGTAACTAAACCTAGGAAGAGTCTTAACAAATATGCCAAAATAGATCTTACGCAATGTAGGGAGCCATGGATTTTCCCCCAGAGTCAAAATTATGTCCAAGTTTTTTCTTCTTTACTTTTTTTTTTTTTAAAGAATAAATATAAAGGCATCATCTCTCAACCCTTGAAAACAAGCATGGGAATCACAAGAAAACATTTCATTCTTTTGAACTGTGATTAAGCAAACACTTAAGTACTAATACAATTTCAGACAAATAAACTTCAGAATTCTAGCAATTTATTATAGTTCTAATTTGCAATGAGGGATACCAGTAATACTCCTACTGATATCTTAGTAGAAATTTAAAATGTGTATTTATAACACTTAGTCATTTCCCTTTGAAAATAAAATCTTTTCAGCCTGCATGTAAAGTGGCCAGATGCCCAATTAGGAATCCTGAAACTCAGCTGGATTGAGTTAATAAGTACCCACGGCAAGTATAAACCAGATTATTAGATTAACCAAAATACCCCATTCCTCAACAATGAAAAAAAAATACTTGCAAACTCATAAAATGAGCTGTCAAAGTGGCTTGGTAAATTTCTAAATAAGATTATGATATTTACATGTTCTTGCTAACCTATACCCTGATTAGAAATCAAACTATGCCTAAATGGATCTCCCTTATTTTTTGCTGTTTCCCCTCAACCCTCACTCCTCATTCCCCAGAAATATTTTATTTTTGGACTGAAAGAAAGGTTATAGATTTTTGGAATTTGTGTGGGTTTTTTGTTTATTTCTTGAAGGATAGAAAAAGATGAGCTATTTTTTGGATATATATATCAACTTATGTGTATATATGTGTCTATGCACTTTGCCTGTTAAAATTTTTTTTAATGTTTATTTATTTTTCAGAGAGAGAGAGAGAGAGACAGTGACAGAGACAGAGTGCGAGCAGGGGAGAGAGGGAGACCCAGAATCGGAAGCAGGCTCCAGGCTCTGAGCTGTCAGTGCAGAGCCCGAGGCGGGGCTCAAACTCATGGATTGTGAGATCATGACCCGAGCTGGAGTTGGACGCTTAACTGAGTGAGCCACCCAGGTGCCCCTACACTTTCCCTATTTTAAAGGCTTTATATTAGTGAATCAAAATGGGTGAAATTTTAGTAACCCTAATTAGTCATTTGGCCACTCTTCTCACAGCTGAACACAGTTTTTTCCTGACAAGGAAGCAACGAAGAAGTATAAATATATATACACTTTTAATTTCTACTAAGAGGATGGATAAAATGTAACTGAGGTACCTTTGGGAAAAGAGGCACACTCTCATGATATTTAGTAAATTACTGGCATTCTGGAGTTTAGTCATGTTTGAAGTTAAATTAATAAGTTCATGTTTGCATAAATCTTCATGCTTGTTTTCAAGGAGTCAAGAGAGAAGTGCGCTAATTAATTAAGCTCCTATAGGAAATAAAAGTCACATAAAGATAATGTTTGATACTTAGTTCAAATTGTTAGCATGAAAATTAACATAGATTATGACTAGATTATCAGGTTATCTAGATTACTAAATTATTGCCTAGATGATTACTAATATGATTTCTATATATCTTATCTCACTACTTAGATTGCAACAAATTTTGGACGATAGAGGCAGGGTCGATAGAGGTAGGGTCATGTCTTTCTTTTGCAGCTCCCTCCTTTTCCAGCTTTGAATAATAAGCATGAAACCCACAGTCTGTAAATGCCACTGTTTCAATACGTAAGTGATTTAGGGAATTAATGTGTAAATTAAAGCTGTGTGCGTTATGTTAAATGGGTCACTGACAGAAATGCAAAGAAAACACAGAATTCCTTTTCCGTCCATCCAGAGGAATCGAAAGGGGGAAAGCTAAGTATTTCTTATCATTCGCTAATGCCCTGTAATAGAAATGACTCATCAGCCATATTTGTCTTCTCAACAATAAAGTGCTCTAAAAAGAATATGTGTTCTCGTCATTTCTGCCCTATTCCATGAACAATAGGTGGGATTTTTTTTTTTTTTTAAACAACAGCAACAACAACAGAAACAGATGTTGGTGGTTGCTTAGCTGCTGGGCTGGTTCTAAGGCCAATTATAAAACAACAATGCCACCTGTTGGATAGAAAAAGAAAGCTTGGTACCATTTCTGTCTGTTCACTGGACAAGTGTTTATTGATGTCTCCTGTAGACATTGATGCAAAGTGTTGGGCTGCAGTACGCAAGGAAAGAAAAAAAGGAAAAACAGTCCCCGCTTGCAAGAATCATCCTATTTAGTCAAACAAATGAAATATTGTTTCTACTCATGGCAAAATGTAGGAGTCTGTTTTAAAACATGACATTCCGCACCCCCCCACCACCACCACCCAAGTCCTCCCAAGGATTTTTGTCTATCTTGTCATCGCTCTATTGCTTCTCACCCGGCGTGTTCACTCTCCTTTATTTATAGGACTGCTGACAAAAATAGCAATCTTTAACACATGTTACTTAATTAAGAGGAGACCTTACTTTTAATAAATCAGATAATTGTTTAAGAAGTCTGAAAAGATGGTTCCACCTGGAAGGCTTCTGCAGCTTTGCACTTTCCTCTCCACGTCATATTGCTATGCAGTCAGAAATCTCTAGAATGTCAAGAAAGAAAGTGTGATACTCTGAATAGTGAGATGGCATGTGGAGCTCAGTCCCCAACCTGGAAAATCAAAACAATGTCTTTGTTTGGGACCGTCTTAGAGTGTCTTCAGAGTTGGAAGCCTAACACCACTGTTCAAGATGGCACCCTGCCACTCACCAGTGCGTCAGTCTAATGACGGAACCACTTGATGCTGTTGCTTTTCCCTTGCTAGCAAGCACTTAACAAAATGAACTTTGGCTGGGCTTCAGGCAGCAGAGAACATCTGGAATTCCTTGCTCCCATTGCCACATGTATTGGAAACCCAAGAGGGCATGACAGATGGGAAGGGAAGGTTGTATTCTCCAAGAACAGAAGGGGTCTAAAGGAAACAGGCATCTCCATTTTCTTTTTTTTAATCTTTGTGAAATACATTTCCCCCTAGGACCTCTTTGGATTGATTTTCTGGCTACAAAGACCAACCTAGTCAGGTAAAGAAAAAGATAGGTGGTCACTCGGAACAGCAGATGCCACTTGTATGTCTGCACAAAAATAACTACAATATAAGGTAATGCACAATGTCATCTGAACGTGAGTATGAGTGATTGGGGGTATTTATCGGTAATAAAAATTTCAATTAAGATAAACAGGGAAGATTTATCCAGGAAAGCTCCAATTGTAAGGGTAAAAGCAAAGCAAACATGGGATCCAATCAGAAAGAGAGCCAGACCATGGGAATCATTAGGACTGTCTGACGTTTTTCCACTTATTCTTCCAGGTACTTGGTACAACTGCATTTTCCTGCCTCATGGAAGTTAGTAGGGCTGTATGACTTACTCCAGTGAGGTGTGAGGGAAAACGGTGGATATTATTTCTGGGCTTTAAAAAGCAGTACAGAATTTTCCATGTACCCTTTTGCTGCCTCAACAACTGTGGATCCAGGGGTTGAAGTGAAGCTTCTTTCAATCTGGTCTCTTAGTAACCAATACCATCAGCGTCCGCCTGCTGATTCACATTAGGCATATACTTTTGTGGTGTTAAATCAAGATTTTGAGGTCTGTTTGTTACAGCCGCATAACCTGGTCCATCTTGACTGATTCATGGGGTTTCCATGGAATATATAAAATAATTAACTAATAAAAATAGAAGTAAGAAGGAAAATCTTAAGGGAACTAAAATTAGGGTGGAACTAGAGGGAAAGCATTTAGTCATAAAGAAACATTTCATGTGTAGCATACAGTGTAAGCAAATATCTAAAGATATATGGCAAACATACGGAGATATAGTAAACATATATACACAGATAGGTACAGATATGTGTATTTCTAAATCTTAGTCTTCCTCCCACTGAAAAACACATCGTTTCCCTATTTCTCCAACCCTGAAAGCGGCAGGAGAAACAGCACAGGCGTGTGTATGTTTCAGGGAGCACCTTCCTCTGTCTATTCTTTTTATTCCCTAGGCTGGAAATTACAACATCAGCTGGATTCCCTGCTTCTGCCTTTGTCCACCCAGAGTTTATACAGTAGCAGAGCAATTTTATTAAAACATAAATCAGACTGTGTCACTTGCTGCATGACCCCCTCCACGAGCTCGCTGTGCACGCAGAAGAGCCAGTCCTTCTCCGAGCTCCTAAGGTCCTGTGTGTTTACTACCTCTGACTTCAACTTCCTCCCTGTCCTTACCTCCCAGCCTAGCTGTTCCTGGACTATATCAAGCACACTTCCTACTTAAGGGCATTTGTAGTTACTAGACCTTGTGCCAAAGTGCTCTCCCTTAGATATCTACACGGTTCATTCCTTCCTTTCCTTCTAGATTCTGCTCAGGAAGACCATTCCTGTCCACTTTTCACACTTGAATGACTACGTATCAAAGTTACTAGGCTTTATTTTTTCTCTGTGGTATCTAAGACCCTCTGATATACTCCATATTTCCTGTGTCCTTGTTAGTAATCTGGTTCCCTAATGGAAAAGAATAAGTTCCATGAAGGCAGCTCCTGTGTTTATTTTGTTCTCCGTGGAATTTCGTCACCCACATGTGTACCTGGCGTGTGGCCATTATTCAATAATGATCATTTTCTCAGTGCTGAACCTCAGTGCCCCGCGGTGTGGCTTCTACTCCACCTTTGCAGTCTCTGAATTTGCCATTCGGTGAGCTGTCTGGGGTCAGGCACAGGATCAGAGCCCGAAGGCACTGTAGCCCCAGGAAGAAATTCACAGGGCTTAGCGCTGAGGTTCCCAAGTGCAGTCCATGACAAAGTTTGCAGTTGCCGATGAAGCAAAGAGACAAATAAGGGCAGATTTTGAGAGTTTTTACACAAAGGCTGATTTTTTTTAAGTTTTTTTTTTAATGTGTATTTATTTTAATGTTTTATTTATTTTTGAGACAGACAGAAACAGAGCATGAACGGGGGAGGGGCAGAGAGAGAGGGGGACACAGAATCTGAAGCAGGCTCCAGGCTCCGAGCCATCAGCCCGGAGCCCGACACGGGGCTCGAACCCACTGACCGTGAGATCATGACCTGAGCCGAAGTCGGACGCCCAACCGACTGAGCCACCCAGGCGCCCCAATGTGTATTTATTTTAAGAGAGAGAGGGAGAGCATGCAAGTGGAGGAGGGGCAGAGAGAAACAGAAAGAGAGTGCAAGTGGGGAAGGGACACGGAGAGACAGAATCCCAAGCAGGCTCCGCACTGTCAGCACAGAGTCTGATTTGGGACTCCATCTCACAAACCATGAGTTCATGACCTGAACCAAAATCAAGAGTCAGACGCTTAACTGACCAAGGCACGCAGGCGCCCCTAATTTTTTAAACGTAAGATTCTGTCCCTACACTTTGGCACTAATGTGTCCTTTCGTGTATGACATGATGATGGAACGCCATGACAGATGTTTGTTTTGCAGTTTGTTTGCGTTTTCCTTTTCATTGCCTTTACTTGGCAAGGTTGAAGAGTTTAGAGTCCCTGGTAATTTTCAGTTTTCAAATATTCCAGAATTATCTATCCTAAAAGATGAGAAACTGAAGCCAACAGAGATGCCATGACTCCTCCAGGTTCAAAGATCTGGGTTTAGCAGAACCAGCTCTAAGACTCATGCTCCCTCATTTGCAGGTGGTTCAGCTTTCTCTACACAAGACTCCTGCCTCCTGAGAAGCCCTCTGAGAATGACTACTTCTCCAACGTAGAGTGCCCTTTATCCCCTGACACTTGCTTGTCGTTGTTGTTTTATTTATTTTTTCAATGTTTATTTGAGAGAGAGAGAGAGTGCGCGTGCGTGCACATGAGTGGGGGAAGGGCAGAGAGAGGGAGACACAGAATCTGACCCAGGCTCCAGGCTCCAAGCTGTCAGCACAGAGCCAGATTCAGGGCTCGAACTCACAAACTATGAGATCATGACCTGAGCCGAAGTTGGACCCTTAACTGACTGAGCCACCGAGGCACCCTGCAACTTGCTCTTTTAATCATTAAGTACTTTGGGGCTCTAGTAAAAACTCAAGACTCTTCTTTATCATTTTTCTGTCTTTATTCCCCTCTAGGGAAAAAAAAAAAGTACCTTTTTTTTTCATTTCTTGCCCTGCCCCCAAAGATGAAGACCACTGTCATGAGTCAGATTAAGAGAATAGGTACTTTTCATTGGCAACTGGACAACTGGCAACTAGAGATTGTATTTTCTCCCTTAGAAATTTCAGTAATTTATTCAAATACTTCTTTGTTCCTTAAAAGAACAATGTAGAAGAGCGTAGAATAAAAGTCCCAACACTATTCCTCCCCCAGAGAAAACCACAGTTAACAATTTTGCATATATATATATATATATGTATATATATATATAAAGATATAGAATATGTCTAGGTATACATTACACTCTTCCTTAAAGACTGTTTGAGCTATATATATATATATATATATATATATATATATATATATACATACATATATATATATATATATATACACACACATATATATGTAGTGTTCTAGCATGTGAAAACCTCATAAATTTGTGAAAGAATACACACACACACACACACACACACACACACAATGAGAGGACATATACCACTATGTTAACTGGTTCTGAGGGGTAGAAGAATGATGTGTCACTTTTATACTAATAAAAATGGTGCTAAAAATATGACTTCAACAGAGGGCAAGCTAAGGTTGCATGAAATATTTAGTGAACTCAAAGAGTTTAAGAAAGTCAGTTCTAGGGGTGCCTGGGTGGCTCAGCTGGTTAAGAGTCTGACTTGATTTTGGCTTAGGTCATGATCTCACAGTTCATATGATCGAGCTCCCCATTGGGTTCTATGCTCACAGTAAGGAGCCTGCTTGGGATTCTCTCTCTCCCTCTCCCTCTTTCTCTGCCCGTCCGCTGCTTGTGTGCATGCTCTCTCTCTCCTTCAAAATAAATACTTATTTTTTTAAAAAGTAGTCCTAATAAGATAAAGTGTCTGTGTTAGAAGCAAACTGAACGGTTAGCACAGGATAGGAGGTGAGTAGAAGGCTGTTCTGTGTGTAGAACATTCCTGGGTGTTATATTGTCTGATCACCCCTTTGCTGCCCTGGATGTTGTTTTGTACATTTCTCAAGTATTGCGTGTGTGTGTGTGTGTGTGTGTGCGCACGCGCGCGCGCACGCGCGCACAATGTGTGCATCTTGCAAATATCCAACTAAACTCTAAACTTCATTGTAGGCCAGAACCTTGTCTCCGTGTGCTCATTATTGCCCTAAACAGAGGGCCTGCGCAGTACCCAGCACCAGGTAAACACTGAACGTCTGCCACGTCGACTTCTGCATTTGTTTACGCTCTTCCTTAAAGACTGTTAGAGCTAAAGATGGCTCGAGCTGTTAAGAAATTCCTTCCCCGTCTCTGGTACTATAGTGGCTCATGAGCTTCTTTCGATTATGTTTCTTGTTGTCTTGGAATCTGGCCTATAAACAGAGAATGCTAAGTGCACACCACATCACAATCAGCAAGGACTGGTCTTCACAGCTGACACGGAGAATGGAATGTGCTCCCTTTGTAGAGATCGTGGCCCTGGAGAGAAGGTTCAAATTTTCATGAGCCAAACAACCGATCATAGCACCTTCCTGCCACCCAGGATGTCCTGACTTCTATATGGGAACCATCTGGGCCACCATCATGTGGTGTACATCATGATCACCATCAGTAAACTCGGAACATCATTGAATTCCAAGATCAAAGGAAACCTTAAAGGTATCCTCATCCAACATCCACCTTCTTTATGGTTAAGTGATTGATGACTGTTAGCAATTTACATAATACATTTATTGTTGGGAAGTTTTCTTTTCGTCCATACGAGGATTTGAAATCTCCCTTCCTAAAACTTCTACCCATTGTTTTGCTCATTCAGTCATATTTAAAAATTGACCTCTTTGTATGTCAGATTCTGTGTCATGTGGTGAGGCTAATAAGACGGTCAGGCCACATGTGCTTTCAACAGCCTCGTGGTTGAGTTGGAAGTTAATTACATAAGTATATAATAAACAGGCTGTATTTGTGTGAAATAATTCCTAGTTTTGTTTAAAAGCAGGATGGAGGAGCACTTGACCCGATCTGGCTGGCAGGGTAAAGGAATGGAAGCTTCCCGATGTATGTGATATGTCACTTCTCTCTCTAGCTTGTTAGCCAGGGAACTATTTAATCAGCTGTGGGTCAGCCCAATTATATCATCTAGACAAAACTTCCACATCTTTTCTGCAAACACAATACTCTTTGCTGGGGCACAGTGATTGAATCCCCTTCATTCTTTTCCCCACTCCACTCCCACCCCTATGTAGAAACGATGGCATTTGAGAAATTGACCCCAACTCCAACCATCATATCATATCCCTTGCCAGGATCCCTAATCTAAGCCTATCAGTGCATGGCATTCCACTGATGACAAGTACTCGGTTTTTTTTTTTAATTTTTTATTTTTTTATTTTTTAGAGAAAGAGAGTGTGTAAGCAGGGTAGAGGGACAAAGAGAGAAAGAGAATCCCAGCAGGATCCACCCACACTCAGCACGGAGTCCCATGTGTGGCTCGATCCCACAACCCTGGGATCATCACCTAAGCTGAAATCAAGAGTTGGCCGCTCAACTGTCTGAGCCACCCAGGCGCCCCAGGACAATTACTGTTTAAGGAGTGGGAACATTATGAAGGGAAAAAATATGTTCTGGGCTTGGGAGTGGCATGCTTTCTCTCATGTTTTCTTTCCAGAAATGAATGAGGCAACATGTAGCCTATTTTCTACTAGTGAGCAACTTACATCCATGATGAAGCCAACACTCTTATCAGAAGAGAGACAAAAGGAACTTGGATCCTTGATCACATCGCTGAACTGGAAGAACCCATCCTGACACACACTTCCAAGCACGTAAGCCAATAAACGTACTTACTCGTGAAGCTAGTTTCATCTAGGTTTTCTGTTACTCACTTCTAGAAGCATCTTAAGTGTTTAACTCGCCTAAAGCTTTATTAAAGCAAAACGATAGAATGTCTATGTTCCCCCCCCCCCCCCCAAACAACCAGTCTCATAATATTAAGAAGGGAAAGAAAGTTTCTTCGGTATTCTTGTTTTTGTGAATCAATTATGGTTCCTTGGGCCCAAAGGCATATTTTCCAGCAGAAATGTTCTTGATTCACTTACAGAATGGATAACAGTTGGAAGCAATTCAGCTCCACAAGTATTGATTACATGTCTACTCTTTGCCCTGCATTATGCTGGGCACTAAGGTATATGCAAAGTGCTTCTGAATAAGATATGGCTCCTTTCTTCAAGGAGTTTAAAACCCTTTGGAAATCAAATGTAATATAAAGAGCTTGAGCTTTGGTGTCATATACCGAGTTTCAAATCTTGCCCTGCCTATTATATGTCTGGCACTCTACGTAGGCTGTCTCCTTCAATCTTCACATCAACTGTTAAGGTCATTATTTATGAATGAGGAAATTAAGTTCAAAGAGGTAACTAACTTTCCCAAAGTGACTTGTCAGACATGATGGCGCTGGGAAATGAATATAGGACTGAGTCCAAAACCAAAGGTATGACCAATGTTTAGGTGGGAGTTGAATGTGCCATTAATAGGCAAACACCCCCAGCCAGCCAATTTATGTCTATTGTAGTTCTTCTGTCTTAAAGATATGCTACACTCCCAAGTAGTTCTTCTGTCTTGAAGTCAAAGGTGGTGCTCGGTTGGTCTTTTAGGGGAAAAAACTCTCAAGTGAGACAAAAGCTCCATCTGATGGCAATTAGTGCAAGAGCATTGAACACTTTTTTTAAAAATTTATTTATTCATTTAATGAAGATTTATTATACCTAATATATGACAGGCATTGTGCTAAACACAATGAAGAATACAAAGATTCATGAGGTTCAGTTTCTGCTCTGAAGGAGCTACGGCCTTTTAAGTAACAATAACTGCCATGCATCAAACATCTACTAACTGCTGGGCATTTTTTCATAATCATCTGTAATCTTTAAATGGCAGGGCAGTATTTTTGTGCCCATTTTATGGATGCAGGAACCGAGGCTTGGAAAAGGCTATACCCAAGTCACACAAGCAAAGTCAAGACTTGAAAGCAAGTCTGACCCCAATGCTTGTGTTCTTTTTGTGGGGAGCCACCTAAACTTGATTGACAGAAGCAGTGCCCAATAGGTGCTCCTTTTTTATTCTCTGCTCCTACTACAGTGCTGTCCGCTTAGGCACTCAGTGACTCCACCCTGTTTGTTTTTAGTTCTGTAGCCGAACTCTATCCTCTTGTCCTGATGGTTACCAAGTGATTGGTTTTGAGAAATCTGAGATCCGTTCCCAGTTCTGTTGGCCACAATAGGCCTTCTTGTCCCTCGTGTAAACTGGCTATACGATTTAGATGCAACAAATACATTTTGAACACCTACTAGGTATGCCGGTCCTTCCACATATGTTGTTTCATGACTTCCGTTTTTGCAAATAATGAATTTGGGGCTGTCATAAATTGCTCAAGGTCACTCACATTGTTAAACGTGGGTCTAAGATTCAAATGCCAGGTCTCTCGACGATCCAGCATAGCTTGAAATATATATCCAAGTTTTCAATATACTTTCCAGGATATGTCCAAGTCTAATACAATTTCTGTTACACCAGATGTGAATGCTGTTGGGTTTTGTATGGTGAGAACTACTTTCATTTAAAGCATTTACTCTCTTTCTTCCTCTCGGAATATTTTACGTCTATGCAACCTCTGCTTTTTTCCTTGGTGTCTCATAATTACTGGTCCTGGCTCCACGCTCTCTCCCATAACTATTCCCAGAGGCCAGCTCTCACCATGTTACAGCCTGTCTCCTACTTAAGTTTTCATGAGAAATGCCTCCTTTGTGGCATTTACCAAAGAGGGGGAAAGTCTCCCAAGCTCCTCTAAATAGCATAAAGTACTGCTTTTCTCATAGTCTTGAAAAAGTTTCTTTTTCTTTTCTTTTTTTAACTCTATGGTCCCACGAGTCTATGGTCCCAAGACCTAGACAGCTTGCCACATGAAATCTCTTTGAGTAGACTTTCTTCAAAACTTTGGTCTGCCTAAAACAGTGATTTACTCTCCTTAGCCCCAGGTAATCTCTTGGGAATACTTTGTTATTTTCAGAAAGAAGAAAATAGCAAATTAAACATGTGAGATTTATTTTGAAAATTAATGTTTATGGTAAAACTCAGCAGAGGTAAGGACCTCATTGGGGTAAGGCCACAGTAGTTCTTGTGTCTGTTACCTTGTGAAATTCTCAGTAACACATTCGATTTTTCTGTATTTCCTTCATAAACCCATCTTGTTTGACACTTCAGTGTGGTGACCCTTGGACTGAATGGAAAGAGTCTAAATGAGACAAGAGCTAGGGTCATTCACCGCTACATTCAGAAGCTGTTAAGTGTTTTCGGAGTTCTCTCAAGAGAAAGTTGGCATGAAGTGAGATTCAGAGTACCCTTTATTTGTAAAAAGGACAAGTGGGAAAAAATGTCCTTGTCTTTTGAGAAAATAAGCAAAATCATGCTTTCAGCAAAATCGTGAAAGCAGACGCAGCATCAGCAAAGTAGTGAAAAGCAATAACTGAGAAGTCTGATAGACCAGAGTGCAAATCCCATCCCAACTACTTATTAACTGTAAGTGGTTTAACATCCCTGGGGTTGACAATAGTTACAACTTCATAGGATCGTTGTGAAGTTTCAATGAGATAATGAAAGTAAAGCACTTAGTAAAGCATAACTTCCCTGATGATCCTACATCTGGTAAATATCCCAGCTGTTATGATAATGATTATGATTATTTTTTCTAGACGTATCTCTTCAGTGAAGTCCAAGGGCTGTGCAACAGGATGCTTCCACTTGGGCATCTGGTCATCACCTCAAGCGTATAATCCTGTACAGCAGAGATGGATTTTTCTGAGATCAAGGAGAGAGGACAGATGGGACCAATGACATTGACCTTGGAGATAGTTTTAAATTGCTCATTGACATTCTCAATGTGTGCTTGTTGAGGCAATTAGCCTTCAGTCTGTGTAAGTATAGGTGATTAGATTTCCTAATAAGACTGGTTAAGAAAGATTAAATCACTCAAAGTCTCAGCCTATGTCTTCCGAAATCACGGAATATAAATCCAATGATTTGAGGGGGAGAAAGTTGGGCAAGAAGGAATCTGAAAGCTATTAGGTGACATTGAGAATGGCTTGGAGAAGAAAGGGACAAATTGAACATTCAGTTGATTATCCAGATTGTGCAACATAGGCCTGACAACCCAGGAACCTTTAACATTTAGTTCTTTAGCAGAATTTAAATTCCTGTATCACTCTCCTTAAGGGACATCCTAACTCTGGAGCTGCTCCTGAAATTGCCAGTGACCTCTGTTGCAAAGAGACTGTTTCATTGAGAAACTTACCTTAGGCAATCTTTACCAGAAATGATCCCAAAAGCACATGCTAAAATGGGATTTTGGATTGTATGACCCCCTGCCTGGCTGACAATAGGGACCACATCACTGGAGAACTGCCCTTATAGCAAAAGAGTTTATATATTAATTAATTAATTAATTAATTAATTCTTGTATTTACCTGGCACTAAACCAGGCCAAAAAAAAAAAAAAAAATTGGGATTATCCTTTATAATCAAGGAACTTACATAGTATTTTAGAATATAAGAAGCATAGACAATCCTAAATTAATCTGTTGGCCTCAGACTGCATTTAGCTTGGTTATTATCAGATTTTGAAGATTTATGAACCACAAGTAATACCCTCCCACCCCTCAAACTGTGTGATCTTGCTCTAAATTTTGAAAAGCAGAGTTTCTGGTCAAATAAGCAGGAAATGAATTTCACCAAGTCAAGGAATTCAGCAGACCACCAAGCAAGTCGGCCATTTCCCCAGATAGCTGCCTCTCCAGAGATTATGGAGGCCCAGGGGAAGAGCCAGAAGGAAGCCTGTGTCTAGCTCCGCGTGCTTCCTCCCTCCAGACACCAACATTTCTTCCGCAGTATATGAATTAGTTTTGACACAATATTTCTGAATAACAAATGACCCCCAAATTCACGGGTTTAATGAAACAATCAGTTATTTTTAAAAATCTGTGGGTTGGCTGAGCTGAGGCGAGGCAGGGCTCAGCTGGGTAGATCCCTGGGTGACTGTGTTTCTCTGGGCCAGTTGGGGTGGCTCAGCTCCACATGTCTCTCATTGTCCTGGGATTGAAAGTTGGCCAAGGCATGTTTCTCTCATAGAAGGAGCAGAGGCATCAGGGAGTGAAAGGAAGCATGTGAGGCTTCTTAAGACCTGGGCATGGAACTGGCCCCGTCAATCCCACCTACATTGTCAAGGCAAGTCACATGGCTGAGCCCAAAGTCTGAGACGCATGGAAATGCACCCCCCACAATGAGACTGTGGTAAGGGTATGGATGCAGGGGAAGGTGGAGAATAGGGGTCATTTAGTCCACCAATCTGGGTCATCCCCAACCCTTAAAAAAAGGGCTTTCCCCTGAAGAATTTGAAGTTTCCTTATTAAAAGGATTTTTCTTCCTTCACTTTTCATCATCATTTAGGGTATTAAATCTCCTTCACCCCTCCCTTAGCCAGAGTGCAGAATTCTTGTTTTCTTGAACAAATGGAATTAACATTCATGATACTGCCTTTCACTCCCTATAAATAAAAATGAAGGATATAAGATACACAATCTCACCCTCTCTTCCTCCTGCCCCTCCCTGCTCTCTCTCTCTCTCACACACACACACACACACACACACACACACACACACACACAAACTATAGAGAGGATCCAAAATAAGGAAAAGCTAATTATTGGGTAGGGTTAATCTGAATGTCTTCATGGAGAAGTTGAATATTGAGTACAACCTTGAAGGAAATTACTAAATTCCTTAAAGCCTTAATTACTCCAAAAATTTTTTTAAAAGTCTAAAAATCCAATTGCAACATTCTATCTATATCCATATGGTGAAAAGAGAGCTGCATGGACTGGTTAGTTTTTTGCTCTTTTACTTGTTATTCACCACAACCCTTCCTTCAGCCATGTCAAGAATGCACAACATTTGGGGCGCCTGGGTGGCTCAGTTGCTTGGGCGTCCCACCTTGGCTCAGGTCATGAACTCGCAGTTCGTGAGTTCGAGCCCGGTGTCAGGCTCTGTGCTGACAGCTCAGAGCCTGGAGCCTGCTTCAGATTCTGTGTCTCCCTCTCTCTCTGCCCTCCCCTGCTCATGCTCTGTCTCTCTCTGTCTCAAAAATAAATAAAACATTTAAAAAAAAATTTAAGAATGTACACTGTTAGTGAAAGTTGGGTGAGTGACAGCAGGGATAGCTTAGACCTAACCCATCCCCACAGGTAGACAGAGCTTAACACCCATCTTTGTTGGATAAGGAGTAGTATGGCGCGTGCATGTGCTCTCTGTCTCTGTCTCTCCCCGTGTGTGTACCCAAGAGTGTGTACATATAATCAAAAGTAAATGTATGCTGTGTTTATTGATTCATTAATGCCCATCAGTGATCAGTAAATTGTACGATATCTGCCCAATTGCTGCTATCGTCATTAGGAGCCATTGGTCCATTAAAAAGTATATGTGGGGGTGTCCGGGTGGCTCAGTTGGTTGAGCATGTGACTTCAGCTCAGGTCATGATCTCACAGTTTGTGGGTTCAAGCCCCACTTTGGGCTCTGGTGCTGACAGCTCAGGGCCTGGAGCCTGCTTCAGATTCTGTGTCTCTTTCTCTCTCTCTGCCCCTCCCCTGCTCATGCCCTGTCTCTCAAAAATAAATAAACATTAAAAAAATTTTTTTTAAGTATATGTGCCTGAGCCGCTAAGGTGATATATAGATTCCACCCCACCCCCCGCCACCCCGCTGTCTGAAAGTGGAGTGTTCCTATGAAATCTTTTATAAGCCAAAATGGAGTAAAATGAAGAAACAATTACCATTAATTTACATGGAAAACCTTTGGGGCATGCCCAGACCCCAAAAATAACCTCTCTTAGGCTTTTCTGATACCTTAGGGCACATCTTGCTAATGGATACAAAAATAAACTCGATAAAGCACACATGCTCACAAGACACAGTTCAAAGCTGGATGCTGAGATGCCCAGGGTAGTTCCAGGGAAGGAACCTGGCGGCCTCACCGTGGCTCTCAGGGTGTGCGCTGCCCTTCCTAACAGTTCTGCAAAACAAACCTGAAACGCTATTTTCACTTTTCACCTTTTGTGTGTGTGTGTGTGTATGTGTGTGTGTGAAAGCAAACATCTTCTTCCGATTTCTTTTGGTTCATGAAAACAGGCACAAATGTAAGGCCTTCTGTCAAAGCAAAGTGGCACACTGCCATCTTTTGCCAAGGGGGAGGGGATACCTGTATTGGACAGTTGCATTAACCTTCTGTTTCGAAAACCAAGTTTAAGGTAAAAGAGGAGAAGCCACCTTTGGGGTGAGGTACCCTACGCAGAGTTTCTGTGCCACCCTGACTACCCTCCACCGTAGCTTTTTTTCCATCCTGCATTCTGATCTTTCACTTGTCTATACCCACCATCTGACCATAAGCTCCAGGAGGGCAAGGAAGGAGCTTCATTGTTTATCGCTTGGCCCCGGGGCCTGCCGTATGTTAGACGCTCAGTAAATGAGTATTTGTTCAGAGAAATAAACAGCATTCCAATACGTTACACAGCACAATACGAGGGAGGCATTTTGTAACTTGTCAGTGTTGTGCAACTATCTTATAATTATTATAATCTCCATTAAAATGGCCTAATGAGAAAAATTACAATAAGCAAACTTCAGATTACGAATGTACCAGCCCAGGCAATCTGCCCACTTTGCCCGTCACCTAATATGGAGGTTTTATGTATACATCTCAGCATGAACATGTACAGCATATACTTAACAATGTGGGCTACAGGGCATATAAACATACTTCATGGTGGGGGGCAGGCCTATCCCCACCGCCTACATACACACAGAGACAGCCACATTCATAACACATTCGTGGACTTCACCTTGAAATGGTTTCACTATGAAAGCCCCTCAAGGTTGTGAAATATGACTGCGATTCAAGTGCAAAATAAAATGCGAGTCTTACCAGAGGAAAAATACAGTTTTTCTCTGTGTTAAAAAAAGAGAGAGAGAGAGAGAGAGAGAGAGAGAGAGAGAGAGAGAGAAAGAAGATTTTTCCCCCTTGAACGATAGGACCATAATGATTCAATTTCTTTTGCACCAATCAGCATCAGCTTGTGAGATCCAGACCTGGCACATGGAAATTTCAGCCTTAAGTCAAATATTATTTCAAAGTTAATGACAAAATCTATTTTTGCAGTGGTCTTGTTTAAAATATTTCCCCTTAATACTCTTGAAATGCTGTAATTGAAAGCAGTTATTTGAGATGCCAGTGCATACTTCTTTAATTATGTCCTGTGCCATCTGTTTCCAATGAAAGGGCAGTATCTGTTTGCAGTTACCAATCTTATGAAAAACAGGCTTGTCCCGAAATAGATTGGAACTAAAACCAGAAAGCATTTCTTTCAGAGGCATCCTTTCAAGCCAATTAACTTTAATCATTATAGAAATGTTTATTTCCCATCTTAGTCTCTCCTCACATGTAAATTCCTTCAGGGGAAAAGATCTCTTCTTGTGACTGTTTGAATAGTTCCAATTTGGATTAATCAGAACCTGCTGGCCTGTATATGTTCCAATTGTGAATGCTGGCAGCTTTCTTGATGAAGGAGGCACTCGGTCCCCGAGGAGAACAGATCTAGAAATGCAGCAGGCACACACCTACTGGTCAGGGCAAGTTCTCTTAACCCCCGCCCCCGCCGGGGCCCCAGGCTTGGCCCCGTGCTGCCTTCTAGGGTGGGGAACGATGAAGTGGTCCTATGGGCTGGAGACCAGACTCCTAAGCTGGAAGTGTGAAACCCTTCTCCCCAAATGAGCCCAATGTTCTCTCAGACCCCACATTTACATGTCACCCTCAGAGAAGCTGTAAGGAGGCTTCGTGACCTTGCAAAACGTCGTATCTGTGGTGGTGGCTTATAAATGGCATCATGCTACCTGGGGCCCAGGTATTTCTGAATTACCTCTGTTCTTCAGGGAAAGTTTCTATACACAAGTTAGAAAAAAAGGTTTGTGGCAAATTTATTATTATTATTATTATTATTATTATTAAGTAGCTTCATTCCTCCAAAATGTAAGTTCCTCAAGGAACTTACAGATTTGGGACTGATTTGTACATTTACATATGCCCATACCTAGAACACTGCCTGGTAGAAATAAAACTTCAGTGAATATTTGTTCAATTTATTTACTCTTCTGGACCATGGGGAAGCATTAACAGAAAACATACAAAGTCTCTGCTCTCATGGAGTCTTGGAGATAAAAACAAAATGGTCATAAGACACGACACATAGACCCATGCGTCTTGAGGACTGAACAACAAGATCATCTCTGTGCTTAGTATCTGATGCAAGGTGTCTGGGGCAGAGTTGGTGTTTAATAAATATTCGATTACTTTAGCCCAACAGACATATGTGACTTGGTTAACCACCTAAGAAAACTGCCATTTATTGAGCCTTTAATAAGGTCCATTCACTGTGATGAATGTTTTAGACACATGAGCTCCTCTAATCCTCAAAAGAAACAAGCACTCTGTGAAATAGGTATTAAATATCCCCAGTGTTCAGATGTGGAACTGAAGCCTATACATGGCAGATAACTTACCAGGGTCGGTCAGTTAGTAGTAAATGCCAACATGAGATTAGGAATCTGTCTTAATTGAAAGTCAATATTCATACATGTTCTCTATTGTCTCTTACACACCACTCAAAGTGTCCTTCAGGAAGGCCTGCCTCTAATACATCAAAGCTCAGGGACTTCATGGCCATGTATTTAAAATCTGAAACCACATTATCATAATTTGGGGGGACAATGGTACCCATTCCCACTTCTCCCTTGAAGTTCCTGGAGTGGTACATTGACTGGGTCTTCTCATAATGACAGCCTGCTACTTTGGTTTCCAGAAGCTTGAGTATGTGTAGCTTTTGGATCTCATGAACCTTGGCCAAGAAGCAGAGACTCTCCTTGTTTCCCAAGAATTATGAGGATGAGTAATATAATTTCCACCTTTGGAGTTAAAATGTTATCCTGACTATCCCACGCTCTCTTTCTCTGATGACTTACATGGATCTGTAACAAAATCCTTGAAACTTTCATAACTTAGTCCCATCCCCCATTTTCCAGAAATCAGTCAGGAATTCCCATGAGAATGTCAAGTGAGAGGCAGTACAGGGTGACACAACCCAGGGCGATATGGGGGCAAATGCTGGAAATCCAGGAAGGAGAACCAAGACACTAATTATGCAGTAGCTGAGCATCTTAACACATTCACACTGAGGGCCTTCTGACATTATGCGGTCAAGGAGAAGCTGGTCTCCACATCCCCGAGGCTGGCATTCAGGGGCTATGACTCATATGCTGGGTTGGGAGCAGACTAATGAGTTATGAACAAACTCCAAGCACGAATTCTGCATCAAATGGCTATGTTCTATTTGTCAACTCTCCATTTATCACATAATAATATCAATCACCACTTCTTATTCTTCGTGTACAATGTTTGAAGTTCTACCCTCTCAGCAAATGAGATGTATCTCTACCAGGAGAACATTCCATAAATTCATTAAACACCCACAAAGGCAAATATGGGATGAAGATAAGAGCTCCCTTAAAGAAAAGAGGAATGTCAGGGTGGGGCCAAAGTCAATGCGTTCAAATGAAAAACACTAATAAAAACACCACTAAAAACACCAATCACTTATTTAGTTTCTTACTGTGGGCCAAGTACAGAGCTAGGAGCTTCATAGTGACCTTAGAAGGACGCTTTGAAACAAGTGTCCTTATCCCTATTTTAAAGATGAAAAAAATTGAGGCTCCAAGTGATTAACACTTGTAGTTTCCAGAGCTAGCAAATGGTAGAAGCAGAATTCAAACCCAGCTCTTCCTGACTCCAAAATCTCTGCCCCTTCCATACACACGCAGTTGTCTTAAGGATTATATTGGTAGAGAATGTGGTGCAGGAAACTCCCTGGGTGAAGGAAGCAGGTTGAGAAAATAGAGAAGTGAAAAGCTCAATAAAGGATCCTGGAATTATTCCTGAGCCAGACATTAGATCTAAGTTCAATTTTCTGCTACTTCAGTAATGAACTTTATAACTTGGGTATAAAGTTTCACCTCTCTGTGCTTCAGTTATACCATCTATTCTATCCAATAAAGAAGATGAATTTAATTCTGCTAAAGATTCCAGCGGGAGGTTTTAGTGTCTAAATCCCACCTTGCCCCTACCTCAGGGCTCTCTGTTGAAGGAGATATTGGAGCAAGGCCAGATAGCCAAAATGGAATGACATACCAGCATTTCAGGTGGAGGGTTTGTCGGCCATCTTGGGCTTTGAGGCAGGACTGGGCTCTTCTCTCCCTACTCCCATCTAGCATAATTAGCATAGCATACTCTAAATTTACTGAAATAACTAGCCTTGTGGATAAGAACAGTTAGCCTGCCTCAGCCACCCAACTTCAAAGGAACATAGGGTCAAAAATGTGGGTGAACTTCCCCTTCCAAATAAACGAAGGCAGAATCAGGGGATGGAGAAGAAGCAGAAGAGCATTGCAATTTCTCTCCTCCACAAATGACGTCTAAGACCATTGCTGGTATTTATTATGCATCCATGGATTGATGAGACTGCTGTCCATAAACGACAAGGGCTAACATTTCATGACAACCCTTCAAACTGATACATGAAGTGAAATTGCAGATTGCCTATAAAGTAATGACATTGAGATTAAAATCAGGTATTTAATTCAAGCAGTAGAAATCAGAACAATGGCGAAGGGAAAATAATCATAAATCTAGACTTTTTTACTTAGCTAAACTATTATTTAAGAGGGAAAGGGAAAACACAGCTTACTATGCAATTTTGCACTGAAAATATTATCAAAGGATGTGCTTCATGACATTTTCACTTAAAGAATCAGGTAACTCTCCTAAGCCCTAACCTATAGCTCTTTCCTTTTCTTCTGCATTTTTCTGTACCTCTACTACCAGGCAGAATCTATAGAGCTAAGGGGATGTGCCCACCTTCTAGACCCTGGTCTCAATTTCCTGCCCAAACAGCCCTGAGCCTACTTACAGATCCTGTATAGGTCTCTTTCCCTAGTTTGTCGTTACAAGAGTGGGAGCTGCCACCAGTGGTCACATCCCTGTGACCCAAGAGATGACCAAAAGGGAACTGTTTGCAAGGGTGTGGATGGGGCGTGGATGGATGGTGGGGAGATCTTTAAACACGTACGTAAGGTCTTTAATTGTGTTGGATGGAGCCACGTTGAGAGCAGAATGGGTGCAAGCTGCAGGACACTGCTCTCCCGAGCCATGATTTTCTGGCTTGGAAGTCCGAGAAATCTGAATTTGAACCTAGACTTTGAGGTTGTCATAAAGGCATATTTGTCAAGAAGGATTTTAGAATACCATTTACTTATAATTGATGGGCTTTATTTACAACTATTACATATTTAAACACAGGATCTGTGGACTTTTATTCATATTTTTGTTCAAAGCCCTGTAAATATTAGGGGAAGCCTAGAAGAAAGAGGAGCTTATGAGGCAGGAGTAGAATATAAAAAACAGCAGGAGGTATGAAATTAATAAACCAAATCCATAAATTAATTAATCAGCAGCTATAAAAAAAACAAAACAAAACACTAATGACTAATTTTTTCATAAGTTTATTTATTTATTTTGAGAGAGTGAGAGGTGGGGAGGGGCAGAGGGAAAGAGAGAATCCCAAGCAGGATGCATATGCTGTCAGCACAGAGCCCAACTCAGGGCTCAATACCATGAACCAAGAGATCATGACCTGAGCCGAAACCAAGAGTCAGCCTCTTGACTGACTGAGCCACCCAGGCACCCCCTAATGATTAACTTTTGTAGGTTCAATGAGTGCTACATCCTATTATTCAAGAGAAGAACACAAGTGATGAATAACTTTATATGCCATTAAAATATTTAAAGCTGATTATGCAC
This sequence comes from Leopardus geoffroyi, assembly GCF_018350155.1. Taxonomy (NCBI): domain Eukaryota; kingdom Metazoa; phylum Chordata; class Mammalia; order Carnivora; family Felidae; genus Leopardus; species Leopardus geoffroyi. Next base: position 56,264,971 of record NC_059338.1, on the reverse strand, counting down.
AGTAAAACAATAGAAAGTTTAGGGTAGGCACTAAAGGATTAGAAATATTTAGTTTCTGAACCGAGAGAAGAAAATAAAAGGGAAATATATTGAACTTTAATGATCCTACAAAAAAAAGGGGGGGGAATGAAGAAAAGAAACAGTGGTAAATAGAAAAACACAAAATGAGACCGAAGGAATAAATCCACATTTTAATAATTAAAATAAGTGTAAATGCAATGAGAGTAACTATTAAAAGAGAGGGATGAGAAGTTTTGGATAAAATAAAGAATAAAATCCAGCTATCTGCTACTTATAAGACATAAAACTAAAATAAAATGATTCAGGCTGAAATGCAGTTATAAAAAGAAGATACACCATACAACTCTAAGGGGAAAAAAGCTTATTTTATAATGTTCATATCAGACAACATAGAATTTAGAGAAAGTTAATATAAATAAAGTGTAATACAACACAACAATATAAAGAGAAATCACCAAGGAGAAATTATGATCAAAAATGTATATGCACCTGAAAGCCATAGTTTCTAATATATAAAGAAAAATCTGAAATAAATATGTCCTCCATCAGACCAAACCAAGAATTAACCATAATATACAAGATTTGAATCAACCATTACCAAGCTTGATCTAATATCCATATTTCTATTTTTATATCCATAGAAATTTTCTCCCTTTAATTAGAAAATATACACTGTTTTTAAGAACATAAAATGTATAGGGGCACTTGGGTGGCTGACTCTTGATTTCAGCTCTGGTCATGATCTCACAGTCATGAGATAGATCGCCCCCCATTGAACTCCATGCTGGGCATAGAGCCTGCTTGGGTTTCTCTCTCTCTCTCTCTCTCTCTCTCTCTCTGTCTCTCCATTCTGTCCCTCTCCCCCCAAATGGACTCTCTCTCCCCCCCAAAAATAATATGTATAAAAAATTAACCACACAATAGCATAGAATTAAACGAAAAATTAATAACAAAAAGATAAAGTATCCCCTCTATATGAAATTTTTAAAAAACTTAAAAATACTCATGGTATAAAACAAAACAGATATATTTGTAAATATATTTGTAAATATATTTACAACTAAATAATGTTGAAAATACTAAATTTTGTAATTTTTTAGGATAATTTAAAAAAATTGTTAGGATAATTGTAATTTGTTTGCTAATGTGCTGCTTATATAGAAGTAAAAGAAAAATTAACTCTAGAGAAGAAAAGAAATTAATAAAACTTGAATACAACAAAGCAATCGAGGGTATCAGCAGGTAGATAGACGGAATTAATTTTATAAGAATGGGATCATACTCTTTATGCTATTTTAAATAATACCAAACACTTAATTTTACCTTAAGAAGAAAAAGAAGCAAATAAATTACTAAACATGAGGTCAAAATTTCTTCTGTGTCACTTATTGATTTTAAAAATCTAATTTTAATAGGAATATATGAAGAAAATTAAATTGGTGCCACTTTTTCTAGAAGCTACATTCCCAATATCAGACCCATTTTCCTCTCTCCCACCAACAATGAAGCAATTAGTATTGCTACACTTCCTTTAATACCCCACCTTCCTGATTTTGTTACTTATGTTATTTTTATTTAAGGGTTACAACATTTATATTGTGTTTTGCAACCATAAATGCCTACAATTTTTTTTTCTTCCTATTTTTAAATGGATTCAACAGCCACCAGCATTTGGTTTAACTTGACCAGTTTTCCAATCTGGTGTTTCTTAATTTCTTTAAAAATCACTTAATTGGCTGGGTTTTCTTTTTATTATTGAATGTTTTAGTCAAGAAATCTTCACTGAGCTCTACAGTCCTTTACCTTTTTAATATATGAGGTGTTGGTCGTTTCTCTTATTCCTTGAATTGGCTGGGTTAAATATTCTAGGGTCTGACATTTGTTCCTATAGAGGCTTGTAGACCTGCCTCATGATATTCTGGAATTTTTTTCCTCCTTTGGTGTCTCACTTTTCCTGCCTATTCATCTAAAGCAATTCTTTTTTAAAAAGCTTTTTTTTTCCTAAGTTCAGTAATTTAACCAGGATTCTAGATAGCACTAATTTTCTATCATTTTTTAATATGCAAAGTGCCCTCTCAAGCTGTAAATTCAATTCATTCTTTTATTTCAGGAAAATTTTTGTTATTATCTCAGGGATACTTCCTTCAATGCTAGATTATATTTGTCTCTCACAACTATCGTCTTCCCCTAATGGCTCAAATCTTTTGTCAACATCTGCCACATGCCATTATCTCTGCTTTCAATCATGCCTATTCACTTCCTTGTCCTTTCTAATTCATTTATGAATTTTGCAATGCTGTTATTAGTTCATAATCTGTTTAATTCAGTCTACAATTTCTTTTTTATCTCATTCTTTTTGCCTCATCCCATACTTGGGCTCATATTTTTACAAAGTTATTTTCCGTCGTGAAGCATCGATAGCATTATACCAGGTTAAGATGGTACAAAGGGCAGGGGCACAGATAATATACGTAAATACCATTATACGTAATGGTATATAATAGATAGTATTTTATATACCCAGACACAACTATTAAATTCAGATACCACAATGCTTTGTCTAAATTATTCGTAAGCTTAGGCTTGGGAACAGACATTAAAATTTGTATATTGTATATTATATTATATAAATATAAATATATGTGATATAAACTGTTTCTAAAGGGAAATTGTGAAATCCAATACAATTTCTATTCATTGCTTTCCATTCTTTCAGTTTATATCAATTCAGCCCAGGTAGAATCAGCTGGATTTAACTGAATACAACTGCTTGCTCTAATCTTGGTCCACCTTCATACTAGTGTGAGAAAGTAAAACTCCCACCCCACATAATGGCTCTCTGTTGCCAGTGTTTGCTGTAAGCACCCTCCAACTTCTTCACTTACTCACTTGACCAGGTTTTTCTATCTCTCATCTCATGGGCCTTTGATCTTTTGGCTTTGTAGCCCAGCTCCTATTACTTGCTTTAGATCCCTCTTTGTTTTGACAACCGATTGGAGCCAGTTTCTGTGTCCTGAGCATTTCAGTCTATCCCACTAATCTCTTCTTGCGATCCACTCCATTCTTATGATTACTTTGCAACTCAAAATAAGAGACACTTCAGCTAAAGACTAGTTCTAAAAACATCCTCCAGACTACAGAACTGTGCCTGGACCTCCCTATCAGTGTATAATGCACTATGTTGCAGAGAGATATAAAATGGTAAGGAAAGACCCCTTCTACTGTGGACTGAAAAGACAATGATGCCTCAACCCATTCGTCACTGTACTCCCTTGCCTTCACTGTTTACACCCATAGCTTCCCCTGACTGGATAAAGCCAGAAAGACTAACCCAACCTGGAATTCCTTTCATGTGTGCTGATGCAATTCCTAAAACACGCATTGGGAGAGGCAGGCACAGAACTGAGGGCCAGCATCAGCCCAAAGTGGCTCAAAATAAATTACTTTCCAAATAGTTCAAAGAGATAAAGAAGGCAGACAGACTATATGGCTGGTAAAAATTTGGTGTCAAAGGCAGATGATGGATTTAGACCGCAGTTCACTGTATTTTTATGCTTTGAGTGATGGCATAAGTGTCTTCCTGTTATTCTTGGCAAGGCAAAAAAACTCAAATTTTGCCTGTGGTATTTTTTTCTTTCTTTTATTATTTTTTTAACTGTGGTAATGCGGTATTTTCCAAAACTGAGAAAAAGTAAGTTATCTTCTCTATTGCTCTGGCCAAAGAGTTATTCTTATGCTGTGTATTCTAAGACTTCTATGAATTAAATTAACCTTAAATTATGGTAATGCTCTCACTACTCTCTCTGGGATATGACTTCCCAATCTAGTGATTCTTATTATTAACTATTTCTTTCTGATTCTGGTTTTCCTTTCTTCATTTCCAAAATTTCTACTCATACTTCTCTGAACTACATTCTTCTATATTGTGCTGTAATCCTAACATGGGTTATGACCTTCATGTTAAGAAAGGCACTTAAACATTTCGTATAGTTAATGTACTGAGAGTAGGGATAGGTATGTGTAAGGGAGAAGATGTTAAAGAATCTGAGTGAGGACTTCCCAACCCCCAAGAAGTGATATCTGTTTACGGTAATCATTAGATAGTACCTTGAAAGGAAAATGAAGTATCATAGACAGCTTGATGTATGAGTGAATTAGGATAGTTCCAACTTTATTATGATGGAGAGAGCAGGCCACTAAGTAGGCTTAGCATTTATTAGATCTTTATTGGATTTTTAGGCTATTATATAAGGTCTTTCTACTCGTTCTGTTGAACCTTGAACATTTTCTACCCCTGCATGAGCTCTAGTAGTTGCTTAGCTCAAAGTGCCTCAGTGGTCATTCTTCTCTGGTAGTCTTACTTTGTCCAGCCTCATAGACTTTTGCCCTGAGCATGTGTAGCTTATGATTTGGCCAAAGTTTCAATATAGATTTCTGGAAGTGACAAAGAAAGAAATCCATGTTACCACTTCTATTCACCATTCTACTGGAGATCCCAACCAATTGACTAAGACAAGAAAAATAAATAAATGACATGCATATTGGAAAGGAAGATATAAGACCATCTTTATTCAAAGGTGACATGGAAAATTCTAAGAAATCCTCAATCTAGTATAACAAATATATAAATTTAGCAAGGTCACAGGACATAAGGCCAGTATACAAAACTTTAATTTTAATTCTAGATACTAACATTGAGATTTGGAAAATAAAATTAAAGAAAACAATACCATTTACAATAGCTTCCAATAATATTATATACTTAGAGGCAAATTTAGTGATGTTTAAGTAAGACCTATACATGCAAAACTATAAACACTGCTGAAATTAAAGAGCTAAATAAATGTCGAGATATACCATGTTCATAGATTAAAAGACTCTATATTGTTTTGATATCAATCCTTTTGAAATTAACTTATGGATTCAAAACAGCAGTAATCAAAATCACCAGGCCTTTTTTTTTTTTTTTTTTTTTAATGAAACTGACAAGCTCTTTATAAAATCTTTAGGAAAATGCCAAGGACCAAGAAGAGTTAAAACAAACTTGAAAAAGAATAAACTTGAAGGACACAGACTGCTGATTTCAAGACTTAATATAAAGCTACAATAATCAAGAGAGTGTGATATTAGCATAAAGACAGGCAAATAGGTTAATGAGACAAAACAAAGAGTTCAGAAATCAACCCATAGTTTTCACTCAATTGATTTTTTTTTTTTTGAGAGAGAGAGAGAGAGAGCAAGCGAGCATGGGAGAGGGGCAGAGGGGGAGAGAGAAAGAGAGAGAGAGAATCTCAAGAAGGTTCCATGCTCTGTGTGGTGCCCGTCACCAGGTTCAATCCCACAACTCTGGAATCATGACCTGAGCCGAAATCAAGTGTCAGATTCTCAACTGACTGAACCCAGGCTCCCTGATTTTTTTTTAAATGAAGAATCCAGAGGAATTCAGTGGAAGAAAGTCTTTTCAATAAATGGTGTTGGACCAACTACTACTTATATGAAAATAAATGAGCCTCAACCTATACCTCACATGTTACATAAACAATTATTTTGAGATGGATCATAGACCTAAATATAAAAGTCAAGCATATATAGTTTCTAGGAAAAAAAAAAACAAAAACAAAAGGAAAATATCTTCCTGATGTTGGTGCAGTCAAAAATTTCCTAAACATGACCTAATAAACACTAATCATAAAACAAAAAATGTTAAATCAACTTCAGCAAAATTAAACATTTTGAAAGATACTGTTAAGACAACCTGAAAACAAGCCACAGACTGGGAGAAAATATATTATGTGTATATATATTCTATTTTTTATATATTATTATTAATTTATATATACATACATTTTTAAAAGGACACGATACTTGAACAAGCATTGTACAAGGAAATATACAAGTGGCCAATTTGCATATGAAAAAGTTTAAAATACTCTATCATCAGTCATCAGGGAAAAAAATGCAAATTAAAATCACAATGAAATACTGGAGCACCTGGGTGGCCCAGTCAGTTAAGCCTGGGACTTCGGCCCAGGTCATGATCTCACTGCTTGTGGGCTCAAGCCCCACCTCGGGCTCTCTGGTGACAGCTTGGAGCCTGGAGCCTGCTTCAGATTCTCTTTCTTTCTGCCCCTCCCCTGCTTGTCCTCTGTCTCTCTCTCAAATATAACATTAAAAAAACATTTAAAAAAATCACAACGAGATACCAGTTGTTACTCATTAGAATGTTTAAAATAGAAAGACTGATAACACCAATTGTGGTGTTCATTCCAATGAATATGTGGAATGATCAAATTTCTAATACACTGGTGGCGGGAATATTATAGGGTAAAACCACACTGAAAACATTCTGGCAGTCTTTCATAAAGTCAAACATATACTTATCTATATTCCAGCAATTCCACTTTTTGGTACTTAACCGACAGAAATGGAAACCTATATTTTAAAAAGCGAATGTTCAAAACAAGTTTATTCATAATAGCTTAAAAATTGAAAATGCCCCAGATGTCCATTAACAAATGAATGAACAAAATGTCACGCATCCATAGAGTGTAATACCACACATAACATGGCTAAGCCTCAGAAACATTATGCAGAGTTAAAAAAGCCAGACACAAAGGAATTGATAGTATTTAATTTTATGTAATGGTATTTGATTTATATTAAACTGTTCTAAACCAGTTAAAACAAATCTATGGTTCTCATGGGTGGGGTAATGGGTGATTAACTGGTATTAACTGTAAGGAGGCAGGAAAGATATCTCTGGCTTGATTAAAATGTTCCATATCTTGGAAGAAATATGGGCTACAAGGGTGTATGCATTTGAGCAAACTCTTCAGCCCTTAAATTCTGTACATTTTACTTGATATAGATTATACTTTCATTTTAAGATTTATAATGAAAAAAAACTCATACTATAATTTTGTTCTTTGATCCCATCTCTTCCTAAATGCCTACCCCCCCCCCTTTTTTTTCCACTCTTGATGAGTACTTGAGTATAAAATTAAACTTCATTTACTTACAAAACTAGTGACTATCTTTATTTAACTACAAGGACATATTGAGTACCAGTGCCAGGCATTGTTTGCTATGTGTTCTGGAAATACAACAATGAATTTTTTCCCAACGACCAGCCTCGAGTCATCTCCAAAGAAGGCAATCTCACAGGGGCTTGAAAACCAGGGCCAGAGGAAAGAGAGGTGTTTGCCAGCCAGAGGGACTCTTTTTTTTTTTAAATTTTTTTTTTTCAACGTTTATTTATTTTTGGAACAGAGAGAGACAGAGCATGAACGGGGGAGGGGCAGAGAGAGAGGGAGGCACAGAATCGGAAACAGGCTCCAGGCTCCGAGCCATCAGCCCAGAGCCTGACGCGGGGCTCGAACTCACGGACCGCGAGATCGTGACCTGGCTGAAGTCGGACGCTTAACCGACTGCGCCACCCAGGCGCCCCAAGCCAGAGGGACTCTTAAGGGAACTCATTAAGGGAACTCTTAGTAGTTAATCTTAGTAGTGAAGATTAGAGTTTTGATTATGAGGTAAAATTAGACAAAATAATTACTGAACTAAATTTCACGAATAAAAAATCACATTTGAGAGTGACCACAAAACTCATGGGAACTGCTCTAGATTTCCGCCCAGAGGTGGGAAGCAGCAAACCCCAGAAAGACAATTTTATCTAGTAGTGTGGGTAAAAAATAAGGACTCTTCTTGTGCTGCTGTCAGCATGGATGATGGCAGTTGACTTGCTTGTTTGAACTCTATCAAGATCCACTCTTTGAACATAATAATTATTTTCTGTTCATTCCTTATAGCCGCAATATTCAGTAAAACTCTCGGTAATAATGAGAGTATTCTAGAGCTGAGCTGTCCAGTTTGGTAGCCACTAGCCACATGTGGCTATTGAGCACTTGAAAAATGGGGGTGGAGCAACTAAGGGACTGGATTTTTACTTTATATATAGTCACATGTGGCTAATGGCTACCATATTGGCAAGTTATCCTCAAAAATACACATGCACTGATTGATGTAACTACAGCCCCCAATAGACCCTAAAGGCATTGAAGTTCTCTGTAAAATGTTGCCTTGACTCTAGAAAGTGGATTAGTACTTTTTTTTTTTCCTTTTTCCATGCAAATATACTTGACTTTATTGGATAGTACCCATTTTTAACCTCTGGATCTCAGTTTCAGGGAAGCTTATAGCTTTTCTTTCCCCATTCCCTGTGAAGCCACTGGGCCTCATTGCTGAGGAGTCAAACATTTTTATAACACTCATTTGTTTCTTCAGCAATTTTTGTGTGTGCCTAAAATACTGGGTAAGCCATTGGTGATCAAAATGGGTATAGGCCCCACCTTCATGGCATTTACGTCCTGTCTCTGAGGATTTTGCCCTGAGATCCCCAGGCAAAACCAGATCAAGCAATTCTATTCTGAACCTCAAGGAGACACTTGTATTCTTCTCCTTCTACTTCTTTATTCCTGCCCCTTTCTTTTTCTTGGTATCCATATACTAGAGCTAGTCTTCATGGATTTTATTTTTCTTCACAGTGGTATAATCTTTTTTAATGTTTATTTATTTATTTACTTAGAGAGAGAGAGAGAAAGAATCCCAAGCAGGCTCCATGCTGTCAGCACAGAGTCCAATGTGGGGCTCGATCCCACAAACCCTGAGATCATGACCTGAGCTGAAATCAAGAGTCAGATGCTTACCCAACTGGGCCACCCAGGTGCCCCCACAGTGGTATAACCTAAAGCAACATTTCTGCAGGCTTTTTGTTGAGCAATCAATTCATAAGACCATTAATTTTATATCAATTTAAAATTCAGTCATCAGAATTTTCAATAATCAGAAATCCTAGTATTAAAAATTTTTGTCATGATGATTACTTTATTTTAGGGGTATTATTTGCAAATTTTGTCAGCCCATGTATTTACCTCTTGATCAGTAAAGACAACCTGACGTGTAGGTCAGTTGATTCTTCCTGGACAAAGTGTAACACAGTAGATATAATGTGGGGTCCCAGGATTAGAATATTTGGTTTCAAAACCCAATTCTACCTCTTACTGACTGTGTGACCATAAATAAGTTAGCATACACTCCATCAGCATGAAGTATCGTTTTATCACATGCTTCTTTTCTTCCTTTTTTAGTTTACTAAATTAGAAAAAAATCAACTCACAGCCTGTTAGGAATCAGAGCATTTGTTGACTCTCTCAGATAGTTCCAGATATTCCTAATCAACCCTGAACCCCGGATGCTGACATCTGTCACTGAAATCAGTGCTGTGTCAATGGCCAACTCTGCCAGCTTCATTTGAAATAGGCAAGAAAAAAGGTTTCAACCTTCATTTCCAAATAATTTCCTCATTTTTTGTTTCCATTTGGCAGTGGAAGCATTTCTTAGTTCTCTTATGTGTGTTATTTTGTTTTGTTTTGCTTAGTCTTGCTGTTCTCAGTTCTTAACAAATCATTGATTTCTTTCTCCAGAGAGAAAAGGAAATCCCCAAATGTGGAACAACTGAGACCTCTGTGAGTGACTACAGGGTCAGCTTAGCCTTCTTTCGAAAATCATAATATCGAGGCACCTGGGTGACTCAGTCAGTTAAGTGACCAACTCTTGATTTCAGTTCAGGTCATGATCCCAGGATCAGGGGATCAAGCCCCACACTGGGCTCCACACTGAGCATGGAGACTACTTAAGATTCTTTTTCTCCCTCTCTCTCTGCCCCTCCTCTGCTTATGCTTTCTCTTAAAATAAGATAAAATAAAATAAAATAAAATAAAATAAAATAAAATAAAATAAAATAAAACAAAACAAAATAAAATAATTTTAAAAATCCTAATATCTTAGGGCACCTGGGTGGCTCAGTAGGTTAAGCATCCAACTTTGGGTCAGGTCCTGATCTCCTGGTTTGTGAGTTCAAGCTTCACGTCTAACTCTGTGCTGACTGCTCAGAGCCTGGAGCTTGCTTCAGATTCTGTCTCTCTTTCTCTCTCTTTCTCTCTCTGCCCCTCCCCCACTCATGCTCTGTCTTTCTCTCTCAAAAAAAAAATAAACATTAAAAAAAATTTTTTTAATCCTAATATCTCATCCTCAATAATGCAAATGGTGATACTACTGTCCCCACACTAACAGGTTCTGGCCATATAAATGCTGTATGTTGCTAAAATATATCACCAAAGCAAGTGTTTGGCAATTATAAAATTGACATAGTGGAATTTCCAGTGTCAATAAGAAAACTTTAATATCATTCCTCATTTCAGAACTTTGAAGTTGAGAACTTTAACTTGGAAGCCAAGGAACATCTGTGTGTAAGTTCTTCTCATCTCCCTGCACAGAGCGCTGAGAAGACACATGCTGGTCACTGTGGTTGAACCACACCCCCTTCCACACTCCACCACACTGCCTCCGTCATGGCTTCCATCAAGATCATGGAACATTCTGCTGATCATTAGCCACTCGGGGGTAGGGGTGGGGGTGGAATATAATCATTAAGCTATGGAGAAACAGCATTCTCTAGCAAGTTTCAGTGAAGTTATTGTAGTGAATCTAATTGGTCATTTTGTGATTTTCATGAACAATTAAAGCATTAGTGTTCTGCCTACATGGTTCAGGATTTAGAAATAGAGATTCTGAAGAAAAAAAGACTTATAACAGACTCCTTGATGAGCCACTCCACCTCTGAGATTTTTCTGCATTCATATAGCAAGTCACATTTGTGTAATTACTTAATTTTTCTCTTTCCCACTAGACTGGGAGCCCAGAAAGAACAGAGACCATTTTGTTTGATGTTGTGTAGCCAGTGACTGGCACAGCACCTTGCAATAGGTCTCAATTCACATTCCTTTAACATATAAATGAATAAGTGAGTAAACCAGTCCAGATTGGAATCAAAAGTTAAGATAAAAATTTAATATGAACACATCTTTCATGTGTTATAATTTTTGATGAGTTGTCGAAAGACTGGTGTGCAATGATATTTTATTATTATCTTTCTATTTTATTGTTTGCCTTTTCCAAAATTCCAACATATGAATCTTACTGTAACTAATTTAAGTTGTGCATTGCTTCAGAAGCCAAAGGTGAGACACATATGTCAACCACATAAAGATAGGCAGAAAAATATGGGACCTCTACCTTAAGCTAATAGTTCATAAAGAGAGATTCTTTCTGGTATCAGAATTCCAGCTAACAAATACAGAAGGAAAGATAGAATTGGAAATCATCATTTTGCAGATATAAGAGTGCTGATTCATAGGGGCACGTGTACCCCAATGTTTATAGCAGCACTATGAACAATAGCCAAATTATGGAAAGAGCCCAAATGTCCATCCACTGATGAATGGATAAAGAAGATATGGTTTTTATACACAATGGAACACTACTTGGCAATGAAAAAGAATGAAATCTTAACATTTGCAGCAACATGGATGGGACTGGAGATTATTATGCTAAGTGAAATATGTCAGTCAGAGAAAGACAGGCATCATGTTTTCACTCATATGTGAAAGTTGAGAAACTTAACAGAAGACCATGGTGGGGGAAGGAAGGGGAAAAATAGTTTCAAACAGGGAGGGAGGAAACCACAAGAGACTCTTAAATACAGAGAACAAACTGAGGGTTGATGGGGGTGGGGAGCAGGGAGGTGGGTGACGGGCATCGAGGAGGGCACTGGTTGGGATGAGCACTGGGTGTTGCAAGTGATGAATCATAGGAATCTACTCCGGAAGCCAAGAGCACACTGTATATACTGTATGTTAGCTAACTTGACAATAAACTATATATAATTTTATATAATTCATATCAATAAATTACATCGATAATAAATTGTTTATATAAATAAATTTATATTAATAAATTTTTATATAAATATATTAAAAATAAAATTAAAACCCCTTTATATGAATGGAAAAAAAAGAAATCGCCATTTTGCAAGCCTTAATGAAATAGCAGATGTAACCAATAATCATCAGTGGATACTAAAATCGTTAGTTGAAAGGCTGAAAGGGAACATTATAACGGATGGCTCAGGCTGACAATACCAGAATCCATCAATCTTAATATCACAAAAAGAAAAATAGCCAGGCATGTCATGGCTACTGGTACGATACATAAAACATTCACAATACATCTGCCAGGTATTCCTGCCAAAAATCGAATCTGAATCTTATCAAGCCTCTAGATCAAATTTCCAGCTTACAGGAACGGCAGGGGACAGAGGAACACGTTAGTGACACCACAGAATGCAATAAACAAATCCAGACCTTAGGAAATCCTATGCAATAAACAGACCAATTTCCTCCACAAATATATGACAAGAGGGAGAGAAGCCTATGGTTTGAAAGGGATTTAAAACATGTATCAATCGAATGCAAGTGTAAACACTTTTGGGTTCTGATTTGAACAAACTGTAAAACAATAAATTTAAACAATTATCAGGCAATCAAGAAAGTCTGAGTGTTGACTAAATACTTTATCATATTGAGGAATTATTTGTTAGTTTATTTAATGGTATTGGTGGGAATCTTTTACAGATACCTATTGAAGTATTCGCGGAGAAAGGATATGATAGATGGGATTTGTTTCAAGTTAATCCAGCTGGAGAAGATAAGAAATGTATAGTTAAAACATGTTTGGTCATGTTTGATACTTATTGAGGTTGGGTGATAGGTATATGTGGACATATTATAATGTTCTTGCTGCTTTCATATATGTTTTAATATTTCCATAATAAACAGTGTAAAATAAGGGAAAAACAAGCAGAAATGAATTTTTAAAACAATGCAGGATTGTGGTTCAGACTGCAGCTCTCTACTACTTATCAGCTGAGTAACCATAGTAATAAGTACTACAAAAAAAAAATCTTATTCCTCAGTTTCTTCATTCATTCAGTGGGCATAGTAATGGTAGGTTGCCAAGATTCAATGAATTAATACATGTAAAGCACTTAGAACTGTGACAGATACACAGTTTATATTGATACATGTTAACTATTTAAAGAAGTCATTTGGGGTGCCTGGGTCGTGCCCAGTCAGTTAAGCGTCAGACTCTTGGTTTCGGCTCAGGTCATGATCTCACGGTTCATGGACTGGAACCCTGCATCAGGCTCTGCACTTATGGTGCAGAGCCTGCTTGAGATTCTCTCCCTCTCTCTCTGCCCCTCCCACCTTCTCCCTCTCTCTCTTTTTCAAAATAAATAAATAAACTTTAAAAGAAATAAAAAATAAAGAGAGGTCATTCTAACCAGGAATTAATTTTGAAGCTCAACTGGAAAACTTTCCAACTCTAATCATTTGGTCATAGCTTCCTAAAGTCTTGAAATGAGTATGATTTTGAGACCAAATGTGAGCACAAAAAAAGAAAATTCGGCTTAGGCCTGCAAAGGTGGGAAAGTTAGGTGTGTGTGGAGATACTTACCAACTCTTTTCTGTGGTGTCCAAGAACCAAAGATCGGACAAGTTTCATAAAACTACAGCACTGTGAAACTAGCTTTACCTTTCTTTTATCGAGGAGAAAACTAGGGCCCAGAGAAGTCAAGTGATGTGTTAAAAATCACACAGCTGGCATTTCTACAGCCCATAGAATTCAGATCTCAAGATCCCAGTAAGACAAGTTGTGTTTCTTACATCCCAACATCACATCTGTAAGGAAAGTGCATTCACCCATGAATCTAATTATGACTAGAGTCACAAGCTATCTTATTCTGGGATTTCCCAAAATCTTGAGAAAGAGAGAACGGAATCAGTGTGGTGGGGCTGAGGAGGGGTGGAGCAGACACCGGAACACCACTCCCTGGTTAGTAGGAAACTGAATCATTCCCCACCACTCATCTCTTTGTTTTGCACAGTCAAGTTTCCAAAGGATTTTATAGGTCAAACCCTACACATTAGTGCCTATCACCATTTAGATCTCTGGTTTCCTTTATGGCCAGTGAGACCCCTCTGCACGGTCACTCCAAGAACTCAATAATGACAGGGGCAGGGATCATTTTTGAGGTCTGTTTGGAGGCATCTGAAAATATCATTCATTTGCCTTGAAATAAAGGAAACATTTGTTCTATTTGAGAGTGTCCTAACTGTTCACGAGGAACATCCAAAGTAAGCATATTCTTTCCCAAAAACAGTTTTCAAGAAGGGTGTATGTTTCTTGCATTGCCAAGAACAAAGCTTTAATCTGTGAGGCACTTGAGAGTGAAAGTGTATTTCAAAGACATTTTAAACTTATCTGTTAACAGGTCATTTCTTCTTGGGACATTTCAGTGGCTTAAATTGAAGAAATGTTCCCAAGGAAATTAAAAATTGAAGTCAATTCAAAATATTGTCTTTAAAATGTACTGTTAAGCAAAACGGCCCTTCACAAAGGTCAATCAACCCTTTTCATGTATCCTCACCATGTAAATTTTTGATGGGAAAGAAAACTATGAACCAGTTACTGCTCTTAGAGGCCATTTGCACACAGGGAAGCACTTCATAAACTAAGCAGTAATTTTCACAAAGTAGTTTGATGTCTTAAAAACAGTTCTCTGTAGCAAATACGCTTGCAAAAGGACCACTGTTCTAGTAACGACTGAACTTACCTGTAGCCCCCTGGACATCATGTCTTTCCATATGCCTTTTCACATGCCTTTTTGGCTATTCTTTGCTAAAACTTAATAAGCAGTAATTTCTTAAATCACTTGCAATGTGGAATCTGAAACCATATCAACAAACTTTTCATACTCTATTACATTAAAATCCATTTATCTTCTTGTACCCTGAGAACATCTTTCACTCATGTCTGATTTTGTGACATCATACATTGGTAATTTGAAACATATTGGCTTACCAAATCACATTTATTAATATCACCACCAATTTCATCAGAAAAACCTTTATGTATTGGGAAGCTGTCAAACTCAAGGTGGCGGACAAAATTTTCCAAGATTCTCATTTTCTTTCTAAACCTTTAATTTTATCATTGGCAACAGATACTTGTTTTCCCTGAAGTGACAAACTCACTTCACTTCTTTTTGAGAAAATCCGCCAAATACCTGAGTATGAATAATCACAGTGTTAAAAAAAGAAACGACACACCCAAAATGGACTCACTTGTGCTAAGCTGATGTCACCAGACCAAAACTTAATGCCTAACTTAATTGCTGTTTTAGTCCCCGCCCAGGAATACAATTTTAACTAGACAGTCTGGGATTCTCTGTAGCAACAGTTGAATAATCCATTTAATAGACCCTTTTGTCTCCCCCAAAAACATGTCCTGGCCCAAAATAATCCTTTTTTTAATTCATGACCTCCTTGTCCCACCCCTCCTCTGCCTTTAATTTTTTTCCCTTTTCTGTAGCTCTCTGGGGCTCCTTTCTGTTTACTAGATGGGATGTTGCCTGATTCATAAATCCTTTCATAAAGCCAATTTGATCTTTAAATTTCCACAGTTGAATTTTGTTGTTTAACAGTAGTGTGTCCTTCCTTCCTTCCTTCAAGTAAAAAAAAAAAGGTTTCATGAATAAAGGCGGAGAGCTCAGCTCACGACTCAAATAATCACATGTGTGCTTATCCTTAAACATAGTAAGCCGCCATATTTCATTATCTAGAGAGAAGTGCTTTGTGCGTCTTCCCATTTTGTTACACAGACTATTAAAAGGACACACACTAGCTTTGTTTTATTTTTCTTTTACTGTGAGTGTATGGTGGTGAAAAATACAGTGCTTGTTGGAACAGCGTGGGGTCCCTGTATTGATTATGTTAAAGGACTAGCAGTCTTATCTACCAATGCTTTTGACCATAAATACATTATTATGAAGATCATTTTGACCTCATGGACCCCCTGATAGGGTCTCAGAGGCCAACAAATCATCTGCTGATGACACTGAAAACTGCTGCTGTATAGCATATAGATTCTGACAGACTATAATCTGAAGTAAGAAAAAGGAATAAAGACTAGAGGAGAGGCGAGAAAGAAAAGGCTCTTAAAAAGAGCTTAATTCCTACTTGGGTTCTATCAAAAGTAACCTTTAATGGAAGATAGAAGAGAGTATCTTCAGGGCAGGCTACAAACATCCTACAGTTAAGCGGTAAATGAAGAAAGGAAATGTAAATAGATAAAAATCTAATACAAAATGAGAAATTACATTAAATACAATAAAAGCATTTTGCATCTGAAATGTGAAAAATGCATTTGGAATTTCTACCATGGGAAGAAATTGGATGTGACAATTCTTAGTCAATCTAGGAATGACTAAGTTTTTGTAGAGTATTCAAGAACGATCATTCCTTTTTTGTAGAATTGCACATTAGCATTTCAAAGAACTGTAAAATCTGTGCCTTCCATTTACTGGCATTGGATAGCAACTCTATTATTAACCTGATAATTGCGGGGAAATTTCCACCAAAGTAATGTAACAGATAAAGCCAAGTTAGGTGCAAATATAGCTAGTTTGATACAATAGGTGTGTGGGCCAACCGGATAGCACAGTTTTGCACATCGATGTATCAAATATTCATCAAGAAAACTTGGTTTTGAAAAGAATTCTCAGATGAACCTTTGTCAGACAGGTAATCACTTCCTATTTCTTTAAACGTTTACTGGTTGTCTTTTCTAAGCATAAAACTAAAGCCTTTTCCTTACAGAACACGTAGAAAGTGTTTTACATTTTTTCTGGGGGCAAAGGGGGAAAAGGGGGTGAGGAAAGACAATAGAAAAATCATCCTTAATGCCACGTTACCATTTTGTAACTTATGGGATTTTTTTAAGAGGAAAATACATATTCACTATAAAAAATTTTGTGAAAATTTAAAATTTACTAATAAAAGTTGGCATAAAGAAATAGGAATCATTAAAAAAAAATGGAAACCACTGTTAACACTTCCCTCTCTCTTTCCCTCCCTCTCATTAAACCAGTTAAGCAGTTAAGCAGTCTGAACTCAGTAGAAATAAAAGCACAAAAGTGTTTTATATTTTTTCCTCATTATTGCCTTTAATGAGGCTAGGTTGCAGCTTTATTTCCTATCTCATGCTGATATATAGGAGACGACACAAAGCTTTACCATTTTAATCTCACAGCCGGTATGGACTTCAGAGCCTCCTGCCCCCCGAGCTCCAGCCCTTGGGCCTGGACTCTACTGGAGAGAGTCATGCCTACTTCACCATTTTCCACTCCTTCCCAACTACAGTTATTGCTAACATTCATTCACTGTGTTTTTGTCCTTTTTGCTTGTTCTTTGTCCATGTGAAAAGGTTAACGTTATCTAAGTATTTTTTTTATGTTTTAAAAAATTTTGTCATGGGGTTGCCTGGGTGGCTCAGTCAATCAACTTTGGCTCAAGTCATGATCTCACAGTTCATGAGTTCAAGTCCCGTGTGGGGCTCTGTGCTAACAGCTTGGAGCCTAGAGCCTGCTTCAGATTCTGTATCTCTCTCTCTCTCTCTGCTCCTCACCCACTTGCTCTCTGTCTCTTTAAAAAATAAATAAACATTAAAAAAACCCTTTTTTTAATTCTTTGAGCATAATTTTAATGCCTGCATATTAAACTGTCATATGGTTATTTGATACCTTTCCATTATTGTTGTATTCAATTTGTTTTTATAAATATGACTTCCATACATCAGATTCTTTTTAAACACGCATGCTTCATGTGTGTTGAAACCCCATAGCGTCCTTCTGTAAACCACCCCTACCCTACAGGATTTCAATGTGGCTGCAAAGGTTTTAGTTGAGTGTTGTGTAAAAAAGAATTTGGCTGGTGTCTGTCCCTGTCTGTCCTGGGAGGCAGCCTCCAAACACTTGGAATTTCCTTAGTGATAGGAGTGTCTTGTTATTCATAATGGACCCCTGAGTTTATGCTACCAAGGTGACTCATGGTGGGCCTCTAGATGGTTTCTGGCCGTGCCAGAACTGTCACCAGAAAGTTACAGGAAGGGAAGAGGGGCTGGAGATCTAGTTCAATCACATGATCAATGATTCAATTAATCATGCCTATGTAATAAAACCCCAATAAAATTCTGGACACAGAAACTCAACTGAGCTTCCTTGTTGGTGATACACATCAATGTAGGGAGACACTCCTATAAGATTCAATGCAGCAGAGACATCGAGAGTGATATGCAGTGCAACTGTCACCAGTGAGACCCCAAGACCTGGCCTCTACTGCCCACCTGCTTGTACTCATTAACCTTTGTCTCACATTTTCCCCCTAAGCTCTCCTTTTGAGCTTTCCCCTTAACTCAAAAAAAAACCTGAGGGGCACCTGGGTGGCTCAGTTGGTTAAGCATCCAACTTTGGCTCAGGTCATGATCTCGGGGTTCATGAGTTCAAGCCCTGCGTCAGGCTCTGTGCTGACAGCTCAGAGCTTGGAGCCTGCTTCGGATTCTGTGTCTCCTTCTCTCTCTGGCCGTTCCCCACTTGAGCTCTGTCTCTCTCTCTCTCTCTCTCTCTCTCTCTCTCAAAAATAAAGAAACGTTAAAAAAATTTAAAAAACACACACAAATAAAACCTGGAAACCAACCCCCAGTCGATGGCGACTGCCCTGACAAGACCTCTTGCAGGCACAGACCACCCAGACTGGTTGAGCTAACCTGACTCACACTTGCCTAGATGGACCATGGAATGACCTCTGGCATGACCTATAATTACCTTTACCTCATTATAATACTAAAATCTCTGCCCAAGGAGGAGCCTCAGCCTCATTTACATAACATACAATGTACGTCTAAGCATGTTTCGTTAAGGCACATACGTGACCTTATGCCCACTTCTACACAGGATGACAAGGCTTCCTTATCTAAATATTCATCCTAACCCTAAACAAAAGAAACCCATTCACTCTCTCTTGGAGAGTCACAACTTTGGAAGCCATTCCCTGTGATCTCCTTACTGACCGCAAATACAAATTTACTTTGTGCGACAACTCAACCTGGTATAGTTTCCGACACCAAGGAGTGAACTCATGTTGGCTCTGTTACACAACATGTCTGTTCCATTAGATATACTAATTATGAAAATCTTGGCCAAGCTTAGCCAGAACAATTTTAAGTAGGTAGAGTTTAAAAAAAAAAAAAAAAACAGGTTGAGAAGCATTTGAGAATCAAAGTATGGATAGTAGGAGTATGAGTCAATTTTCCTAGAATGTTAGCTGAAGGGGAGAAGGTAGAATGGTAGAGACAGAGGTTTAAGGAAGGGGATTTGAATGGAGGGCCATGCATGCTTATATGCTGACTGGAAGGAAACAATTGAGAAAGAATACAAAAGGGAGAGGATGCTTGATGAATCAAATTTCATTGGGATAGAGTCCAGGTAGTTAAATTGGTTAAGCAAAGGAAGTAGGACAACACTTCTCTGAGATAGCGAATGCTTCTCTATAAGTGTTCATCAGATTGCGTTTATTCACTGCCATTAAGTAGGTTGCTTAATCCAGTCCAGGAGAATATAAGTTAATGCCTGGCTATAAGAACTGCTCCAGTGAGTTATTGTAAAAGACAACTTCAGCTGCCTCTATTTTGACCTCATCTTTTCTAATTTCTTCTTTCCAGCTTGTCCCTTGACTCAGGCAGAAGACCCCGAGGGCAAAACATTCCGATGGGAAACAAAACTACCCCCTGCCCTGAGCCAGCAGGATGCCACCAATGATGGACTTCAAGGCAGTGACTGATTTGACTTTCGTTGCCTACCTGCAGGCACTCACTCACCTTTGTCCCGCATTTTCTTATATAAACCTGGAAGAATTTTCAGCACGTTGGAGAGTCTTTGAGCCTGTAGCCGGCTATCTTCCTGGTGTTGGCCTCATTGAAGTAAATTCTTTTTTCACCAGCCCTTGTTTCTCTGCCTTTGGATTTTGTCAGGGGTGAGCGGGCAAGCCTGGTCTGTTGGCAACCCCAGGAGTCAGGAGCTCTTGCACCCCAGAGCCCCCACTACAATGTTAGTTGTTACCGACAGCCCACTCAGTCAGATGAGGTGATGTGTGCATCGTCCTAGGCCTGGAATCTGTCAACATGTCCAGGACAGTTCTGGTTGTCTCTCCCCACCAAACTAATTCCAAGCTGCTTTGGGCCACCAGGAACTTCTGGTTTCCTTTATTGAGTTCTACTGAGCATGGGGAGCAGTAAAGCAAATTATCCAGCCGAGACCTATTTGCCCTGTGAAGCTGCATTCTAATAATTTTCCTAGGGAATGTCACTTCTTTGTGTGCTATCTGGGATAGGAAGGATTAGGAACTCATTCTCTTGGTACATGGAATCATGTTTTAAAGACCCACTGGAAATAGTTTTGGAAAACACTGTGATGAGTTAAGTGTAAATGAATCAGAAACATAAGGATTGGCTTTCCCTGGAAGCATAAATGGACTGAAAAATGAAGGGAGGGAAAAACGTCCACCAGAGGTCCTTAAGAAAGCATTGGAATGTGTTGCCAAAAAATGACAACCTGTTTTTCCAACACTCAAATGCCATTTGAATTCTCTGTCTGCCTTTCCTTCTCAGGTACCTGACAAAAAGTGTTTGATAGTCAGCTGCTTTCCTCTACCCTGAAGTATGACTTTATTCATTCAATTAACTAGGTCCAGTCTTTCTTCCCATTACACAAACCACAGGGGCACCTAGAATAAGGCAGAGGGAGGCAGGCAATACTCTGGAAGTACTGAACTTCTGATGAGCCTTTGCTCACCGGCTTCTCAAAGGGCCAGGGCAAGATGGTGTTACTGCCCAAAGTTAACAGGAGGAAGCTTCCATCTGTGATAAAGCCTGCTTTTCTTGAGGTAAAGGGGTGCAAGGTGTGCCCTTTGCCTGCCGGTTCACGGTACCATTCATCCTGTTGAGAATAAGATCCTTCCTTTCCTAGATGCCATAATCACGGGAAAAAGAACAGTTGCTTTCTGAGCTTGAAGAACTAAGTGTATCAGTTGGCTTTGGTGACATAACAAACTGCACAAAACATGGTAGCTTAAAAGACCAAAGATTTATTATTTTTCAATATTGATGGTTTCTCAATCCTTTGGGTTGCCTATGAGATTCTCCAGGTCTGGGATGGCTCAGCTGAGGCTTGATGGTCTAGGATGGTTTCACTTACATCTCCAGGTTGTGGGTAATGTCTATCGTCTAGTCTATTACGTACATGGGGCATCCCATGATTTTTTTTTTTATATGGGGAACCGTTTTTGACCCACATATTTTTTCTTTAATGTTTATGTCATTAGATTCATGCTGTGCACAGTTTCGTATTCTGATTTTATTTACTAAAAAATTACATTGTTAGAGTTTCCTCCATCTTGAAAAATTCTCCAAAATAAAATTTTTTTTTCCCAACGTTTATTTATTTTTTTTGGGACAGAGAGAGACAGAGCATGAACGGGGGAGGGGCAGAGAGAGAGGGAGACACAGAATCGGAAACAGGCTCCAGGCTCTGAGCCATCAGCCCAGAGCCCGACGCGGGGCCCGAACTCACGGACCGCGAGATCGTGACCTGGCTGAAGTCGGACGCTTAACCGACTGCGCCACCCAGGCGCCCCTCCAAAACAAAATTTTAATAGCTGCACAGTATTCTTTGGTTTTAGGTATGCCTCATAATTGAGTTAACCATATTTCTTTTGTTGAGACTTACATTATTCCTATGTTTCACTGTATAAATAACACTGCAACGAAAGCCTCTGTAAACAAGATTTTGAATGTGTCTCTATCTCTCTTAGATCTTTTGAAGTGGGATTGTTGTGATGTCACAAAGTAGGAACTCCTCCAAGGGTCTGGATTTATGTCTCCTAATTTTGTGATAGGAGGTCCAATCATGTCCCCACAGCATTGAATGACAGCATCCCATGCTGCTGGGGACACACATTTTGATAAGCAAAAAAAGATGGGGAGAGCTATGTAGTCATTTTCATCATTTTGATTATTGGTTGGTTTGAACACTTAGAATATATTTACTGGCCTTTTCTTTTTCAGTAAATTGTATCTTCATGACCTTTGAATTTTCTTTTAAGTTTATTTATTTTTGAGACAGAGAGAGACAGAGAGACAGAGAGAACGAGCGTGCAGGGGAGGGGCAGAGAAAGAGGGAGAGAGAGAATCCCAAGCAGGTTCTGGGCTGTCAGCAAAGAGCCTGATGTGGGGCTCAATCCCATGAACTGTGAGATCGTGACCTGAGCTGAAATCAAGAGTCAGACTTGTAAATGACTGAGCCACCCAGGTGCCCCTCCATTATTTTTAGACTCAGATCTTTTTCTATTCAGGTCAGAAATTTGCTCATATTTTCTGCTGTGATTTTTTAAAAGCATTCATCTCTATAATCCAACTTAAATTTCTGTTGCTGTCCCCTGAATAACCAGTTTTGCCTATACTCTCTGTTGTCTAATCCATACCTTCTCCAGAGCCTTGTAATGCATCCTATGTCATTAAAAAAAATTATCATATCCAATTGTCCACTCAGCATCTCTACTTGAACATCTGCATAATGAGTGTATAAAACAGGCCTCCTTTTTTTCTAAACCATCCTTGCTCCCATCCCTCCCAGGCTTCCCTGTTTTACATAATGGCGCATACATTCTTCTATTTGCTCATGACTTCTCTCTTCCTCTCACACCACCACATCTACTCCATTCAGCTAATGCAGAAGCCCTACATTGAAAACAGTCAGAATCCAACCACTCTTCCTACCGACACTGCTTCCACTCTGCTCCAGCCCCATCACCTCTTGCCTAAGTTATTACAGCCATCTCTTACCTGCTCTGTGTAATTTTGCATTAGGCTAACTTCAAGAGTGTTCTCCAAACAGCATCAGAAGGTATGTTACATCTGTCCTTCTTCTGCCCAAAGCTCCCAATGGCTTGCCCTTCCCAATGGCATACAATGGTGAGGTCCTTACCCTAGCCTGTGGCATCCCCCTCTTACCTCTCCTAATGCTTGACCTGTCTCTCACCTCTGTCCAACTATAGTGGTCTCCTCGCTGGTCTTTGAGCAGTGCAAGCATGTTCTGGCCTTAGAGCATTTATACTTGTTCTCTCCTCCACCAGAAGCGCCCCTTGGCCAGGTAGATGCATGGCTCTCACTGTCACTCCCTGTAGGCCTTTGCGTAAATATCATTTTCTCACTGAAGCATTTGCTATCCACACTCTTTAAAATTGCAAACTATACTCACTCCTCTTATGCTCCAAATTTCTGCCTCTGACTTTACCTTGTTTTACTTTGTAACACTTAGAACTAGATGGCATACTACCATTTGTATTCATTTACTTGTTTATTGTCCATTTCCCCACACTAGAAGGAGACCATGAGAGCAATAAAGTTTCTTTGTTTCGCTGGTAAATCTTCAGTCTCTATGTTTTTGTATTTATAATCCCATCAAAGTGTTCTTCGAGGGTTTCATTCCTTAATGCTCAGGGGGGAAAAAACAACTCCAGGTGTTTAAGTAGATCATAGTTTTCAGAGTCATTTTTTGTTTGTTTGTTTTTACTGAATGTAGATGAGTTTCTATGTTTTCTATCTACTTTTGAAATTTGGTAGTATAAAAGTGAGAAAAATTATTATGTAATGTTCTGTGCCCTACATTTTACCAAAAGTCTTTTAAAAATAAACACTTGGTGTTAGAATATTACAGATTTTTCATATTTAAAGACTTCCACGGGAGAATCTTGTCCTTTTGCAACACTTCTCAAATTTTGCTGTATAATAGGATATAACAAATTGTGTGTTATAATTGTTTATGGACTTTCCTCTTTTTTTCCCATTTCCCGTCACAAGAATTTCATTCTAAATTCAATAATCTGTTCTAAGAATTACCATGTCTAAATGAAAATGTTGTATAACTAGTTGCCCCACCCTCCTCCCAAATTTCCACATCTCTGAAAGGAGAACTTACAAAATTAGGGCCTATGATTTGGGTAATTTTCTTCAGTGCAAACGTGGGAAGGGGAGTTCTTGTTTTGTTTTGTTTTACCAAAACTTGGCATAATTATTTGCTGTAGTCTTGAGGAAGTTTTTTTTATTAATTAAAAGCCAAGTTTAAAATGATTAAATAAGGGGCACCTGGGTGGCTCAGTCAGTTAAGTGTCTGACTTCGGCTCAGGTCATGATCTCAGCTTGTGAGTTCAAGCCCCATGTCGGGCTCTGTGTTGACAGCTCAGAGCCTGAAGCCTGCTTCGGATTCTGTGTCTGTCTCTCTCTGCCTCTCCCCTGCTTTCTCTCTCTCTCTCTCTCTCTCTCAGAATAAACAAGCGTTTAATTTTTTTTTAATTTTAAAAAAGTAAATAAAATTGCTAAATGAAATAAGACACACAGTAGAACTGAGCTCTAATGCACATGCCATGGCTGGTGCCAACCTGCTGCTTTCCAGTTGGGTTTTCCATTAGGTATGGTTTTCCACTAGCCATATTTTTAGCCTCACATATTAACCATTCCTATAATTAAATGCTAGGTAATAAAAGAATCAGAATAGTCTCTGCTCATCTTAACCATGCCCTTTCTATTTTGAAACACGACAAAAAAAAAAAAGAAAGAAAGAAAGAAAGAAAAATAAAGAGCAAAGGTGGGGGGTGGAACATGGGAGGAGAAAACAAGAAAGTTTCTTTGGGACACTTTAGTTTATAAACATAGGAAAGGTGAACTTTTGAAAGTTTTCATTAATAAGAAACCAATTTCCCCCTCCCATACACAACTGCCTTCCTGCTCCTTCAAAAAAATTTTTTTTAACCTTTATTCATTTTCGAGAGACAGACCAAGTGCGAGTGGGGGAGGGGCAGAAAGAGAGAGGGAGACACAGAATCCGAAGCAGGATCCGGTCTCTGAGCTGTCAGCACAGGGCCCGATGCGGGGCTCGAACCCACAAACCATGAGGTCATGACCTGAGCCAAAGTCAGATGCTTAACCGACTGAGCCACCCGGGTGCCCCAAGCCTTCCTGCTCCTTCAAATGTCCACCAGTCAACCCAAAAAGTAGTGTTTCTCCAGCTCCTCAGTTGTAGTTTGAGACTCACCATGAAGTAGTATCAAAATGTATTTGATCAAAAATCTGTGAATAATTTTCTAAGAAATCTGTGTTACCATAGATGCGTAATATAAAATCACAACTGTGAAAACTGTTACTTTGGAAAAAGAAGCCATGAATCTAAGACTGACTGGTTGCTTAAAACTTCTCCCAGTAATAATGCTTGGTACTTACTCATTTATCTATTCAAACAGATCATCAGTAATGACACCAAAGATGCAAGCGAGATTTATGAAAGAATAATTTTAAACTAAGGAACTTTTCTCCACCTTTTATCCACAAATTGGGAAAACACTTCCGTTGTTCAGTTGGTGACTTTATCAGCAAAAGCGTTCCTAAAATTAAATCTCAGTTGTGTATTTCTATCAGTTAGAACTTTGTTTGCGTGTGACAAAAACTTAAAACAGAAGGTTGGAAGTTTCTTTGTATATGAATATGGCCCAGAGGTGGACAGTGCAAGGCTATCAAGTCAGTCCCGTGATCACCGAGGCTCTCAGCACGGGGCTTTCATCTCATTGTCCAGTCTGCAATTACCATGCAGACAATAGGAAAGAGGAAAAAGAAAACAAAGAAAATCTCTCCATTTACTGATGCCTCGAAGAATTTGCATGTGGACCATGATAAGGGGGGTGGGGAAATGTAGTCCTTATTCCAAGCAGCCATGTATTCAGCTTAAATTTGGGGATTCTGTTATTATAGAAGAAGAAAATGCCACACCATTTGATACGTTAAAGGAAAGAAAAGTATATAAATGAAACTGTTAAAGAAAATAAGGTATACAAAAAAACTGAGGGAGAGTGGCCAGCCAGAAACTCTTCTACCTTGGGAAGTGTGCAATTACATGTTTCTAGTAGGAACTTCTGAATATCTCCAAAGCACTGTTCAAAGAAAGAAATTTTACTGCCCTCCTCATTTCTCCTTGTTTCCCACCCTGTCCAACCCATGTTAGGGGTTGGAGGAGGAATTCAACGAGAAAGAGAAGAAACTTACCTTACCCCTTCATGGAGGTGGCCAGACCAACACCAGCCCTAGCCTGGGGAGGAGAAAGCTGTGATTTTGATTGAAATAAGTTCTTACACAAAATTGGACATTTTTTAAAGTTTATTTATTTATTTTGAAAGAGGAGAGGGGCAGAGAGAGAGAGAGAGAGAGAGAGAGAGAGGGAGAGAGAGAATCCCAACCAGGCTTTGTGCTATCAGCACAGAGCCTGATGTGGGCCTTAACCCCCAAACTGTGAGATCATGACCTGAGCCAAAATCAAGAGTCAGACATTTAACTGACTGAGCCACTGAGAAGCCCCCAAATTGGACAGTCTTAATTACTAAGTTGTGACAGTAAAAGTGATTATACGAGAGATCAGAAATGTCACAGATGCACCTGGGGATTTTATCCAGGATCAGGGAAAGAGCTTTTCTTCTGAATAAAGTTTAAAAGAACAATGAGAAATAAAAGCAAAGATCATTCGTGATTATACCCTGTGAGCATTGCTTGTACAAAGCAGTGGTTGCGAGAACTCCCTCGCAGGATTTTTCATGAAGAATGTAAGAAAGTTGCAGAGAACAAGGCTTAGAGAGGCACTAAATAAACGTTGGTTTCCTTCCCTTGATTCTTATTATTCCTTGCACAACTATGCATTGAATTCATACTACTTGCCAGTTATGGTTTTCAGAATAAAAACATAGGAGGGGGAAAACATCAGAGCGAACAGTAGAAGTGGATTTGGAAAAGAAGAATCTTTATCTCACATCTCTGGTCTAAAAAGAGTTCAATCACTTCTTGTCTAAAGAGAATTCGACGTATCTGCCTCATTACCACCCGGGAGAAGCTGTTGGAATTTTAGACGCAATTCCCAGGAGGGACTCCAGCATTTGAAGCTTGGAATTTTAACTTCATTTTATTAACAGTCATCCTATAACGTATCTGTTGAGTTGTGAGCTCATATAGTTATTTTTCGGTTAAAAGGTAATGCCAACCCAAATGGGTCCATACACAGATATGAAAGAAAGAGTCTGAAACCATTTCCTAGGGGTATTGGGCTAGAGAGAGGCCTCTTTCCATTTTCTCACCTAAAGGTATAAATTGCAGTTTTCTCCATTAGCATGGTGAATTTCACTTGCCTGTTATGCTTTCCCAGTTACAATGGCCAGTGCCTACAAGTTTTATCTTTAGTGACATCTAGTGGTTACATATTATAATGCGAACATCTCAGCTTTGATCCTTTACGGGGCTGAAATCACAGGCCAAGAGGGGTTAGGCTTGGGATTTGTTTTTCACCTTTAACCTCCTTGTCAAGTAGTCGGGTGGGAAAAATGTCTTTGGATCATGGAAATTCAGATTCTCCCACTTCCCACTGGCAAAATAGAATGTTTGTGTCCCCCACATCATTGATAGAATGTCAAATATCTCTGGAAGAGAGGTACTATGTTCTTTCAAGTGGTAATTAGAAAGCAACTTCCTTTCCTACTTTAGGAAACTATGAAGGTGTTACAAATTAACACTATGGAGAAAAGTAGAAAAGCAATGCCAAAAGTTTCCATTCCCTTTCCCTGGTTAGAGCAGAGACATGCTATGGAGATTTTTAGAGAGGAAGAAATCCAATGATTCACATTTTTCTGTCTGGTTTGAACTTGTAATTATTTAAAAGCAAAACGAAAACCAGAATTTGGCATTCCAGATTTGAAAGCCATTTCAAAATCATTTTATAACAGATCCAATTGTGGTTCGACTGAAATTTATTTTACTCTTGTCTTTTGTTTTCTCTCAACCCATAGATTACAAAAAATTGGGCAGAGTTAAATGAATTCCCAGAGAACAGAGGAATCTAATCCAGTATGACTTTCTTCTTTCTTCCTAACTTGTACGTAGAAAAAAAGCACAAAAATAATATAGCATACACTCATGTGTCCCCATTTTCTTTAATAAAATAAAGAAAATATTATGGGAAAAGTTGGTCTTATTTTTTTCCTTCATTCCAATCCCATTCCCCATCACTATCATGCATATGGTATTTATTCTCCCAGCCAATGTTTTGTAGAAACAATTTTCTCTCTATATATGCACCCATCAAAAATATTATTCAGTGTGTGTTTTAATTATATAAATATTATTGTACTGTAGGTATCATTCTATACTTTGTTTTTTATAGCTATTCATGTATGGATATATAATCTTAGTCCTTTATTTGAACTGCTGAATTCCATTGTATAAAGAGATCACAATTTATCTGTCCATTCTCTTTACTGTAAGAAATTTTTTTTTACAACAGTATTTTTTTTTTTTTTTTCCTGTTGGAAACAATACTGTGCAGGTACTTTTGTAATGGTGGAGTAAGGACTTCTAAAACTCTGTTCATCCATAAAAGAGATGAGGACACTGGCAAAATTGTCAAAATCAACTTCTTTTCAGAATTTGGGGAACCAGTCAAAGGTTTGCAATCATCTAAGGACTATTTACTAAAAAAAAAAAAAAAAAAAAAAAAAAAAAAGGACGAAAATCCACAACATTAAAACCACAGTAGCTGTGAAAATTAGGAGCCCAGACGCTGCTAGAAAGGGCAGTATAGCTTCCCCCTAATTCCTCCAAATAACCACCCCTGTTTGATTTGTTTGTTGTCCCCTTGAAAAATACCATTCACAGGGCTTGTCTTTACCTGACTCAGGCTCCTTCAGTACATCTCTATATTTATAGCAGGAAATGCATATATTAAGGAAGAAAAAAGGGGACACCTAAGTGGCTCGGTTGAATGTTCGACTCTTGATTTCAACTCAGGTCGTGATCCCAGGATCTTGAGATCGAGCCCTGCATCGGGCTCCACGCTGAGCATGCAACCTACTTAAGATTCTGTCTGTCTGTCTGTCTGTCTCTCTCTCTAAAATTAAAAAAAAAAAAAAATAGGAGTGCCTGGGTAGCTCAGTCAAGCATCTAACTCTTGACTTCGGCTCAGGTCATGATCTCATGACTCAGGAGTTTGAGCCCTCTGTTGGCCTTTGTGCTGTGTGGAACCTGTTTGGGATTCTCTGTCTCCCTCTCTCTCAAAAATAAATAAATAAACATTTTTAAAAAAAAAATAAATAAATTTAAAAATAAAGAATGCAAAAGGATCTCAAATCAACAACAAACTTTCTACTTTAAAAACTAGAGGAAAAAAAAGCAAACTTAATCCAAAGCTAACAGAAGTAAAGAAACAAAGATTAGGGTGAACATAAATGAAATAGAGATGGTGGGGAGGGAAGGAAATTAATTGAAACCCAAACTTGGCTATTTGAAAAGATAGCAAAATCATAAACCATTGGCTATATTGCCCAAGAAAAAAGGGAAAACCTGAAATGGCTAACATCAATGGTAAGAAGCCATTACTATCAACCTTCTAGAAATCAAAAGGATTATAAGGGAACACTCTGAACAAATGCATGACAACAAACTAAATAACATAGATGTAATGGACAGATCTCCAGAGAGACACAAACTATCAAAACTTCTCAAGAAGTAGAAAAAAATTAGATTGGATGTAATTATAACAAGAGATTAAATTATTAATCAAAAACTTTCCTGCAAAGAAAAATCTCAAGCACAGACGGCTTTCCTGGTGAACTCTACCAAGTGTTTAAAGACAGATCAACATCAATTCTTTATAAACTCTTCTTAAAAAACAAAAACAAAAACAAAAAACAAGAAGATTGAACATTGTCCAATTCATTCTGTGAGCCCAGCATTACTCTGAAAGCAACGCCAGACAAAGGTATCTCAAGATAATAAAACTACAGATCACTAACTCTTATAAATATAGATGTAAAAATCCTCAACAAAAGAGTAGCAAACTGAACCTGGTGACATATAAAAAGGATTATATCCCATGATCAAGTGGAATTTATTTTATAAATGCAATAGTGATTTGTCATCCAAAAATTAATTAATGCAAAACACCATGTTAATATGATAAAGGACAAAAACCTTATGAGCACCTCAATAGATGCAGAAAAACATTTGACAAAACTTAATATCCTTTCATGATAAAAAATACTTAACAAACTAAGGTTAGAAGGGGGGCTTCCTCAACCTAATAAAAAGAATCTGTGAAAACCCACAGCTGACACCATACTTAGTGGTGAAAAATTGAATTCCCTCACTACTTCTATCTATATCTACAAGTCAACACTGTACTGGAGGTTTTAGCCAGGGTAATTAGACAAAAAAAAGAAGAGGCATCCAGATTGGAAAGAAAAAAGTAAAACTCTTCTCACTTGCAGATAAAAAAAAATCTTGTATATAAAAATCACTTGTATTTTTACACATTAGCAGTGAACAATCCAAAAATGACATTAAGAAAAATCAATTTCCTTCAGAATCACATTAAAAAGTATAAACATTTAGGCACAAATTTAACTAGAGAAATGCAAGGCTTGTAGACTGAAAACCACAAAACAATGTGAGATAAATAAATGGAAAGACACATGTTCATGTATCAGAACTTAATATCATTAAGATGGCAACATTCCTCAAATTGATCTACAGATTTGATGCAATCTTTACCAAAATGCCCACTGTATTCATTGTAGGAACTGACAAGTTGATCCTAAAATGCACATAGAAATGGAAGCGACCCAGAATGGCCAGTACAATCTTGAAAAAGGAGATCAAGTTTGGATGACTCACACTTAGTGATTTTAAAGCTTACGGAAAAGCTACTGAAAAGTAAGTGATTTTAAAAGTAAAAGTGATTTTGAAGTAAAGTAAAAAAAAAAAAATTAAAGTGATTTTAAAGCTTACTGAAAAGCTACTGAAAAGTCGCTTACTGAAAAGCTTACTGAAAAGTAATCAAGACAGTACTGACATAGGATAGGCATATAGACAGATCAGTGGGATAGAACCAAGTCCAGAAATAAATAAACCCTTACCATTTAATCAGTTTGTTTCCAATGAGAATGCCAAGACAATTCAATAGAGAAAAAAAATAGTCTTTTTAAGAAATGGTAGAGATTGGGGCACCTGGGTAGCTCAGTCAGTTAAGTATCCTACTTCGGCTCAGTGGGTTTGAGCCCCGCATCAGGCTCTGTGCTGACAGCTCAGAGCCTGGAACCTGCTTTGGATTCTGTCTCCTTCTGCTCCTCCCCCACTCATGCTCTGTCTCTCTTTGTCTCTCAATAAATAAATAAATGTTTTTAAAAAATTTAAAAAAAGAAATGGTAGATATAAGTAGGTATTGCACATGCAAAGAATAAACTCCTATTTTTACATCATATACTAAAACTAACTCAAAATGCATCAAACACCTAAATGTAAGACCTAAAACTGTAAAACTCTTGGAAGAAAATATAGGTTTAAATCTTAGAGTGTAGTTGGTTTAAGCAATTTTTTCTTAGATCTGACATCAAAAACACAATCAACAAAAGAAAAAATGCAGATAAATTGGAATTTATTAAAATTAGAAACTGTGCTACAATGGACCCTTCAAGAATTCACAGAATGGGGGAAAATATTTGCAAATCATATATCTGGTAAGTGTCTTGTACCCAGAGTATCTGCAAAATCACTTACAACTCAACAATAAGACAAATATAACTCAATTTAAAAATAGGCAAAGGTCTTAATAGACTCATCTCCAAGGAAGATACACAAGTAGCTAATTAGTAGATAAAAACATGCACAAAGGAGATACAAATCAAAATTACAGTGAGATATACCACTTCACACCCACAGGGATGGCTATAATAATAATAAAAAAAGATATTAAGTGTTGGCAAGCATATGGGGAAATTAGAACCCTCAGACATTGCGGATGAGATTCTGAAATGGTGAAGCCACTTTGGAAAGCAGCTTGGTAGTTCTTCAGAAATTAAAAATAAAGCTACCATATGAGCCAGCAACTTTCCTTCTCCAGTATATACCCAAGAGAAATAAAAACATAGGTTCACACAAAACTCTGTACATGAATGTTCATAACAGTATTATTCATAATAGCCAAAAAGTAAAAAAACAACCCAAATCTACATTAACTGGCAAACGGATAAACCAATGTGGCCTATCTATACCCTGGAATATTGGTCAGCCATACAAAGGAATGTAGTACCCATGCAGGCCACAACACGGATGCATTTTGAAAACATTATGCTAAGTGAATGAAGCCAGTCACAAAAAGCTATACGTTGTAGGATTCCATTTGTATGAAACGTCCAGAATAGGCAAATCCATGGAGACAAAAAATAGATTAGTGACAGCCAGGTGTTAGGGGAAGGAGACAGTGAGTAACTTCAAATTGGCACAGGGTTTCTCTTGGGATTAATGAAAATATTCTAAAATTGGATAGGACACATAGTTGCCCAACTCTGTAAATATATTTAAAACTACTGAATTGCAAACTTTTAGAAAATGAATTTTATGGAGTGTGAATTGTATCTTTATTTTTACTTATTTGTTGTGAAATGCTATCTTATTATTTACATTCCAGTGACTTCAAGGCAGCTTAAGCATCCCTTAATATTTATTGATCAGTTTTCTTCTTCTGTGAATTTTTATCCATATTCTTTGCCTGGCTTCTGTTGGGCTGGTGGTGTGCAAAACTACCTTTCAGTGCTGGTGATGTATGAACCAGAAGCTTCCCTCTACAGCAGTGACAAGTAAGCATTAGTGGCCACTTGGACATATCAGTACTTTCGAGAGGGAACCACATCCATTCCAGAATGGAATCTCTGAAACACATGGTTACCATGACAAATGACAACATCTCAAAGGATTCCTTTAGTGACAGAGTATTTTACTTTTGGCTAAGAGGTAAAGTACTTGAGTTTCTTTTCACTACTGTGCCTCATCACCAATAACAGAGAAGTTACACACAGGTAAGTAATTTTTCTCCTATTAACCCTTCAGTCAGTCAAAAGCCTGTCTTCTTTCTCAGGTGACTACTTTCCTTAGTTTGTATTGTTAAAGGAAACAAGTACGGGGGCGTCTGGGTGGCTTGGTCGGTTGAGCGTCCAACTTCGGCTCAGCTCATGATCTCACAGTCCGTGAGTTCGAGCCCTGCGTCGGGCTGTGTGCTGACAGCTCAGAGCCTGGAACCTGTTTCAGATTCTGTGTCTCCCTCTCTCTCTGCCCCTCCCCTGTTCATGCTCTGTCTCTCTCTGTCTCAAAAATAAATAAATGTTAAAAAAAATGTTTTTAAATAAAAAAAAAAAAAAGAAACAAGTACGGATACATGAGGATGTACCTCACCATCTACCCTCTTCTAAAGTTCTTACCAAATTTGCCGATTGGAAGAGTTCATCTTTGTCATTGATCTCCTGACTTCATGTCTATCATCTTTTCCACCATCTGCCCACATCTCTTCTGCCTTGCAGGCATTTGAGCTCCTGTGTTAGCTGATGGCCATCTAAACCACCTATTGGCTGGCACCCACAAAATTTGGACTCAACCCAAGCACCCAAAGTCTAAAATTGAATTCCCATCCAGAAAACCTTTCATTTTCTTCAATGAAGCTGGACTTCAAGGAATCAGGAAACAAATCCATCAGGTGGTGAAAAGCCCGTGAGACTAATCAGTGTACACATCAGTTTAAGAAACACTAATCACAATTTATTAAAACAAACCAGACACACATAGAAGCATAGAATAACAAAAATCGGATCAGGGAGAAAATTCTAGATCTGTCCTAAAATTTATTCATAAATTTAAAATTTATGTATTTAATCCCATGAGAATTTTAAAGAGCAAATTTTTCCCAGAGCGAAGTCTTTGGTGGGATAGTCTAGGCACATTCATTTAGTAAGATGCAAAATGTTTGGAAATGACAATGAAAACACTCAACAAATGAAAAAAGAGCTAAACTATGAGCACATACAACATCTCTGGGATGAGGCTTTCATTCCCATGTTTGGATCCAGACATGCCTCCCTGGGAATGGATAACCTTTGGTTCTGGTTTTGAACCAAGGATAAGTGGTGAAGCTGAACTAAGCAAGGAGTCAGAAAGATAAGCCCTAGTGCAGAGGGCTCAGGATGGATACGAGAAATTCCGTAGTAGCTTTGAAGCCAACAGGATCAAATAGCTGGGGAAGAATAAGGCTGAAAGAGCAAATTTACACACACACAATTTTGGGTCAGGAAGAGAATTCCTCCACATGAAGGTCCAACAAACATTTGATTGGAGGATAGTTCATCTCATTCGATACTGAGTAATGATTACAGAGGAATCAAAGAAAGATTTTACAAGAAAAAAAGCAGGAAAGTAATATAAAAATAAATGACAAATAATTTTAGAAAAATATTTTCAAAGAGCAGATGACAAAGACTTTACAATTCAATGAAACAATTTTATCTATAAAATGTGAGGATAAAATAGAGATATAAGAATTCAGGGAAGAATAGTGCAGCTCAGAAAAGAAATGGAGGAGAGAAATATTCTACAAAAACAAAGGGCATGTCGGAAACAGTACAAAGAAAATAAACATTGCTGAGAACATGATAAGGAGCAGGAAGGACAAATTGAGGTCAGCTAGAAAGACTTTTTAAAAGACATTTTTGGGGTGCCTGGGTGGCTCAGTCGGTTAAGCGCCTGACTTCAGCTCAGGTCATGATCTCATGGTTCGTGGGTTCGAGGCCCACATTGGGCTCTGTGTTGGCAGCTCAGAGCCTGGAGCCTGCTTTGGATTCTGTCTCTCCTTCTCTCTCTGCCCCTCTCCCACTCACACTCTGTCTCTCAAAAATAAAGAAACAGTAAAAAAAAAAAAAAAAATTTTTAAGACATCATATGTAAGCACAATTGGTATCACCAAAGAAGAGAACTAAAATAACAGAAGAAAGTATTTAAATACAAATTTTAGTAAAACTTTCCATGAATGTATAGATTGAAAACCAGGCTACGTCCCCAGAAAAATTAACTCAAGACAATCAATGGTGAGTTATAGCCATTGAAAATGGCTGATTGAAATCACATCGAAAATGGTGATTTTCAAAGGTAAATAAAAGATGCTTTGGAAATCCAAGAAAAGGAAAAACGTTCAATTAATCTATTCAATGCTAGAGGACTCTGGAGCTGAGCCTCTAAAATCCTTGAGGAAGATGCTGTGGCCCAACAATGTTGTGACTCAGCCAGACTTCAATTCAGAGTGAATGTAACAAACATTTTTTAACATGAAAGAACTCACGTGATTCCCCTCCTCAACAGACTAACAGAAAATGAACTTTAACCCAACTAGAGATGAATGGGCAAAGCATGGCCGATGACAGTGGATCTAGCTCAATGTATGGCTAAGACAATGAAGGAAAATGAAGATTATTATTTCAGAACTGAATATAAATATTATAAACTTTGAAAATATAGAAATTATATAACTAATAACATAAAAATTAGAAAACAAAAGGGAAGGTAATGTCAGGACATTGATTTCTTCATTATTAAAGCTTAGGGATTAATAAGTTATCAAGGATAGTCAACCCTTGAACAAGACAGGGGTCAGGGGCATCAAACTCTGTGCCAGTCAAAAACCTGCATATAATGTTTGATTCCCCAAAAACCTAACTACTGATAGCCTACTGTTGACTGGAAGCCTTACTGATAACATACATTTATAGTACTCTATGGTATACACTGAAAAAAATCCACATATAAATGGACCCATACAGTTCAAACTCCTATTGTTCAAGGGTCCACTGTAATATAAACAGAAAAGCATAAAGGTTTCACTAAGTAATCAGTTAAAATTATATGGAGAATGAGGGAGGGGAGGAAATAAAAATTCATTGTTGATTTCAAAAATTTCATCTTGGCTCACAGTTGGGACTCGACAGATTCGCTCTAAAGTTTTGAAGAATAAATACATTACAAAAAGTTAGTCATATTAATCATAATCACAAGAGGAATATAAGCCTTTCATATTAAAGAAACACACAAACACATCACATTACACACACACACACACACACACACACACACACACACACAAAGTAAGGGAGAAAATACCAAATCATAAAGGATTTAAAGGTAGCTACAACAAAAGCAGAACTTAAAAATAGGACAAAAGTAAAAACCCAAATCCATTATGTAAATACATCAAAACTCACCTATAAGAAGAAAAGAATCTGGGGCACCTGGGTGGCTCAGTCGGTTGGGCGTCCGACTTTGGCTCAGGTCATGATCTCACGGCTTGTGAGTTCGAGCCCCGCATCAGGCTCTGTGCTGACAGCTCGCAGCCTGGGGCCTGCTTTGGATTCTGTGTCTCCCTCTCTCTTCTGCCCCTCCCCTGCTCATGCTCTGTCTCTCTCTCTCAAAAATAAATAAACATTCAAAAAAAATTTTTAAAAAAGAAGAAGAAAAGAATCTGGCTGAATTACAAATAAAACCCAGAAATATGCTACATACTAGAGACATTTATAAAACAAAAGATCTCAAAATGGTTGTAAAGAAAAAGATGGAAAAAAAGCATTCCAGGAAAATGTACACAAATAATTGTGACAGCAAATTAGGAGTTGAGATCTTAATCCAGACAACTTGAATTCCACACTTGGAAATAAATGCCTGGCTTGCTCAGTCCATTAAGCCTCCAACTCTTGATTTTGGCTCAGGTCTTGATTTCACTGTCTTGAGATCAAGCCCCACGTTGGGCTCCACACTGGGCCTGGAGCCTGCTTGGGATTCTCGCTCTCTCTCCCTCTCTCTCTCTGCTCCTTCCCCACTCGAGCTCTCTCTTTCTCTCTCTCTCTCTCAAAAAAAAAAAAAAAAAAGACTTTAAAACATTAAATGTATTTTTAAGCAGCACTTAATGAGAAAATGTATAATCCATAATGAAGACAAAATAATTATAAAAATCTACATAAGAAGAATTTTAAGATGCCCCCCAATATTCCTGTCTCTCAGTATCCATGCTTTGAATAAATCCCTCCCCCATGAAGCTGGAAAGGTAAGGCAGGATGTGGGCTGCTCTCTGCCTGTGATGAGAGATGACAATGTTCCATAATATGGCAAAAGGGATTTTACAGATGCGATAAAGGTTATTAGGCAGCTGACTTTGAGTTGATCAAAATGGGTGTTGCCCTAGTGGGCCTGGTGCAAGTTTGGGTCTAAACGTGGGAGACAGAAGTCAGAGGTTGGAGTGAGAGAAGGTCTTGCCCACGTGGCAAGGGATGGCCTCTAGGAGCTGAAAGGTGCACTCAGACACAGCCAGCAAGAGAGTGGCCCTCCATCTTAACGGTCTCAAGGAACTGATTTCTGCCAAACACCCAAATGACCTAGGGGAGGATCCTGTGCCTCAAATGAGATTGCAGTCCCTGCCGACACCTCAACTCCAGCCATGTGAGACCCTAAGCAGAGCTTAAACCTTCTGATCTGCAGAAACCGTCAAACAATAAATGGATGGCTTTTTAAGCCATTAAGCTTGTAGTAATTTGTTACACAGCAAAAGAAAATAAATACAATGTGCATTCCGTATAACATAGTAGCATGAAAACGATAAAGCAACGGAAAATAATACACATATTCCTGAAATCATAAGGCAACTACAAATCACCAAGCACAAAAAAAAGTCTTACAGGAAATCAGATAGTGTGCAAAAGATACAATCTCACCTACATGAAGTTCAAGAAAAGGCAAAACTAATCCTCTGATGTTAGCTGTCAGAATAGTGGTTATCTCAGGCTGGAGGGGGGGACAGGGAGGGTGCGAGGGGGAAGGGTTCCCACTGAAAAGGGCACAAGGGTACCCTTTCAGACACTGGAAATGTTTTACACCTTCATGGTTACATGGTTGTATAAATATGTAAGAAGTCATTGAGCTGTACTCTTAAGATTTTATGCACTTTGTGTATATTACCCCTTAATAAAAGTACCCTTGGGCAAAAAAAAAATGATAAAGCAAAACAAAACTATAAGAACGTTATTAGTTCATATACTAACACAAAACACTCTTTTGCAGTACTATTAGAAGACTTTAATTCACCTTTGTCAGCATGACATCAAAGATTCAGAAAACAAGTAAGAATTTAGGATACAGCAAAGACAAAGGTAAATATGTGTATGTATGTGTATGTTGTGTGAGAGAGATCTGTATATCAGTCTCTATCCATTAAAAACAGAGAATGTATCTTTTTTTCCTAGGGTGCACAAAAGGTCTATTCACAAAAGATCACCCTGTTAGGTTAGAAATCTCTGCATAAGTTCCAAAATGTAGAAATAGCGAAAATACTTTCTGATCACAAGGCAAAACATTAGAAAGTAATAACAAACTTATGAGACTAAGCAAAGACGAAAACAAAAAACAACCTACCATTTTGCCATCTGTCCTACTCTATTTTGAACAATTCTTGGGTCAACGAGGAAATTAATACAGAAATTGAAGAGTGCTGGTAACACATCGCAGGACCTACAGCACACAGCCAAAACTGCAAACAGAAAAAGATCCATAACCTTAAATATCTAGACTACCAGAAAGAATGAAAGTAATTGAATCATATATCCAAAGCAAGAAGTTAGAAAATAAATAAGTAAGTAAGTAAATAAATCCAAAAAAGGCACTCAAAAAAGAAGGCATACATTCAAGGGATACAGGAGAGCTGATGCATAGGGGCCCTTGTACCCCAATGTTTACAGCAGCACTTTCAACAATAGCCAAATTATGGAAAGAGCCTAAATGTCCATCAACTGACGAATGGATAAAAAAATTGTGGTTTATATACACAATGGAGTACTATGTGGCAATGAGAAAGAATAAAATATGGCCTTTTGTAGCAACATGGATGGAACTGGAGAGTGTTATATTAAGTGAAATAAGTCCTAC
Source organism: Leopardus geoffroyi (assembly GCF_018350155.1). Taxonomy (NCBI): domain Eukaryota; kingdom Metazoa; phylum Chordata; class Mammalia; order Carnivora; family Felidae; genus Leopardus; species Leopardus geoffroyi. The sequence continues at coordinate 56,226,241 of NC_059338.1, read as the reverse complement.
AGAGAAAGACAGATACCATATGTTTTCACTCTTATGTGGATCCTGAGAAACTTAACAGAAGTCCATGGGGGAGGGGAAGAAAAAAAAAAGAGGTTAGAGAGGGAGGGAGCCAAAGCATAAGAGACTCTTAAAAACTGAGAACAAACTGAGGGTTGATGGGGGGTGGGAGAGAGGGGAAAGTGGGTGATGGGCATTGAGGAGGGCACCTGTTGGGATGAGCACTGGGCATTGTATGGAAACCAATTTGACAGCAAATTTCATATTTAAAAACAAAACAAAAACAAAGAAAAAAAAGAAGGCATACATAAAGACAAGGCTGAATTCCTGAATTTGATGAGAGGAATAAGAAGACTACTAAGCTCAAATTTTGATACTTTCTCATGATGAAGAGGACACTTCACTTGAGTGACATTCTTTCCTAAAAACCCAGTCTTATTATGAGGAAAACACCCGATAAATGCAAATCAAGGGACAGTCTGCAAAATACCTGACTAGTCCTTTTCAAAACTGTCAAGGTCATGAACAAGGGAAAGTTGCAAAAACAGTTACAGGTCAGAGGAAACTAAGGCAGCAGGATGACTGAATGCAGTGGGATCCTGAAATGGAAAAAATGGGTGAAATCCACATGAACTCTATAGTTTAGTTAATAGAACCGTACTAATATTAATTTCTTAGCTTTGACAAATGTGCCATGGTAATGTACAATGCTAACATTAGGGGAAGCTGCGTGAGGGGTATATGAGATCTCTTACTAGCTTTGTAAATTTTCTGAAAATCTAAAATTATTCCAAAAAAAAAAAAAATCTAAAGAACTTCAGAAGACCTAGAAAATCTAGGCAGAGCAATTAAAATGGAAGAAGTAAGAATAATTACCAAAGGGCTATCTCCTCAAACAAACAAAAGTATCCCAGGTCCTAAAGTTTCCATAAAAGAATTTTCCAAATATTTCAGTAACTGATAACTCCAATCTAACTAGTCATTCTGATAACATAGAGAAATTTAAAGAGCATTCACATTATTGTCCATGGAGTAAATAATTAAAAAATAATATATTTTTCCTTTGTAATATATTATTTCTATTTTCTAAAAATACTGGATGATGAGATACCTGGGTGGCTCAGTGGGTTCAGCATCTGACTCTTGATTTTGGCTCAGGTCATGACCTCACGGCTAGTGAGATTGAGCCTCGAGTCGGGCTCTGTGCTGACAGTGCGGAGCCTGCTTGGGATTCTGTCTGTCTCTCTCTCTCTGACCTCCCTCCGCTAATACTCTTGCTCTCTCTTTCAAAATAAATAAACTAAAAAAAAGTTTTTTTAAATAAAAATACTGGATGGTTATGTGCAGAAATGGCAAATAGTGGTAGAAATTTTTGTCTCATTCTTTATTTCAATGAGAATGCTTCTAATTATTTCCTTATTATATCTGGTCCTAGCTTTTGTGCTTATATATCACATTGAGAAATTAACCACATATCTACTTTATTAAGAACTGTTATCAAGAATAGGCTTACAAAACGGGGCGCTTGTGTGGCTCAGTCAGTTAGGCATCTGACTCTTGATTTCGTCTCAGGTCATGATCTCTGGGTACATGAGTTCGAGCCCCGCATCGGGCTCTGTGCTGACAGTGCAGAGCCTGCTTGGGATTCTCCCTCTCTCCCCATCCCCCTTTCCCCTCCCTCACTCGTGCTGTCTCTGACTCTCTCAAAATAAATTAATAAACTTAAAAAAAAGAATATGCTTACAATTTTATCAGATTTTTTTGCCTCCACAAAAATTATTATGTAAATTTTCTTCTTTTTAAAGCAATTAATGTTAATAATTGTGTTATGAGCTCTCTTTTATTGAACCATCCCTGCATGTTTGGAATAAATACCACTTGGTTATAGCTTATTATTCTTTTAATGTGTCTCTGTATTCTGTCTGCTAACCTTTTTATTAAGTGTTGTTCAGTATCTGAAGTTTTAGTGTGCGTGTGTGTGGGTGTGTGTGCATACTATCCTTGATGGGCTTTGCCATCAAGATCATACTAGCCTCAAATTTGGGGATACATCCCACTAAGATGATAAGAGATTAAGTTGATTCCCTTTTAACTAGTCTCCTTCTTCTCCCTGACTAGTAACTGGTCTCCAGTGTCTACGGTCCAGCGTGAAATGGCATCGCCTGGTAAGTGAGATTCTAGAAGACATTAATGTAACTGAAATCTCCTGGGTAAAAAAAAAATAATAATAAAGTAAAACAAAATACCTTGTTCACTGTCTCTATTACAAGGATATCATAATTCATGTTTAAAATACATGTATCTGGGGCAAGGAAAGAGGCAGTTTGATTGAAAACTGGCTTTAGTTTTTTCTTCCCTGAAGAATCATATTCTTGCTTACCCTCATGTGCCCCCTGGAAATGACTTTCAACACTAATTCAAAAGGATGAAAGTTTTGACCCACCATCCCACTGTTTTCCCCACTTACCCACCCCCCATCTCCTAAATGATCTCCTACAACAGCCTCATATCCTTCCTTCCATCATCACTGTGAAACCCCTTCCCACCAAACTGGGTCAGAAGTAATGCCATGAGCAGACAGAAAAAGAAAATTATTTTTCCCAATTCACAGCCATGACCTGGAGAAATAAAGACAAGAAGGTGAGGGGAGCCATGAGAGAGGGAACCCCTTCCCTGCTCCAATCATAGGGAGAACAGCTAACACATCCATAGCATTTATAACATGGTAGTCATGCTCCAACGGCTTTAAATAACTAAGTCATTTAATCCTTGTGACGGCCCTCCACGGTGAGTACTATTGCTATCCCCTCTTGGCAATTGAAGAGACAGGGCAGCAAGTGACCTGCCCATTTAGCCGCCAAGCGGCAGAGCCAGGATACAAACTCATGGAGTTGAGCTCCAGGGTCTCTGGAGTCACAGTAGGAATTAGTGAGACAGCTTCAAGAACATGGTCCTACAAAGGTGAAAACTGCACTACAATTCAGGCCTTACTTTGTTTTCAAAAGCAGGGTCTCTATTTCTCTTAGCTGTGGAAACGATCAAGTCCAGAAATCAAATTGTGACATAGACTTAGGTTGGAAATAGTCGAATACAGGAAACAAAAGAAAAAGAAAAACATGGTCAGATGGCCCATAGGATATAAAACAGAAACTTGTTTGACATGGGCGTCAGGGTTTGAGCCTAAGTTGAGTTCCTGCTAGGCTTCAAGCACGTCTGGACCACTCCCATTGAGACAGAACTAACAAATGAAAGAGCCTGCAGGAAAAGAGCACATCTCAAGTGAAGAGATTATCAAGGTGTGGTTCAAGGGTAAGCGGATGGTGGAAGAGGGGAGGAGAGGCTCTCACCGAGGCAGCTGCTGAGTCCTAGGATGATGGGGCTGCTATGAGAGAGAAAAGCAACAAGCAGCTGGAAATGATGATAGTAAATGAGGTTGCCTGTGGCTCTTGCTCTAAAGCAAGAGCCCCTTTTGTGCGACCCCGATTCTCTTGATAACGGCTACCAGCAGCCATGGGACCCTATCAGCAAGGATTAGCAGCAGCATCAATGTCTTTGACCAGAGGGCGGGAACAGCCTCAGCAGCATGTTTTGGCTTCCACAGGGATAGGCGGTGTCATCATAGCAAGTCAGCAATAAAGGAGTTATCACACTTTAAAACTACTAAAGATAGCTGAAATATATAAACCAAAATCTTTCTGTCTCTAATTAGACAAATCTATCCCCTTATTTCTCTTTTTCAAAAATATATCAGCTAATTTTACTCATTTGTACTTCCAGATGGACTTTGGAATACACTTGTCAAATTTCTCCCAGAATTTCTTTGGCATTTTGATTAGAATTGCACTAAATTTACAGATTAATTTACAGAGAATTTACTTCTTTAAATTACTGTCTTGTCATCTGGCACATGTATGTTTCTTTCCCCTTACTTGAATCTTCAGTAAGGTTTTTTTCTTCATGTAGACCTTGGACATTTCTTAACCATTTATTTTGGGGTATTTTATAGACTGCACGGTTATTGAGTGTAGATTATATGATTGGCAAATATTTTCTGCCAGTACATTGATTGTCTTATCTTTTCCTTAATGGTATCTTTTGAAGAGCAAAAGGCTTTACCATTAATCAAGTCTAATTTATCATTTTTTTCCTTTTATTGACTGTGTTTTGCCGCCATATCAAAGAAAACTGTCCCTGAACCAAAAATGACAAAAATGTTATCCTATTTTTCTTCTAAAGGTTTTATAGTTTTGGCTTTTACATTTAGATCTATCATCCATTTTGAGTTCTTTTTGTGTAGGCATGAGGTAAAAATATCAATTTGTATTTTTACATATGAATCTCTGTTGTCCCACTCTTATGTTTCACATCCCGCATTGTTGCAAAACAATGTGACCTGCATAATTTCTATCTCTGGGAACTTAAAGAGATTTTCTTTGTGAAGTGGATATACGATAAATTTTCGATGTTCTTCTAGTTTTATGGAAGTAGGACACTCTTATTTTTTTTTTTTTTTTTAATTTTTTTTTTTTCAACGTTTATTTATTTTTGGGACAGAGAGAGACAGAGCATGAACAGGGGAGGGGCAGAGAGAGAGGGAGACACAGAATCGGAAACAGGCTCCAGGCTCTGAGCCATCGGCCCAGAGCCCGACGCGGGGCTCGAACTCACAGACCGCGAGATCGTGACCTGGCTGAAGTCGGACGCTTAACCGACTGCGCCACCCAGGCGTCCCAGGACACTCTTATTTTTAAAAATGAGAATAATCAGAGACCCGCACCCTCTTGAGCTGTCGGAGTTGATGCGAACGTGATGGTTTTCATGATCTGTTTTACTCAGTTTCTTTTTTTATACTACATACCAAGTAATATCTATTACAAGTTCTGAGGGTTTAAAAGATGGCATTAAAGAGGTGGGAGGGGAAGACAGCAGGAAGTTATATCAGCAGACTTCTATCAGGTACTGATACAGATATCTGTGAACATAGGGCTGCACCGTGGGCCACCACCGGCAAGTTTGAGAATTGCATGAGTGAAGTCACGTTGAGATTGGGACCCAAAACAACACTTTGACTAACAAGTACCAAGTAGATATTACTAGGCAGTGATAGGGGACACACTAACTTGGTTCTGATATCCATGTACACTTAAGCTTAAAAATAAAGTTCCTCTTTTTGCAGGCCCCAGTCAAGAAAGTGGAAATCCTTCCCATTTAGGAAGTCAGGGATAGTTGGGTCTCTGGGTCTGTAGACACCCTTTGATTTTACAGGCATGCTGTAACTTTTGAGTTACCTCAAGAGAGTGCACTTTGGTGGCCTTAACTAATGCAGTTCAGCAGAAACGCTCACTGCTCTGTTTGGGGAAGAGGAATCAGAGAAAGCACAGAAGTCTACTTGAAAAAAAATGATAAAAAGAAAGGTCTGAGGTCTCCAGGCACGCAATGTCAAGGTTTCTTCAGTGAGTATTAATCTTTTTGTAATTTTTTTTTCTTAATTTTTGACAGAGAGACAGAGACAGAATGCAAGAGGGGAGGGGCAGAGAGAGACAGGGAGACACAGAATCCGCAGCAGGTTCCAGGCTCTGAGCTGTCAGCACGGAGCCCAACACGGGGCTCAAACTCACGATCTGTGAGATCATGACTTGAGCCGAAGTCAGAGCTTAACCGACCGAGCCACCCAGGTGCCCCAATGAGTCTTAATCGTTTACACCAGAATCAGTCAAAAGGCAGGTACACATGGTTTTGATTTTGCCACAATAATATAGACTTGCTTTTTTGAGCCTCATGTGTTGACTTTGGTCTTATAGAAAGGAAAAGTAACCTTTGGCCAGTAGTGCCTTTTTCTTTGTTTGTGTCTGAGGATAGCTGAGGATCTCAGATCCAAATATGAGACCCGCACTGAATGCTCAGCATAGAGAACCCACCAATGTGAGGATCGACACAACTTTGCACTGAACTCTTCCACCCAAGTCTCCAGTGGCCTTTGTGGCTCCAAATCCTAAAGATGTTTTTCCGTCTTTTTCCTTTGGGACCTTTAAGCACTGTCACCAGTGACTATGTTTCTCTTAAATCTCTCTTATTTCCTCTGCCGACACCAGAACCAACCCTCTTCTATTATAGTCTCTCTCCTGAGTAACATGAGCCTTAACTGTTCTCCTTGTAATCAGTTTACCTTGTTCAATCAAGCAGCCTTGTGACCTTGTCCCCCTTTTGATTAAATGACTATGTCCCCCCCCCTCACACACACACCCACTTGTTCTTAAAGATGAGTAGCAAATCTTTAGGCCTCACAAGAGGACTTGCTGTGATCTGGCCTCTCTGGGCCTATGACTTAGCACGCTTTGATCTGGCCAGAAGGCCTTCTTTCGTGTCCTGTAACACAGTGGTTCTCAATTCCGGCTTCATATTACAATTATATATGGAGCTTCAGAATCAAAAACAAAAAACTATTGCTAGCGCCATACCTCCAGAGATCTGGATTCACTGGTGTGGGGTGAGTTCTAGGCATGTGGATCTTTTGAAGGTATCCGAAGATGATTTTAAGGCTCAGCCAGGGTTGAGAGCTACTTCTCGAAAGCATTAAACCCTCTCTCAATGCATGGATATTCATGCCCACAATTCAGATTCCTCATCTCTCTGCACTTTAGTATTTTGCTTTTGTCAAAGAAAAGAGACATTCTAGGGAGCTAGAGATGAAGGAAAAGGTGCAGACTCACATTATATTCTAGAGGACCAAGTCCTCTTGGATCCCTTTGGCCATTGCAATGTTAATGGTTGGAATAGAACCAAATGGTTCCCTTTGAGCATTCCCAGGATTGCTTGAGAATTACTAGAAGGGAGTTCAAATTCCCTCAGAATAATGATTATTATGATAATACCATTTGCCCTCGGGCTAAGGTGGCATCAGAAACACATAATGTCTGTGATTTGAAACATCTGAGGTTTAAGGAACTAGTCAAACTGGCATGACTCCAATTTTTCTGGCCAAGAATGACAACAGATATTGAACAAAAATGTCAGTGATATAAGATATATATAAAAAGCAGATGGTCAGCTTAAAGAAGAAAGCCAAAATAATAAATATGGAAGCTTAAGTCCTACCAGGCTGGTCCTAGAAGCTAGTATTATGAAATATATTACAAAGTATAGATTTCCAGGATTGTGACCATCTTATCATTTACTGTGGGTTTCCAGTGAAGAGCCATAGTGATGAAGGAGTAATTGAAAATGAGATGAAAGAGAACTTATCCATATAACAGAAGTTAAAGCCAGAATGATAGTCCTAACTCCCCAGAGGTGGCCCTGAGAAATTTCGGGGAACTCCGGTGAGCATGTTATGTAGTCTGAATAATAACAAAGAGCCTAACTGGGGAAAGCAGGTAAAATTCCTGGCCAATTCCTGTAACTTCCTAGGTTCACACCAGTTCAGAACCCACGTATAGATGTCAGACAAACCTATTGCTTACTGAGATGCGCACTGGCTTTGGGTATTACATTAATATCAGTGGTACCTATAGCACAGGCAAAAGCACGTTCAAGAGAAGGAAGGGGTGTGCTGTAACTCAGTTAATCAACAACAGTGTGATGTGAAGGTAATGTGAGCAGAACAATAACTTGGTGATGGAGTTGTTATTACTCCAATTTGGCTCCACGAAAATAAAGAGAAACTGGCTGACAGATGGGGAACAGAAGTCTGTGTTATTATAGATCAACTAATTGACCATGTATTACTGTGAAGCAAGCTCCGGGGTTGAGTGGAAATAGTTCACTTAAAAAGTGCTGCTCAATCCTGGATGTACTTCAGAATCACCTGGAAGCCTTGCTGTGTGTGTGTGTGTATGTGTGTGTGTGTGTGTGTGATCTTGAATACAGACCTCTTAAATCTCTGGAGGTGTGGCCCAGGAATCAAAATTGGTTATTTTTCAGGCCCTGAGTGTACAGCCAGGGTTGAGAACCACAGATTTCAATTTGAAGTGTTACAAATTGATTTCCAAGGACTAACACCCAATTAGAACTTTGTCTATGAGGAAAGTTCCCAGTGAGGCAACAGTCCCAGAAGAACATTGCTTATATAGTGACAGAACATGCTATTAGTCACTGCCCAGAGAAATACTAGTGTATTTCTGGCCAAATTGAAAGAAAACAGTGCCAAGGACAAAAATGTCTAATTTCAAACTAGACAAACCACCATTTATAGTTCCCGTGTCACAGTGAGAGTTGTCTGCCATGTAGGTTTTATGTTCCCTACGTAATGATAATGTGAGATATGCTAATAAACAACATAGCAAAGACTTATTCTCTTAAGATTGAATAAAATCACATTTGGTGTTGTTAGGAATCAACGATAGGTATGGATATAAATATTTTAGAGAAAGAAGAATAAGTCTTTTACACCACTCGGTCTCAGCACAGCCCAGGGAGGGGGGTGTTAGAAAGTGTTCAGGGTGCTGTTACCCAGGAAGGTCATGGCAGGATACTTGTGCCTAGTGGGGAAATGCCAGTTTTTAGTTCCAATCCCAAACAGGAAGTTTCTTAAATGTCTTAGTTCTGGCTGATTTAACAAGATTCCATGGACTGAATGGCTTAAACAGCGGAGGTGTCTCACAGTTCTAGAGTCTCGGAAAGCCAAGATCAGAATATGACAGATTTGGGGCACCTGGGTGGTTTAGTCGGTTGAGCGTCTGACTTCGGCTCACGTCTTGATCTTGCAGTTGACGAGTTGGAGCCCTGCGGCCGGCTCTGCACTGACAGCTCAGAGCCTGGAGCCTATTTCAGATTCTGTGTCTCCCTCTCTCTCTGCCCCTCCCTGCTCATGTTCTCTCTCTCTGTCTCAAAATTAAATAAAAATTAAAAACAATTTTTTAAAAAGAATATGACAGATTTAATGTCTGAGTGAGGTTGGTCCCCCTGGTTTTCAGACGGCCACCTCCCTGCATCCTCACGTGGCAGAGAGAGAGAGAAAGTGAGCTCTTTTGGATCTCTCTTATAAGGGCACGGATCCCATCTTGGAGTCCTACTCTCATGACTTCATCTGAGCCTCATTATCTCCCAAAGGCCCATTTTCAAATACCATCGCACTGGGGATTCGAGTTTCAACATATGGTCTTGGAGGGGACATAAGCTTGCAGTCCATAACATGGACTTCACGGGCATATAGCCCTATCTACTGGATTCATTCTGACATCCCACAAAGGTAAGACACAGACCCCACAGGGTACTCAATACTGGAGTCAGAGGAGCGGCACTGAGCAGACAGGACAGGGCTTTTTTCAGGGTGATAAGTAGTCAGTGGCAGGTGTTTGCCTATGCATTAGAGAGAATAAATACCCTCAGAAATAGCATTATTTTACAGCAGCACCTAAAAAAGAACGTTGAGTTGTTTCAGAAGTACAGGCTGGGAATTTCCGGAAACAGCCCTATTGGTTCCGATGCAAGAAGTGACATTGCCACAGAGGCTTGTATAAACAAGATAAGGATGCACGCAAGAAAAGAGATCCTCCTCCACCAGACTTGCCTCAGGTCTCCAGTTGCTTCAATAAAGATCTGGAAAGTCTGCATAGGATCTCACTGATTATAATTGATAAGTTTAAATCACTGTACATTAACCTATAACATGGTTCTCACTCTATAGCAGAAGACATTCTTCAGTAAGTCCTGATTTAAATCATCCTGCTGGTATTTTTATCAAGAGACCCCACACCGAGTAGACTGTACTTAACAGTTACGGTGTCGTAGAGGGCATCCTCGACAACATTTTGTCCAGAAATGCTACTTATAGAAGCACGGTGGTTGGCTGTAAAAGGCCACCATTTAGGCCAAGATGCTATCATGAGTTTAAATTCATTTGGTCTCAACACTATGAACTCTTGGACTTCTAGTCCCGTCCAGTTTGGTCCATTGCTCTCGGTGAAGGAGAGAACTACGTGTGATGCCTCAAGGGCTGCCAGCATTTATTCTTTTCTTTTTTCCAGGAGCACATAGCTACCAGCCTATGGGATGTATACTCAGGCCTGTTCGGTGATCAAGCCATGATCCTCGCCGTGAACTCCAGGTACAAGAAGCTATAATGCTCTCGCATTTCACTGACTGAATATCTTTAAAACACAATAGAGAAAACTCACACTTGTGAAAAACAGAAAATTACTCCAAATCCTACCATCCTAATTCAGCAGCTGTTATTTCTTTCTTTCTCATGTTCTTCCTCAATTCTTCTGTATTGCATGGATAAACAGATAGTCTAATTATTGTAGAAAAATAAGCAGATTGTAGAGGGGAGGAGCCAAGATGGCGGAACAGCATGGAAGTTTTTGTGTGTCTCACATCCATGAAATACAGCCAGACCAACACTAAACCGTCCTGCACACCTAGAAAACTGATCTGAGGATTCACACAACAATCTGCACCACCTGAACCACAGAACTCAGCAGGTACACAGTGTGGAGAGGTGAACTGGGGGAGAGAGAAGCCACGTAGGACAAGGAGCCACTTTTGTGTGCGGAGAGAGGATGGAGACAGGGGGGAGAATACGGGAAAGGCACCCCCCCCCAAAAGCAGCTGGAGAGAAAGTGGAAAAGTGGAAACACCCACAGGGACTGAACTAAAACGGGAGAAAGGAGAAAGGAGAGGGTTTAAATTCCCTTAAGACTATAAATAGGGGGAGTGCAGAGGCTGAAATGCCACAGCTCCATACCTGGCGGCGCTCGGGTGGGAAGGACGAATCCCCAGGAGCAGAGTGGAGTCCAGGGGGCTTCGGGCCACACGGGAGAGGCGGTTCCCCCGCTGGGAGGACACCTGGTAGAGGCAGCCTGGCCCCCGCACAGGCAAAGACCCCAGCAGACCCAGGAGAACGGCCACATTTGCTGGTGCTGGAACAAGGTCTCTGGGGGCGGAGGCCGGTGCCAGATGCGTGTTGTGATTTTCCATAATCCCTGAAACGCCGCTGCTACACAATCACGCGAACTTTCTCTGGGGCGGGCTGGCCCCCGGCTGCAGTCTCCGGGCGTCGGCAGCAGCACGGTCCTGCGAACGTTCCCGGGTGCGGCCAGCACCCAGCCATTGCTCGGTGAGACCCTCCGCAGAGGGGCAGAAAGGGTCAGAGCCATGGTCCCTCAGAAGTAAGGGGTCGGGAGACACAGCCGCATCTGACATAAAACTCAGGCTTGGTCACTGACAGTGTAAGAGTGGGGAGTGGGCGGAAGCCGAAGACAGAAGAGGGTGTGCGATTGCTGATCAGGGAGAACAGAGTTCCGATATTAGAGAGCGGGTAACTGGGTGACACCATTTTCACTGTCCCGCGCATGCGCGCGTGCGCACGCGCACGCGCGCGCGCGCACACACACACCTACAGCGCCACAACAGCCCACCCCAGTAAGCTAGCTGTGCCATCTAGTGGACAACAGAGTCGTTACACTAAACCCTGCCCAAAGGGCCAACCTCCCTCTTCAGGACACAAGTCTCTCTGCCTGCTTAGTTTATGGACTATAAAGCGCTTCACAGTTTCACTTCTAGCGGAAAAACAAAGTAATTTCAGTCATATTTCAGTCTGTTTGCTGGTCCATCTATTCAATTTTCTTTCTTTTTTTTTCTTTTTTCTCTTTTTCGTTTCTTTTCTTTTTCTTGAATACAGAGAGAGAAAAAATTCATTTTTATTTTCAGTTTGTATTAAAAATATTTTTCTTTAATTTTTTTCTACTGTATTTTTTCCTTTTGTGTAAGTTTTTTTAAATTCTATTTTAGTTCCATCATTTCATTTTTGTCTACTTCAGTGTATTCATTTTTTCAAATTTTCAAACGATTTCCTTTTTTTTTTTTCTTTCTCCTTTTTTCTCTAATCTATCAAGCCCCTTTCAACACCCACACCAAAACACACCCGGGATCTAGCATCATTTATTTGATTTTTGTGTGTGTGTTTTTAATTTTTTAATTTTAATATATTTTTTAAATTTTAATATATTTTTAATGTTAATTTTTTACCTAATTAATTCCTTTTCTCCCTTCAAAATGATGAAATTTGAAGGGAGAAAAGGGAGAAAATGAGTCACTGATTTCTCTTAATTCTTAAATTATGCTCCTTTGCCTTAATCTCCCTCTTTTATTCTGCTTCATTATTCTCCATAAGTTTGTCTATATCGCTGATTCTCTGTCCTGCCTCATCCATCCTTGCCACCGCAGCATCCATGTGAGATTTCAGCTCAGTTATAGCATTTTTTAATTTCATCCTGACTAGCTTTTACTTCTTTTCTCCCATCAAATTCCTTTTTCTCCCTTCAAAATGATGAAATGAAGGAATTCACCACAAAAGAAAGAGCAGGAAGAAATGACAGCCAGGGACTTAACTAACACTTGCTTGTATAAGCAAGATGTCTGAATCAGAATTTAGAATCATGATAATAAGAATACTAGCTGAAGTTGAAAATAGATTAGAATCCCCTTCTGCGGAGATAAAAGAAGTAAAATCTAGTCAGGATGAAATTAAAAAATGCTATAATTGAGCTCAAATCTCACATGGATGCCGTGGTGGCAAGGATGGATGAGGCAGGACAGAGAATCAGTGATTTAGACAAACTTATGGAGAATAATGAAGCAGAAAAAAAGAGGGAGATTAAGGCAAAGGAGCACAATTTAAGAATTAAGAGAAATCAGTGACTCATTAAAAAGGAAGAACATCAGAATAGAGGTCCCAAAAGAGAAAAAGAGAGAAATAGGGGTAGAAGGGTTATGTGAGCAAATCATAGCAGAAAACTTTCCTAACCTGGGGAAAGACACAGACATCAAAATCCAGGAAGCACGGAGAACTCCCACTAGATTCAACAAAAACCGACCATCAACAAGGCATATCATAGTCAAATTCACAAAATACTCAGGCAAGGAGAGAATCATGAAAGCAGCAAGGGAAACAAAATCCTTAACCCACCAGGGAAGACAGATCAGGTTTGCAGCAGACCTATCCACAGAAACTTGGCAGGCCAGAAAGGAGTGGCAGGATATCTTCAGTGTGCTGAATCAGAAAAATATGCAGCCAAGAATTCTTTACCCAGCAGGCTGTCATTCAAAATAGAAGGAGAGATAAAGAGTTTCCCAGACAAACAAAAATTAAAGGAGTTTGTGACCACTAAACCAGGCTTGCAAGAAATTTTAAGGGGGACTCTCTGAGGGGAGAAAAGATGAAAAATAAATGAATAAATAAATAAATAAATAAATACCAAAAGCAACAAAGACTAGAAAGGACAGAGAACACCACCAGAAACTCCACCTCTACAAGCAACATAATGGCAATAAATTCATATCTTTCAGTATTCACTCTAAACATCAATGGACTAAATGTTCCAATCAAAAGACATAGGGTAACAGAATGGATAAGAAAACAAGATCCATCTATATGCTGTTTACAAGACACCCACTTTAGACCTAAAGACACCTTCAGATTGAAAGGAAGGGAATGGAGAACCATCTATCATGCTAATGGTCACCAAAAGAAAGCTGGAGTAGCCATACTTACATCAGACAATCTAGACTTTAAAATAAAGACTGTATCAAGAGATGCAGAAGGGCATGATATCATAATCAAAGGGTCTATCCACCAAGAAGGCCTAACAGTTGTAAATATTTATGCGCCAAATGTGAGAGCACCCAAATATATGAATCAATTAATCACAAACATAAAGAAACTCATTGATCGTAATACCATAATAGTAGAGGACTTCAACATCCCACTCACAGCAATGGACAGGTCATCTAATAAAAAAATTAACAAGGAAACAATGGCTTTGAATGACACACTGGACCAGATGGACTTAACACATATATTCAGAACATTTCATCCTAAAGCAGCAGAATATACATTCTTCTCCAGTGCACATGGAACATTCTCCAGAATAGACCACATACTTGGACTCAAATCAGCCCTCAACAAGTACAAAAAGATCGAGATCATACCATGCACATTTTCAGACCACAACGCTATGAAACTTAAAATCAACCACAAGAAACAATTTGGAAAGGTAACAAATACTTGGAGAGTAAATACCATCCTACTAAAGAATGAATGGGCTAACCAAGAAGTTAAAGAGGAAATTAAAAAGTTCATAAAGCCAATGAAAATGATAACACCACAATCCAAAATCTCTGGGATGCAGGAAAGGCTGTCATAAGAGGAAAGTATATAGCAATCCAGGCCTTCCTAAAGAAGGAAGAAAGACCTCAGATACACAACCTAACCTTACGTCTTAAGGAGCTGGAAAAAGAACAGCAAATAAAACCCAAAACCAGCAGAAGACATGAAATAATAAAGATTAGAGCAGAAATTAATGCTATCGAAACCAAAAAAAAGAAGAAGAAGAAAAAAACAAACAAACAGTAGAACAGATCAATGAAACCAGAAGCTGGTTCCTTGAAAGAATTAACAAAATTGATAAACCACTAGCCAGTTTGATCAAAAAGAAAAAGGAAAGGACCCATATAAATAAAATCAAGAATGAAAGAGGAGAGATCACAACCAACACAGAAGAAATAAAAACAATAAGACAACATTATGAGCAATTATATGACAATAAAATGGGCAATCTGGAAGAAATGGAAAAATTCCTAGACACATATACACTATCAAAACTAAAACAGGAAGAAATGGAAAATTTGAACAGACTCATAACCAGTAAAGAAATCGAATTAGTAATCAAAAATCTCCCAAAAAACAACAGTCCAGGGCCAGATGGCTTTCCAGGGGAATCCTATCAAACACATAGGGAAGAGTTAACACCTACTCTCTTGAAGATGTTCCAAAAATAGAAATGGAAAGAAAACTTCTAAACTCTTTCTATGAAGCTAGTATTACCTTGATCCCAAAACCAGCCAGAGACCCCACTAAAAGGAGAACTATAGACCAATTTCTCTGATGAGCATGGATGCAAAAATCCTCAACAAGATATTAGCTAACCAGATCCAACAACACATTAAAAAAATTATTCACCATGACCAAGTGGGATTTATACCTGGGATGCAGGGCTGATTCAATATCCCCAAAACAATCAATGTGATTCATCACATCAATAAAAGAAAGGACAAGAACCCTCTCAACAGATGCAGAGAAAGCATTTGGGAAAATACAGCAACCTTTATTGATAAAAACCCTCCAGAAATTACGGATAGAAGGATCATACCTTGAGATCATAAAAGCCATATATGAAAGACCCAATGCTAATATCATCCTCAATGGGGAAAAACTGAAACCTTTCCTCCTAAGGTCAGGAACAAGACAGGGATGTCCACTCTCGCCACTGTTATTCAACATAGTATTGGAAGTCTTAGCCTCTGAAATCAGACAACACAAAGAAATAAAAGGCATCCAAATCAGCCAGAAGGAAGTCAAACTGTCACTTTTGGCAAATGACATGATACTCTATATGGAAAACCCAAAAGATTCCACCAAAAAACTTCTAGAACTGATTCATGAGTTCAGCAAAGTTGCAGGATATAAAATCAATGCACAGAAATCGATTGCATTCTTATACACCAACAATGAAGTGACAAAAAGAGAAATGAAGGAATCGATCCCATTTATAATTGCACCAAAAACCGTAAAATACCTAGGAATAAATCTAACCAAA
Source organism: Leopardus geoffroyi (assembly GCF_018350155.1). Classification (NCBI taxonomy): domain Eukaryota; kingdom Metazoa; phylum Chordata; class Mammalia; order Carnivora; family Felidae; genus Leopardus; species Leopardus geoffroyi. The sequence continues at coordinate 56,210,648 of NC_059338.1, read as the reverse complement.
GAGGTGAAAAATCTATACACTGAAAACTATAGAAAGCTTATGAAAGAAATTGAAGAAGACATACACACACACACACACAAACAAAAACAAAAACAAAAATGGAAAAAGATTCCATGCTCCTGGATAGGAAGAACAAATATTGTTAAAATGTCGATACTACCCAAAGCAATCTACATATTCAATGCAATCCCTATCAAAATAACACCAGCATTCTTCACAGCGCTAGAACAAATAATCCTAAAATTTGTAGGGAACCAGAAAAGACCCCGAGTGGCCAAAGCAATCTTGAAAAAGAAAACCAAGGTAGGAGGCATCACAATCCCGGACTTCAAGCTAAACTACAAAGTTGTAATCATCAAGACAGTATGGTACTGTCACAAACGCAGACACTCAGATCAATGGAACACAATAGAGAACACAGAAATGGACCCACGAATGTGTGGCCAACTAATCTTTGACAAAGCAGGAAAGAATATCCAAAGGAATAAAGACAGTCTCTTTAGCAAGTGGTGCTGGGAAAACTGGACAGTGACATGCAGAGAAATGAAAATGGACCACTTTCTTACACCATACACAAAAATAAACTCAAAATGAATGAAAGACCTAAATGTAAGACAGGAAGCCATCAAAATCCTCGAGGAGAAAGCAGGCAAAAACCTCTTTGATCTTGGCCACAGCAACTTCTTATCAACACGTCTCTGGAGACAATGGAAACAAAAGCAAAAATTAACTATTAGTACCTCATCAAAATAAAAAGCTTCTGCACAGTGAAGGAAACAATCAGAAAAACTAAAAGATAACTGACAATGGGAGAAGATATTTGGAAACGATATATCAGATAAAGGGTTAGTATCCAAAATCAATAAAGAACTTATCAAACTCAACACCCCCCACAAAACAAATAATTCAGTGAAGAAACGGGCAAAAGGCATGAATAGACATTTCTCCAAAGAAGACATCCAGATGGCTAACCGACACATGAAAAGATGCTCAACTTCACTCATCATCAGGGAAATACAAATCAAAATCATAATGAGGTACCACCTCACAAACCTGTCAGAGTGGCTAACATTAACAACTCAGGCAACAACAGCTGTTGGCGAGGATGCAGAGAAAGAGGATCTCTTTGGCACTGCTGGTGGGAATGCAAGCTGGTGCAGCCACTCTGGAAAACAGTATGGAGGTTCCTCAAAAAATTAGGGGCACCTGGGTGGCTCAGGTCACGATCTCACGGTTTGTGAGTTCGAGCCCCACGTTGGGCTCTGTGCTGACAGTTCAGAAACTGGAGCCTGCTTCGGATTTTGTGTCTCCGTCTCTCTCTCTGCCCCACCCCTGCTCATGCTCTGTCTCTCTCTCTGTCAAAAGTAAATAAACATTAAAAAAAAAAGTTAAAAAAAAAATTAAAAATAGAACTACCCTACAACCCAGCAATTGCACTAAGTATTTATCCAAGGGATACAGGTATGCTGCTTCGAAGGGACACATGCACCCCCATGTTTATAGCAGCACTATCAACAATAGCCAAAGTATGGCAAGAGCCCAAATGTCAATCAATAGATGAATGGATAAAGAAGATGTGGCATATATATATATATATATATATATACACACACACACACACACAATGGAGTATTACTCAGCAATCAAAAAGAATGAAATCTTGCCATTTGCAACTATGTGAATGGAACTGGAGGGTATTATGCTAAATGAAATTAGTCAGAGAAAGACAAAAATCATATGACTTCACTCATATGAGGACTTTAAGATACAAAACAGATGAACATAAGGAAAGGGAAGCAAAAATAATATAAAAACAGTGAGGGGAGCAAAACATAAGATACTTAAATATGGAGAACAAACAGAGGGTTCCTGGAGGGCTTGTGGGAGGGGGATGGGCTAAATGGGTAAGGGGCATTAAGGAATTTACTCCTTAAATCATTGTTGCACTATATGCTAACTAATTTGGATGTAAATTTAAAAAAATAAAATTAAAAAAAATTTTTAAATAAGCAGGTTGTACAATTCCATTTTCTGTAATATTTTTCCTTTTGGCACTATGTCTTAAGTTTATTTTTTCTGCCTAATCGTATTTTCATTTTAATGGCACTAGAATATTCCCAAATGTTGAAATTTTCTAAATTACATTTTATTTTACGAATATTATGATAATCATCTTTGTATATAAAAGATCGTATCTTCTCTGTTTTTTTGAAATAGCCTTCTGAGGGTGAGGTTACTGATTTAGATGATAGGTAACTACAAAAGTGCCCTTTGGCTGGGGACCCTAATTAGTTGACAATCCCAGCTGCTGCCTATGTGGATTCATCAGCACATTTGTCCAGGCAACATGGTGGGCCAGTCAATTCTGATGGGTGTCTTTGAATTGAGGAAACCCATCCACCTCGCTGAAGCCTTTTTGGAACTTGCTGTAGTCTCAGCTACTTTCTACCCAAACCTACCTACCTACCTTCCTTCCTTCCTTCCTTCCTTCCTTCCTTCCTTCCTTCCTTCCTTCCTCCTTCCCTCCCTCCCTTCCTTCCTTCCTTCCTTCCTTCCTCCCTTCCTTCCTTCCTCCTTCCCTCTCTCCCTCCCTCCCTTCCTTTCTTCCTTCCTTCCTTCCTTCCTTCCTTCCTTCCTTCCTTCCTTCCTTCCTCCTTCCCTCTCTCCCTTCCTTCCTTCCTTCCTTCCTTCCTTCCTTCCTTCCTTCTCTCTCTTAGAAATCTCAGGCATCTCTAATCCTGTTTTGGTGTCTGCTTCCCCTGGACCCAAACTAACACAGATGGGATGAAAAGTTTCTTAGAGCTTTTCATAAGGAGTCAGTCTGCTGTCCAGAAAAACCTCACTAATAATGGCTCTTCAAAGCCTAGCCACAAGAAGATACAGACATAGAAATACATTTTTATACTTTACTGATTTAATAGGTTCAAAATTATACCTCATTATTATTTTAATTTGTATTCCTTTCAAAAAAGCAAGACTCAATATTTTCTGTATGTTTATATATTTATAAATTTTCTCATGTGAGAATTTTCTCATTATCTTTGTCACTTCATTAGGGTTTTAGTGGTGGTATATATTTAGTAAGCTTCTCATGATATTTTTATGGTTTTAAAATTTTTTATTCTTTTTTATCTTGTTAGAATTGATTTTATAGTCATAGCTGTATTTTTGTTCATGTTTTATGTGATATCTGGTATCAAATTAATTCTCCATTGCACTTTAATATTATGTTCACTTTCTCCTAGTTTTCTGTTATTCGATTTTTGTTACCCTCCAATCTATAATAGATATTTTTATGTATGAACTACTTTAAAATATCTTTCCAATTCCATAATACAGACCGGAAGTCAACAAACTATGGTCTATGAACTAAATCCTGCTGTTTTTTGCAGCCTCCTGGTTTTGTACATTCTGAGAGAAAAGAATGTCTCTTACGTTTTTAAATAGTTGAAGGGGGGGGGCGCCTGGGTGGCGCAGTCGGTTGAGCGTCCGACTTCAGCCAGGTCACGATCTCGCGGTCTGTGAGTTTGAGCCCCGCGTCAGGCTCTGGGCTGATGGCTCAGAGCCTGGAGCCTGTTTCCGATTCTGTGTCTCCCTCTCTCTCTGCCCCTCCCCCGTTCATGCTCTGTCTCTCTCTGTCCCAAAAATGAATAAACGTTGAAAAAAAAATTTAAAAAAAAAAAAATAATAAAAAAAAATAAATAGTTGAAGGGGGTTTAAAAGAGGAAGACTATCTCATAACATGTAAATGCTATATGAAATTCAAATTTCAGGGTCCATAAAGAAAGTTTTGTTGAACACAGCTACGTTTATATATTCACGTATTGTCTATGACTGCTTTTACATCACAATGACAGAACTAAGTAGACATAGACAATTTGGCCAGCAAAGCCTAACATACTTCTTATCTGGGCAGTTACAGACAATGTTGGCTGACCCCAATACAGATAACACTTATTTAAAATGCCTCATTTCCAAACACTCTGTGTTTTTTTTTTTTTAATTCATCTGTGTAATGGAATAGCTATGGGTTTAAGGGTTCCAAGCTGTTCTTGAGCATCTTGATGGCAGTGGTGATATATGAGGCTCCATGTGTGATAAAATTGTATAGAACTAAATACACACACACTATGCACACGAGCACAAATAAAACTGGGGAAATCTGAACAAGATTGGTGGATTGAATCAATATCAGTATTCTTATGGCGATATACTATAGTCTTTGGAGAATGTTACCGTTTGGGAAAACTGAGGTGAGTGTGTTTGATGTTTCTCTGTATTATTTCCTTCATTTATTTATTTTTTTATTTTTCATATTTGAGAGGGAGACAGACAGACTGAGGCAGAGCACGAGCAAGGGAGGGGCAGAGAGATGAACACAGAATCTGAAGCAGGCTCCAGGCTCTGAGCTGCCAGCACAGAGCCCGATGCAGGGCTCAAACTCACAAACTGTGAGATCATGACCTGAGCTAAGTCAGATGCCCAACCGACTGAGCCACCCAGGCGCCCCTCTCTATATTATTTCTTACAACAGTATGTGAATCTACAAATATCTCAATAAAATTTTTAATTAAAAAAAGTGTTCTAAAAGCGCGTTCTGACCCAACATGAAATACTATCACAATAAATTAGTCCCACATTTGGCCTGGTAAGGGCAATGGAGTATTTATCTAGATATTTTCTATTCCCATGTTAGGGTGTTCTGTAGAATATACATTCTCTTCCATTGTTTAGAATTTTGTTGTAGTCCCACCAGTAAAGTGTTTTGATTTAGGGCTGTTTTGTAATAGATTTTATTATCTGATCAAGCTGGATTTTCCTTATTTTATTGATCATTTCCAGCATGGTAACCTAAGATAAATTTTTATCTTTCTAAGTTTTGTCAACTTCTGGTGAAAATGTCCTGAAATTTTAATTGCATTTTCAGAGTTTGTAAAACGATTTGAGATTAAGTGACATTTATAAATGATCTTCCTCTTTATAAATCTATATTTCTAATTATTCAAGTTCTGTTTTATGTTCTTTCTTAAAAGTTGATTGTATCTTTGGGGTGCCTGGGTGGCTCAGTCAGTTAAGCATCCGACTTCTGCTCAGGTCAGATTTCACGGTTTGTGGGTTCAAGCTCCACGTTGAGCTCTGTGCTGACAGCTCAGAGCCTGGGGCCTCCTTCAGATTCTGTGTCTCCCCCTCTCTCTTCCCCCTTCCCCCCCCCCCCCCACCGCTCACGCTCTGTCTCTCTCTCAAAAATAAATTAACATTAAAAATTTTTTTAAAGTTTGAAGTATTTTTGACATAGATTCTGCACATTACTAGACTAGCTTCTTAGTTATACTATATTTCAGGGTTTACCCCCCATTTTGTTTGAACAGCAATTTCTGATATACTGGGATGCATATGGGATTTTTAGGGGGGTATATTTATCCTGTGTTTGATTGAGCTCACTGAACTATTTTTATTAGACCATGTCTTATTCGAAATACAGCAAACTCTGACATAATATTTTAAATTGGAAATTGAACCCTTATGTTGTTCCTGTTTTTAATAAAAACTCTTACACTACTTCTCAATTAGCAAAATGGTGGATCTTGGTTTAAATAAAACCTTTCGAGAAATTATTTTACAGATCTTTTTCCTTAGAATATGATGTTGATATTTATTCCTTTTCCAAGATTGACTAAAGCATGATTTTTTTTATTTAATCTATTAATAGGCATGTGCTAATCAATAGTTTTTAAGACATTGGACCATCCGTACCTTCCAATGATAAACCATAATTGGTGGCATTTCAAAATTATTTTATCGTTTCAAAAAAACTCTTATTCTAAAAACTTTAATTTTATACTCATAAATGAAATTGGTTAATTTTTTATTATTTTAATTCCAGTGTAGTTAACATTCAGTGTTTATTAGTTTCAGGCATACAATATAGTAAGTGATTCACCAGTTCCATATATTATTAGTCAGTGCTCAGCAAGGTAAGTATAATGTTAATCTCCTTCACCTATTTCATCCATTTCCCTGACCTCCCTCCCTTCTGGTAACCATCTGCTACCAGACTCCAGTTAAGAGTCTGTTTATTCATTTGCCTCTTTTTTTTCCCCCTTTGTACATTTGTTTTTTTTTTCCTAAATCTACATATGAGTGAAATCATATGACATTTGTCTTTCTCTGACCAGCTTATTTTGCTCAGCATTATATTCTCTAGATCAATTTATGTTGTTGCAAATGATAAGATTTCATTCTTTTCATGACTGAGTAATATTCTAGTGTGTGTGTGTGTGTGTGTGTGTGTGTGTGTGTGTGTATGCACACTTCTCTATCCATTCATCTATGGATGGACATTTAGGCTGCTCCCATAATTTGGCTATTGTAAACAGTGCTGCTATAAACATAGGGGTGCATATATCCTTTTAAATTAGTGTTTTCATATTCTTTGGGTAAATACCCAGTAGCACAATCACTGGATTGTAGGGTAGTTCTATTGTTCATGTTCTGAAAGACCTCCATATTTTCTTCCACAATGGCTGTACCATTTTACATTCCCACCAACAAGGCAAAAGGGTTCCTTTTTCTCCACATCCTTGCCCAAACCTGTTGTTTCTTGTATTGTTGACTCTAGCCATTCTGACAGGTGGGAAGTGATATCTCATTGTGGTTTTGATTTGAATTTCCCTGATGATGGGTGATGAGGAGCATCTTTTCATGTGTCTGTTGGCTGGATGGCCTCTGGGGAGAAATGTCTATTCATGTCTTCTGCCCATTTTTAAATTGGATTATTTGTTTTTTGGGTGTTGAATTTCATGAATTCTTTATATATCTTGGATACTAAACCTATATTGAACATGTCATTTGCAAATATCTTCTCTCAATCAGTAGGTTGTCTTTTAGTTTTGTTTGTTGTTTCCTTTTTTGTGCAGAAGCTTTTTATTTTGATGTAGTCCCAATAGTCTATTTTTGCTTTTGTTTCCTTGCCTCTAGAGACCTATCTACAAATATGTTATGGCCAAAGTCAGAAATTAGTGCCTGTGTTCTCTTGCAGGATTTTTATGGTTTCAGGTCTCACACTTATATACTTAATCCACCTTGACTTTATTATTGTGTATTGTGTATGAAAGCAAGTAGTTTCATTCTTTTGCATGTAGCCAGTTTTTCCAATACCATTTTAGGAGAGACTGCCTTTTTCCCACTCGATATTCTTTCCTGCTTTCTTGAAGATTAATTGACCATGTAATTGTGTGTTTATTTCTGGGGTTTCTAGTCTGTCCTATTGATCTATATGTCTATTTTTGTGCCAGTACCATAATATTTTGATTACTACCGCTTTGTAATATAAGTTGAAGCCCAACATTGTGATCCCTCCAGCTTTGTTTTTCTCTTTCAAGATTGCTTTGGCCATTTGGGGTCTTTTGTGCTTCCACACAAATTTTAAGATTATTTGTTCTAGTTCTGTGAAAAATGCTGGTGGTATTTTGATAGGGATTGCATTAAATCTGTAGATTCCTTTGGGTAGTGTAGACATTTTAAAAATACTTGTTCTTCCAACCCACGAACATGGAATGTCTTTCCATTTCTTTGTGTCGTCTTCAATTTCTTTCATCAGTGTTCTATAGTTTTCAGAGTACAGGTCTTTCACCTCTTTGGTTAGGTTTATTCCTAGGTATCTTATTATTTTTGGTGCAATTGTAAGTGGGATTGTTAATTTCTCTTTCTGCTGCTTCATTATAGGTGTGTAGAAATGCAAAGATTTCTGGGTATTGATTTTGTATCCTCTGTACAGTGTATCCTTCACTGAATTCGTGGATCAGTTGTAGCAGTTTTTTGGTAGAGTTTTTAGGTTTTCTCTATATAGTAGCATGTCATCTGCAAGTAGTGAAAAGTTCACTTCTTCCTCATCATTTTGGATGCCTTTTATTTCTTTCTGTTGTCTGGTTGCTGTGGGTAGGACTTACTTCCAGTACTATGTTGAATAAAAGTGGTGAGAATGGACTTCTTCCTGAACTTAAAGGAAAAGCTCTCAGTTTTTCTGCCATTAAAGATGTTAGCTGCGGGTTTTTAATACATGGCCTTTATTATGTTGAGATATGTTCCCTCTAGATGTACTTCGTTGAGGGTTTTTATCATGAATTGATGTTATACTTTGTCAGATGCTTTTTCTGCATCTATTAAAACAATCAATATAGTTTTTATCCTGTCTCTGATTGACGTGATGTATCATGTTAATTGCTTTGCAGATATTGAACAGCACTTTGCATTTAGGGAATAAATCCTACTTTATTGTGATAAATGATATTTTTAATGTATTGTTGGATTCCATTTGCTAGTATTTTGTCGAGGATTTTGGATCTATGTTCACCAGAGATATTGGCCTGTAGTTCTCTTTTTTTGTGTGTGGTGTGTCTTTATCTGGTTTTGTATCAGGATAATGCTGGCCTCATAGCATGAATTTGGAAGTTTGCCTTCCTCTTCTATTTTTTTTTTTTTTTGTTAAGTTTGAGAAGAATCGTTATTAACTCTTCTTTAAATGTTTGGTAGAATATACCTGTGAAGCCATCTGGTCCTGAGCTTTTGTTTGTTGGGAGTCTGTTCAGAGTCTGATCATCCATAAACCATAAAGAAGTCAAATTAATCTTCCCAAGATTTGAAAATGATCTAATATATTCTAAGAGCTTCCATTTCAAACAGTGGGTATTAGATATTTCAATTTTCCTGTCCAGTAGAGAAAAGATATTCTGAGTCCAGCACAAAATTTCCTGCCTTACTGTCAATATCACCATCTTTTCAAAAAATAAGAAAACATTTTCACCTCCCAAAAAATCAGGAAGGACTGTTATCCACATCACATATATCAAAGGAATAACAACTATGTCATAATTGATCTTTCTAACTGCTGATGGGCAGGTTTCTTTTGCCAATAACTGGAGGGATGCATCCCAATAGTATCAGAAATATTAAATGTGAGAAACATTGTATGGTGCTTTAGAGAAAATGTGGCAGTAATACATTTCAACTAAAGCTCAGCATGGCTTTGTGGGCTTGCCTGGAAATGTAACCACTCTTTACATTATTATGTCTATGGAGAAATATATTCTGGTTTCTAAATAACTGATTGCAGATGATTTTTTACAAAGAAATTCATTCCTTTATATTTACAGTGCCATTGTCATCTTTATGGGAATATTTAAAAGTCCACATGTTATATAAAGCCAGGAGCTGGGTCTCATTTTCTAGCACATTCTCTCTGACCCAAGAACGAGCCACCAAAGTTAGGTTGCATTTGTTATCTTCTCTGTTGAATAATTGCACCTTTTTTCTCATTAGCTTTGTAGATCCCTCACTGCAATTTGAATCCCAACTGAAGATAATAGAGTCATCCTTTAAAAAGGTATTTTCTATTCCAAGTCTTGAGAAAGTGAGGCAAATGGGGAACAGTGAAGATGACAAAGAGGACATAGAGGTAAGTCTCCGCTTCAGTTATGAAGAGGCACTGTTATGCACCACAGCAATCCTGACAAATGCCCTTGCGCCAAATGCCCTTTGCTACCTCCTTCACTCTTTTGAGATATAATAAACAGTCTATTCCAGTGCCTCTGGACTCCTTGTGAATTCCACAATCCTTGGGATTTAATGGATCGTATAGGAGTTATGAGAACAAATGAGTGAAGAGAGTTTAGGTTAATTGTTTTAGCAAGGACAGAGTTTATGGGCCAAGGCTGCAAAGAAGAAAAGAGGAGCAAAGAAAGGTGGAGAGAAGAAGAGCCTGACAGTAAGGCCGACAACACCTCTGGTCTCCGTTTCCTCGGCACAGTTACACGGTGCACCTGCCTTGTAAGATGGGGGAGCGGTTCACGGCACATTGTACTGTGTGAGGTCCCATCTCTATAGCCACCTCGTTCCTTTCTTGCCTTCAGTGTATGGGGAGAACTCAGGACCCCGGGACACAAAACTATAGACGTGGAGTACAATTACATCTAATTTTATCTGGCCGACTGTTTGTGCAATATTTTTGTTTTTCAGAATTTATATCAAAATATTTTAAACATGTATGAAGACACTCTTCTCATCTTGGTGTCTAAAGACCTCTACAAACTGCAAATCTTAAAGGTAAAGGGAAAGCAAGCACTTTTGTTCCCTGGTCTGAAATCTAAAAGAGCTCACTGTATTTCACTAATCATTTCCCTTTTGTCATATTTGCATCTTCTTCAAGTATTTGGTGGCTGATCTTTTGTTTCCTCCGAAGGTGTAAAATATCCCCCAAATGAAACCACTTCCCTTTATTTGGATTACAGAGACACACTTTTAAGAATGCAATTTGGGGAGGATGGCATCACCAGACACTTAAGACAAATGTTATGTGGCAATGTAAAAGTGAATCCAATATGGGTTAACAGAGAGGAGAGGGTGACTGGCCTAAATCACCTTCAGGTCCGTGCGACATTAAATCATACTTCGATAGTGTCTATATGATTGCTTGTTCCCCCACAGCCCTGGGACTGGAGAATCCCATGAGCATCCCATCCTCATGGACACCATGATAACTAACAGAGGAAGGTGTAACAGCTGCGCCAAACCCCACTTGCATCAAGACTTCACTGTTTTTAACATCTCAGTCAGAGACAGGAGACTGCTCAGGATATCTGACAACCTTTAGCTGTGCATTTCTAGCAAGATGGCATCAGGGGAACCTGTCTGAAAATACTGGGTAACCAGAGTGACTTATTCTACCAGGAGCATTATGAGTCTGTGCAAACTATAAAATACGTTCAACTCAAGAAGCAGAATTGGTATCTATGAAGACAAGAAGGAATGTGAGGAAAAATAAAATCTACTGAGTTCCTTTGTGCCTAATTTAAGCCAAATATTTTCTGTGTACTTTAAAAATTTCACCTCACAGCCCTTTAAAGTAGTTGTGATTATTCCATTCTTACAACTATTTCCCCATGCATGCTCTTTCAACCAATAAACCATTGTTTATTGAGCATTTGTTCTACATCAGGCACTAAGCTGAGTACTTCATATATGGGTTATTTCATTTAATCCTTACAATAAACCTATGAGGAAGTTACCATCATTCCCCGCCCCCCCATTATGCAGATAAGGAAATGGAAGCAGAGAGAGGAGGAATAGTATGTACAATGCTCATGAATGGGGGAGCTACTCGAACTTGGTAACCTGGTACTTAACCATGTTGCTCTTATACCTTCCATGTCTAGAAACTCTCTTGATCCTCAAAAAGCTGAAAGCCCACATGTAGGAAAGGCAGAGACTGACCTCCAGGGATTTAGACTCTTCTGCCCTGGGAAATGGACTTCAGACCAGTTTTATACAATAGGAGCAAGTGAAAGGAGGACATTTAGCATAAATTCCATGGACTCCAGCAGAGTGCCTTAAGAAATCTGTTGATGGTAGCTGGCATGTGAGGCATAGGCAGTCTTCTTCCCTTCCCAAGCTTGTAAATATGTCCCTGCATCTGGAGATTTAGAACAAATAGAAGTTACAGCAAGATGGAGTTGAATCAAAATTAGCAAGAACCTTCTAACCGAGCTGCCTCCAGGAATATTTTCTGCACCCATGAGCCAGAAAATAACTGAGTGTTGAATCTGCAGAGGAAATTCTGGAGTAAAATGACATTTCAGGATCAGATGACATTTCAATTTCTCTTTTAAAATAGAAAGTCAGATCCTGTGATTAAAGAGAGAGGATTGTAGTTTGAAAGAAAAGGAGGAGAAGCAGCGGATAATCCCATCACAGCCTCATGTTAAGCTCTTTATGATGACTGACAAAGTGACCGTTAGATTGCATTAGTGAAGACTCATTGGATAGAATTAAGTAACATACAACCCATGCTGGAGGGGAGGTGGGTGGGGGGGATGGGCTAAATGGGTGATGGGCATTAAGGAAAACACTTACTGGGATGAGCACGGGGTGGTACATGTAAGTGGTGAATTACTAAATTCTACTCCTGAAACCAATGCTACACTATATGTTAACTAACTGGAATTTAAATAAAAATATCATAGTAAATAGAAAACAAACAAATACATTAGTAACATGCTACCCAGGTGTAGTTGCTACAATGGATGAAGTGTGCTAGATAGCTTGCAGCATACAACTAGCCGGTTGTCCGTCTTTTTGAGAGCAATGTAGGTTAGATGTGACATAATCAGGAACCCCCCGGGGACCCTTGACATGGTGGAGATGGAGACTAAAAGGAGGGGACTGGTAGAAATGGAAACACCACGCTCTAGGATGATTCTTGTGTTTCCCACAGGACATGACCATGTGGATGAATGAAGACAGTTCATACCTGCAGGAGAGAGCCATAGTGGTCATCAGCAGGGTGCTGAGCTTTGCCTCCAGGAAAGTCAGGGGATACGTAAGTGACAGTGCAATTAGGCCACCCGCTCCTGAAGGCCGAGTCTCTGTAGTGCTGCCTTCCAAGTCTTGAGGCTGGAGAGTTCTAAATGCCTGCTTGGTATGAGCATGCGGGCAGGTTGGGATACTGAGAAGAGTCAATATCCTACGTGATTTTACATGGCTCTGCAACTCGATTTTTTCACCGAACAATATGTTCCTCAGATATTTTCATGGCAATGTATGTAAGTGTATCTCATTCTTTCAGCCAAAGCATATATCCCCGTAGTTTTGATGTATTGTAATTTAACTATAGATGGAAATTCGGGTATATATATTTTTTTCTACTTCAAACAATATACAAATGGTTATCTTTTTTCAAGTGCTTGTTCACTTAGAAATGCTTAGAAAGATAATAGATCAAAGAGTATGGATAGGTTACAGTTTTAGCATTACAAAATTATCCTCCGGTTTGTATTCCTGTGGATATTAGAGTAATCATTTGCCCACACCTTCACCAACACTGGGATGTGATTGGACTTTCTAACAGTTGCCTTTCAGCTGGAAAGCAAACAGGCATCTCATAATTGCCAGTATTTACTGGGGTTTTCTGTATTTTTAATAACATCATTCCTTGCCTTCTAAAAATCCTTGCCGTCTATGAACATTTCTCTCCCTTTTGGATAGCGTGTATCCAGTCTCTGTTTTGCAACTCATTCTTTACTGTGATTTTTAAACATAAGTCTTCTAATTGCTCACCTGATTGTTTGAATCATTCAGGAGTTCAGAAGAAAGGGGGCCAGAAACATACATTCGTGATGACACCTTCACGTACCCATTTTCTACCTCTTATACAGAGAGCTTCTAGACATATTGAGACAAAAAGCCTAGATACACTCTACAATATATCTGAATTTTTACTGTTTTGTTTAAAATCAGCTTTGGAAGGTAACATAATTTACTTACAGGAGGAAATGCAGTCCAGGATGTTCTTTGCATCAGCGAATTCTCTATTTCAAAAGAGAGATGGAGTGATTTGCTTCAATCTTCTGGTTGCCTGGCCAGGGAAGGCAGCCTTCTATTTCTAAAATGGCTTGGTTGTCCGTTCATATGTCTGAAAGGCTAGTCATTCAAAATTTTGCAGCAAGGCTTGAGATTAAGTGCAGTTCGCAACTCCAGCCTGTTTTCTGAACAGTTTCTAAATGTTTCATGCACTCAGCAAGTCTTTGATGGCGACTGTCTGACCGAGATCTATTCATGAGCAGCTGTCTGCTTTTGCATTTGTATTCAGTATACATATACTTGTTCATTTATATTCTAGTGAGTTCCACTCAGGTAGCAGGTATGACATTTTGGAGTTTTGTCATCTTCTATCACCTCTTCTCAATTTTGATAATGTTCATGAAGTTCATTCTCCCCTACACACATCTCATCCCTCAACTGTTAAAAAAATAAATCTGTAAATTCACATGTGTGCAGAAGCCTGTCATAAATTGGGTGTCCCTACTTACAACTGAGATTTGAGAAGTCAAATAGGGTAACGGATTATTTTGTTCTGCAATGTTCACTAAGGACCAGCAGGTGGAAGCACACCAGCATTTTCCAGAACATAGAAGCTAAGCTAGCATCAACCAGTTCGTCATAGTCAAGCAGGCATAAAACTTTATTAAGTTAACTTTCTCTTTATGATAATGTCCTCTAAACATGGTTAAGTCAGTGAAATTAATGGGGGAGAGAGGACAAATATATGAAATAAAACAGATGAATGCATTATTAAATTAAAAACTAGGCTTCCCCCAGGCCTTGTCTCTGTATCTGTATGTCTGACACATTGTAGATAATCAGTGAAGATCTGCTTTGCCCTTCTCTAATTATATGTAACTACCTATTCTGTGCTCACGTGCTGTCCGTTCACTGGAAAGACTTTTTTTTTTTCATAAATTACTGTATCCTGGGGTGCCTGGGTGGCTCAGTTGGTTAAGCGTCTGACTTCGGCTCAGGTCATGATCTCATGCTTCATGAGTCTGAGTCCCGCTTCGGGCTCTGCACTTGATAGTGCTGAGCCTGGAGCCTGCTTCACATTCTGTGTCTCTCTCCCTGCCCCTCCCCGACTTGTGGGCGCTCACTCTCTCTCTCTCTCAAAAGTAAATAAACATAAAAAAATAAATTACCCTATTCTATACCTTCCAGAATCTCAGTGGCCCTTGTATTATTAAATAATCCAAACTACCATTTATATTCTATCAAAAATACTCTTTCATGCAGTAATTCTCCTTATATGACCTATGTGCCTATCAGTGTGAAGAACTTCCACACTCAGAGAGTATTTGTCCCTTCAATTAAACTATTCAATTTTCAAACAGGCAAAGAAACGTGAGCTAATCGTGTCATCTTATATCATTAACAGAAAGACTTTTCCTGGGTTTGTTCTTTTGGCACAGTCTTTCAGCATTTGAGAAATGGGTGGGGCAGCGCACCAGTGGTCCTGCCAATCTTTCTCTTGCTTCAACAGTGTTTGGATGGAACAGACTCAGGGGCACCCCTTTTATCAGCCTCCAACCACTCTCCAAACTTTTTTCCAGTTGCAACCTTTGGAGCCATCTTCTTGGCCACCCTCTGCTTCCAGGACCAGCCGATACCCTATTTTGAGCTTAACTCCTTATTACCGATCAACCAGGAGCACCCAGATTCGTCAGAATTATTCCACAGAGGTGGAGGCCGCTGTCAACTGCCTGGTCAACAGACATCTGTGGGCCTCTTACACCTACCTCTCTCTGGGCTTCTATTTTGGCCATGAGGATGTGGCTCTAAAGGCATAAGCCACTTCTTTCAAGAATTGGCTGAGGAGAAGTGGGAGGGCACTGAGCGTCTCTTGAAGATGCAAAACCAGTGTGGCAGCCATGCCCTCTTCTAGAACATGCAGAAGCCATATCAAGATGAGTGGGGGTAAAACCCTGGATTCCATGGAAGCCGCCCTGGTTCTGGAGAAGAGCCTGAACCAGCCCCTTTTGGGTCTGCATGCCCTGCGTTCTGCCCATGCAGACCCCCATTTCTGTGACTTGCTAGAGAATCATTTCCTCCATGAAGCGGTAAAAGTCATCAAGAAGATGGGCGACCACCTGACAAACCTCCATAGGCTGGCTGACCCCCAGGCTGGGCTGAACGAGTATCTCTTAAAAAGCCTCACCCCGAAGCATAACTAAGAGCTTCTGGAGCCCAGCAGCCTTTTTGAGGGGCCCCTCTGGCATCCCCCTGGTGCGAGGGCTTGTGCCTGAGCCTCTTCCTGCAGCCACTAGGCAGCTTTTTAACCACCCTGCAGCCCTCTCCCAAGCTATGGGCCAAATGTAAACGATAAAGCTTTTAGCAGCAATAATAATAATAATAATAATAATAATAATTAGATGAGTGGGAATCCCCACACCAAAAGAAGATGGGTGGGATTTAGGGAGGAAGATGGGGGTGGAGTAGGAGGACCCTAGGCTTGCCTTGTCCAACACATACAAGTAGGTGACTATCAAATCATCTTAAGTACCCTAGAAATCAACCTGAAGACTGGCAGAATAAACTCCACAACTAAAAGTAGAGAAGAGTCCAGAAGAGCCCAAATCAAAGATGGTAGGAAGTGTGGACACACCATTTGGGAAAGAAACAAATTATGAATTCTGTGGTAGGGAGGGAGATGTGGTGGAAGAGAAGGGTAAGAGACAGACTAGCACAGTGGATAGCACCCAGGGAAGACGAATCCCCATGGCAATTGGCTCGGAAAGTGGGAGGAGCCAAATTTCATGAGTTCTTGCAATCACTGGGGCTTAAAGCCTGGAGCTTTAAAGGTCAGCAGACTTGGCTCTAGAAGAGCTTAGAGGACACTGTGCTGCTCTTAGAGGGAAAGCAAACAGGCAGCCTATGGACATACAGCATGGAAACAGTGATATGAAAAGCACTTGGGGCACACAGTGAGGAGGTTATTTGCTATTCTCTGAGTGTGCCCCGGAAAGGCAACATTCATGCAGAAACCCCCCTCCATGAACAAAGGAACTGGCAGATGTCGGTTCCTTCTCCTTCCCCTCAGCATTAACACAGACCCATGTACAGCAACCAGGACAGCGCAATCACTACCTAATTTGCTTACATGAAGCTCCAACCCCCCCTCCCCGCCCCCCGCTGCCATGCTCCAGCAGAATCACCCTTCCCAATCATGCTTGCTTGGTCCCAGCCCAGTAGGTGCCCTTTCTGAGAAAACTGGCTGGCCCAAACCCCTGCCCACGTTGAGTCTCCTGTCCCAAGAGTTTTGCAGGGCTTCAGTTCTGGTAGAGGTGGCAATGGGTATCATCTCACAAGCGGACCAGAGCACACCTAGTTAAAACTTGTCACATTCGAGCCAAGGACCAAACACTTCCCACAATAGGCAGAGAGACAGACAATTGAGCTGCAGGATAAAGTGGCCAGGACACAACAGCAGAGCACACACAGCACACATTGAAGATACTCCCTGAAGTGACAAGCCCTGGGGAATAAGGGAGCTTACATTATAGGGCACTAAGGACCTTTTCTTCATAAGGCCATTACCTTCAAGAACAGGAGACATAGCTGACTGTTCTGACACAGAGAAGCAGACACAGAGACTTAGACAAAATGAGAAGACAGAGGAATTTGTCCCAAGTGAAAGAACAGGACAAGGTTACAGGCAGATCTAAGTAAAAAATATATAAATAACATGCTTGATAGAAAATTTAAAGTAGTGATCATAAAGATACTTGCTGGACTTGAAGAGAGAGTGGAAGGCATCAGTGAGACCATTAACACATGATAAAGAATTACATAGCATAGATAGAGGGCTGAATAAATAAAATCAGAGACATGCTTGAGGGAATGAATAGCAGACTGGAAGAAGCAGAGGAATGAATCAATGACCTGGAAGACAGAGTAATGGAAAGCAATCACACTGAAAAAAGAAAATAAGAATTATGCAAAACAAGAATAGACTTAGAGAACTCAGTGACTCCATCAAACATAATAACATTCATATTGTAGGGGTCCCAGTAGAAGAAAAGAGAGAAAAAAGTGGGGAGAAAATTTATTTGAAGAAATAATAGCTGAAAACTTCCCTAATTTGGGGAGAAGGAAACAGACATCCAGATCCAGGGAGCACAGAGATTCCCCAACAAAATCAACAAAAGCAGATCCACACCAAGATATATTAAAATTAAAATGGCAAAATATAGTGATAAAGAAAAAAATGGTTTAAATAGCAAGAGAAAAAGCATCAGTCAGTTACAAGGGAAAACCCATGAGGCCAGAAGGAGATTTTTCAACAGAAACTTGGCAGGCCGGAGTTCATGATATATTCAAAGTGCTGCATGAGAAAAATCTGAAGCCAAGAAAGCTCTGTCCAGCAAGGCTATCATTCAAAATAGAAGGAGTGATAAACAGTTTCCCCGACAAACAAAAACTAAAAGAGTTCATGACCACTAAACCAGCCCTGCAAGAAATACTAAAGGGGACTCTGTGAGTGGAAAGCAAAGACCAAAACTGACAATATGAAGGTAGGAAACACAAAAGCAGTAAAAAGGACTATTTCTGTAAAAAAAAAAAAATCAGTCAAGTAAGTCACAAAATAAAAAGATGCAAAATATGACAACATATGACTAAAACGTGGGGAGGAGAGGAGAAAAGAATCAGTTCAAACTTAAGTGACCATCAACTTAATATAGACTGTGACATGCAGAAGAGGTTATATACAAACCAATGGTAACCATATATCAAAAACCACTGATAAACATGCAAAGAATAAAGAGAAAGAATTCCAAATATATCACTAAAGAAAATGAGCCAACTACAAAAGAAAGACAAGAAAGGATCAGAGAAAATCTTCAAAACCCACCACAAAACAGATGAAAAAATGGCAATAAATACATATCTATCAATAATTACTTTGAATGGAAATAGACTAAGTGCTCTAATCAAAAGACCTAGGATGACAAACTGGACAAAAGACAAGAGACTCATTTCAGTCCTAAAGACACGTGCAGATTGAAAGCAAAGGGATGGAAAAACTTTTATCATGCAAATGGATGTCAAAAGAAAGAGTATCAAAACTTAGATCACACAAACTAGACTTTAAAACAGACTGTAATAAGAGACAAAGAAAGGCACTATAAAATAATAAAAGGGACAATTCAACAAGATGGTACAACAATTATAAATATTTATGCACCCAACATGAGACCACTCAAATACATAAAACAATAACAAACATAAAGGAATTAGTTGATAGTGATACACTAATAATAAAAGACTTTAACACCCTCACTTAAATTAATGGAGAGATCATCCAAATAGAAAATCAATAAGAACACAGTAGTTTTGAATGACACACTTGACCATATGGATTTAACATATATTCAGAGCACTCCATCCTAGAAGTGCAGAATACACTTTCTTTTCAAGTGCACATGGAACATTCTCCAGAATAGATCACCTATGAGGCCAGGAAAAAAGTCTCAACAAATGCAAAAAAGATGATCTTTCTGACCATCACACGTGAAACTAGAAATCAACTACAAGAAAATTCTAGAAAGACCACAAACAGACGGAAGTTCAATAACATGCAGCTAAACAATGAATGGGTCAACCAGGAAATACAAGAGGAAATAAAAAATTACACGAAACAAATAAAAATGAAAACACAGTGGTTCAAAACCTTTGAGATACAGCAAAAGCAGTTTTAAGAAGGAAATTTAGGGGCACCTGGGTGGCTCAGTCGGTTGAGCGGCGGACTTCGGCTCAGGTCATGATTTCGCGGTCCATGAGTTCGAGCCCCGCGTCGGGCTCTGTGCTGACAGCTCAGAGCCTGGAGCCTGTTTCAGATTCTGTGTTTCCCTCTCTCTGACCCTCCCCCGTTCATGCTCTGTCTCTCTCTGTCTCAAAAATAAATAAAAACGTTAAAAATTTAAAAAAAAAAAGAAGGAAATTTATAGAAATACATACCTACCTCAAATATACAACCTAACCTTACACCTAAATGAGCTAGAAAAAGGAACAAGAAACAAAACCTAAGACCAGCAGAAGGAAGGAATAATAAAGATTAGAGCAGGAATAAATGAATATAGAATAATAAGTAATAAAATGTAGAAACTAAAACACACACACTGTAAAATAAATCAATGAAACCAGGAGCAGGATCTTTGAAAAAATCAATAGAATTGATAGGCCTCTAGCCAGGCTTATCATGAAAAAAAGTAAAAAGACTGAAATAAATAAAATCACAAATGAGAGAGAACTAACAACCAACACCACAGAAAAACAAACAATTATAGTAGAATATTATTAAAAACTATATGCCAACAAATTGGACAACCTAGAAGAAATGAATAAATTCCTAGAAATATATAAACTGCCAAAACTGAAACAGGAAGAAATAGATATTTTGAACAGATCAATAGCCAGCAAAGACATGAAATCAGTAATCAAAAAACTCCCACAAAATGAAGGGCCAGGGCCAGATGGCTTCATAAACAAATTCTATAAAACATTTAAATACAAGTTAATACCTGTTCTTCACAAACTATTCCAAAATATAAAAGAGAAAGGAAAACTTCCAAATTCATTCTATGAGACCAACATTAACCTGATACCCAAACAAGGTAAAATATAGCCACAAAATAAGAGAACCACAGGCCAATATCTCTGGTGAACATAGATCCAAAAATACTCAACAAAATATTAGCAAACTGAATTCACCAATACATTAAAAAAAATTATTCACTACAATCCAGTGGGACTTATTCTCACATGCAAATGGTTCAATATTTGCAAATTAATCAGTGTAGTACATCACATCAATAAGAGAAAGGATAAGAACCATATGATCATTTCAATAGATGCAGAAAAAGCATTCTACAAGGTAAAATGTCCATTCATGATAAAAACTCTCAACAAGGTACATCTAGAGGGAACATATCTCAATATAATAAAGGCCATGTATTAAAAACCCGCAGCTAACATTATCTTTAATAGGGGGAAAATGAGAGCTTTTCCCTTAAGGTCAGGAAGAAGTCCATTCTCACCACTTTTTTTTTTTTTAATTTTTTTTTTTCAACGTTTATTTATTTTTG